>NC_133458.1:38053926-38372926 GCF_048565385.1 Saimiri boliviensis
ACTGTGAGAATGGGGTGGAGCCACTGGGAATTTGCACCTTGTACAGCAGGGAGGAGCCTGGCTTCTTCAGCTCATGTGTGTGGTAACCTAGTATTCAACCTGTGAGGTGGGAGTTTGTTGGCAAGACCCATTTATTCACTGAGTGCTTGCTTTTCATTAATTCTGCTCCACTCAACTGTCAATGTGTTTGTGTGCCTGATTTTTTCCTGCTCATGGGACAAAACCCAGGTTTTAGCTGAGCTAAGGAACAAACATTATACATTTTGGTGGACTATATGGGAAGATAAGAAAGGGTGAGTAAAATCTGGTGCAAAGATCTTTTTCTCTTTCACTTTTGAGCCTTTTTGTTCTCAAAATTACTCTGAGGACAGAGAAAACTGTGCACCACTCCTGTTGTCCCCCAGGGGTCAGGAATGTTGGCCTTGCTCCATCCAAGCCTTTCTATGGCCTTTTACTTCTTTTTGGGGGATAGATGGGGGAGTGGCACCACCACCACCCCTGCCACCTCCCCTCTCAGCCAGGGCTGGGGCACATGGCCTAAAGGCCCCACAAGACAGGCTGGCCAGTGTTCCCTGGCACACACCCAAGGTGTCTTTCCTTCCTCCAGCAGAGGGATCCAACTCCATCTGAGCTCCAGGGAATAAACTGCAATTAAGTTTATCTCCCTATTTGAGGAATCATTTGCATAAGAATAAGAGGTTCTTCTGCTGCATCTTTACAACCCTGAACTTTAAGCTATATTTTTTTGCTTTTCTCCACCCTGTGAGCAGTTAACACAACCCTGCACTTTAAGATTTTTTTTTTTCTTCACCAGGTCAGGAGCTAATTTTTAAGTAAGAGGCTTTCCGTTTTCTTTTTAGAAGACATTTTTACTAGGCCAGGACTCCAACTGTCACTGTTTATATTCTTTGTGAAGTTTTAATTATAAAAAAGGATTTGTGAGGTTAGTCTTAAGCTGTAACCAATCTGGTGTGCTTTGTGTGTCTTTCTGTATGGTCAGTAGCAAACTTTGCTGCAGGTCTCCATCTTGTTTTATGTCCTTGGAAACATGGTGACCTGCAACCAGGTGGCAGTGCTTTGTTTTACCTTCTGCCATCTTACAACGGCAGCCTGGGTTCAATCCTGGTATAAAAAATGAGTCCTCTCTGGTTTGACATCTGCATGACTTTTGCTATTTGTTGATTCTCTTCCCCTCCACAAACCACCTTAGATTTTTCTTTCTATGAGCGCCTTCGAGGTTAAAGTTTGAAAGCCAAAAATACTGGCTAATTGGTGCAACAAAAGTCTCGTAATAAGAGAATTTAAAAGGATTTCATTAAGAGCACTCAGTTTAATTAAAAGTAGATATGCAATTTACAGGTATATTTTAAATGCTTTTATGTTTTTCTCTCCTTGGATCTTGTTTTGCTGAAACAACAGGGTTCCTAACCTGTGGTCAGTAAAGAATGAAACTTTCTAATAGGCCCAGGAAACTCATGCTTTTAACCTCAAGAAGAGAGGAGTTTAAACAATTCATAGGTATTTGAGGGTAGAAATCCATGGCTGGTCTCAGCTTTAGAAAGTCCTATCTTAGATTCCTTGTGCAACAGAGTTCCATCAAAGCCAATATAAAATAAATTATTCATGCTGCACTTTATGCAAATAATTAGGTCAAACATAAAGTTTGTTTTTCAAACAACTCAGTACTAGAATGATTTGTTTTTAACAAAAATAAGGATTGGAAGGAGAGAAATTATGTTTCAAAATATATACAGTTGTCATTAGTGTTTGGTAGAAAAACCCACAGTCCTCCATTTTGTCCCTCACTTCCTGGAGTCCGCCTGCAGACCCTATTCTGCCTGGTAGCGCAGGGCGACCAATCACTGCTCAGCCTTAACCCGCCAAACCTAAAGCCAACCCCCATCCCCCACCCCTTGGCAGTTGCAGTAGTCTGCCTAGAAACAAGACAGCCAATAAAATTCAAACCTAAGCCCGCCAAGAGGTGACCAATCCCCTTCTGGCACGCAGAAAACCCTCCTCTGCTCTCCCTTCCACCAATCACTCCGCAACACCTCGCCTAAACAGGCCGCCGCCCCTATAAAAACCCTCTCCGGCAGCTGCTGGGTGCAGCTCAGCTCCCCTCCCGCCTGGGTTGCCCGCAGATCCCAATAAACCTGGACTCGGCTTAACAACTCCTCGCTCTCATTTGCTTTGGGAAGGGTCTCTGCGGGGTTGCACAATTAGATTCTAGACTTATTAGTTTTTTTAAAGTTTTTGCCTACATTTTAGATTAAACCTACTTATTCTTGTGAACCAACCAGTGACCTCTGGTGCAGCTCAGAAAAAAAAAAAAAAAAAAAAAGGGATGAGTAATGTAAAAAATCTAGATCAATATTCTAGTTCTGAGCAATTATGCTGCAAATCCTGCCTAGTGGTGAGACTAAATAGCATTCCCATGACCCAGTGCCTTGCTCCCCTCGTTATAGATGAGTAGCCATTCATCTTCAGTCCGTACTCCTTTCATATACATCCTTAACCCCTGGGACTTCTTTGAAAAAAAATGTTTTCTTTTCTCCTCCTCTATCATCTCTTCACAGATAGGTAATTGTGTCTCCATATTATAGGATACTTCCTTCAGATGCATCCTTCAAACTAGGAAAAGTTAATTTTCTAAACTTTAAACTGGTTGGCTTAGGACTGGGCTCAGGAGAAGGGAACTCAGAAGCCAGACATGCGAGCAGCAAAGTAAAAGATATTTAACAGTTGGGCTTTTGGCCTCCCTCTCCCTGTGCAAACCCATGAAAGTCTTCAGGATTTTTGAGCTATCCTTACTCCTCCTTGTTTTGTTTTGATACTTTGTTTTCTAGTAACCCAGTTTGTGTCTTCTCACCTTCAGGCCATCAGACATCAGTCATGCAACCAGAGCCTTGGGCAATGGCCTCTTCTGCCAAGAATCCTTAGATAGGCCTCTGAGGGAGATTGACTGCTGTTTTCCCCCAGACAGCACCCCCTGTCAGCAGGAAGCAGTTAGGATTGGTCTTCATCCTTATCTTTATTCTAACAGCAGTTAGGTATCTTCTTGTGGCAGGGGGTGGGTTGGTGGGTGGGTGGGTGGATAATACAGTAGATGCAGGAGGCAGACGAAAGAGGGTCTCCAGAGAAGCTACAACCTGACCAAGTGTTTACATCAGATGCTTTTGTGCAGATATGGGAACCTGCCCAGGGCCTTGTTTGGGCAGGCCTGCAATAGACTAGTGGGCCCGCCTCCACGAAGGGAGAGGGGGTGGAGTCACTAGGAATTCATGCCTTGTACAGGGGAGAGAAGCTTGGCCTCTTCATCTCCTGTGTTGGCAGGATACCCTCCGCCTGTTTTTTGTTTTTTGTTTTTTTCAACAAGAGTGTTCTTTTAATAAATTCTACTCTCCTCACCTTTCAACATGTCTGGGTGTCTAACTTTTTCCTGGTCATGGAACAAGAACTTGGGTTCTAGCTGACCTAAGGGCAAAAATCCTGCATCAAGAAAAATCTGACCTAACCAATTCCATCTTGCTTTTAACCTTTAAGCTGCCCTTGTTTATTCCTGGGCATAGGCCAAGCTAACTTTTCAAGAAATTCATACTTTAACTTTGAAATAAAAATGATAATAGCCTCTTCTCCCCAAAAATCACTCCTTAGTTGTGAATCGGACCACCTTTGTAAAACTACAAATTAGCCATAAGATTAGAAATTATGGTTTAGCATTCTTGCAGCTGGAGACCGTAAGATTCCCACCTTCCTCAATTGCTCCTATGTATAACATCACTATTGCAAAACCTAAGATGGATGTTCAAAGTATTTCTGAGACCCTGCATTCTGATGGATCAGCTGTTAAAAATCAGATTGCTAAACTGGTTTATCTTATCTTGTGACTCCCCCCAACAACTGACTTGGCATAAGAGGACAGCTTCAACTCTCTGACCCAACCAATCAGCATCCTTCCTTTCCTAGCACTCTGCCTGCTAAACTATCTTTAAAAAAAAAAAAACCTAGCCTTTAAATTTATGAGGAGGCTGGTTTTAGTACAAGTAAAACTCTGGTGTTCCATTTAACCAGCTTTGTGTGTATCAAACTCTTTCTCCATTGCAATTCCCAATATGACAAATCAATTCTATTTGGGTAGTGAACAAGATAAACATTTTAGGGGATTACACTGCCCACAAACAAATTGCTAGGATTAATAAGGCAGTTGTCTATATATAAACCAAAGGTGAAAAAAAATTATAAATGCAAATATTTAGAAAAAAACATTTTAGCAAAACTACTAATTATCACAACTAAAATCATGAGGTATATAAACAAGGGATGTGCAAGATATTTCTAAAAATCAGAAATTCTTACTTAAGGAAACAAAGGAAGATTTGACCAAATAGGATGATCTATTACACTAATAGATGGAAAGACTCAAAGTTATAATAATAATAAATCACTCCAAAATAGTATATTTTCAATAAAATGTTGAAAAAAATGTCTTCACAAAGATACTTCTTAAATTTATATGGAGACTACTTTTAGAAGATGAATAAGTCACGTCAGAGAAGAAAATGGTGAAAAGTCTTGCCTTACAGATAAGTGTGGGGAACATTCCCGTGTGAGACCCCTAAAAGGCGTGAGTCTCACTATACGGTGAGTTTGATCCCAAACACAGTTTCCTACTGGAGGCAGTCGAGCTATCCGGAATATAGGAACTGAAAGATGAATGATCAGTTTCTAATATCAACCACAATATCCTTTGGGCCTAAAACTATGCGTTGCTGCTAGACCGAGTGACCCCCTGCCGGCAACCGGTTCCTGCTTTTAACCTTTTTATGACTTTAAGTATAATCCTTAAACCTTACTTACCAGACTGCCTTGCACCTTAGATAATGGTTTAACTGTCGATATTTACAAAGCAAATACCACCATAAGGGATGGCTTTGATTCCTGACTCAGAGATTCCTGAATGGGGAAATTGAGTTGAGTTAGGAGTAGACAAAGGAGAATCCGGATAAAAGATACTCTGATAAGCAAAACCAGAGACACCTGCAGCCAGGAGGAATAATGTCTGGATGCAAACAAGCTTTGTGATTACAGGAAATTCTGTTACTTTTTACAACCACTGATTGTGTATTTGACTTTTCAATTGTATAGGCCATGTAAGGTATACATTTACATTTCCTCTTGCAACCATTGTGTATCTGATTTCTCTATTGTATAGGCCATGTGAGGCATACATTTACATTCCTCTTGCTGTGACGTAAACCAGAGCCAAGAAAGTGTATTTATTCCTGGCATTTGAAAAATAAAATTTGCTGTTTAGGCACAGCCTATCAGCCCTCCAGACGCCTCGCTTTCTCTCTCTCTGTCTTTATTATTTTCTCAGGCGCACTCCCTCTTCCAGGTATTGGAACCCTCTTGCAGGTCGAGAGACCCCCGGGCAGACGTGCCTACCCGTCCGGACGGTCCACGACAGATAAGACTAAATATAATGGGATACTAATGAATAAATGTTGTGGTAAAAAGTCTTGCCTTAGAGATAAGACTAAATATAATGGGATACTAATGAATAAATGTTGGTTTTTATAATGTTACAATTTCCGTGTCTATCATCCACTGCATTAATACACAGCATTTATTTTATGTCTATTATTCGATCAGTCTCTTTTCAGTATCCTAAATGTATTTGCTCCATTTGTCTGTTATTAAATCAATGTTGCAAACGCCTCCAACACTAATATGCTAATATGTCTGTCTTTCGGCTTTCTCCTGCCTTTGCTTGAGCTGCTGAATACATTTGGAGAAAATTACACACAGAGAAAATTTTCTCACCTAAGAAATGGTCATTAACCTTAATTTGACCCTAAATATGTTAATTCTATTATCATTCAAGTCAGGTAATTTTCGGATTCCTCTTAATGACTACCATTTAAAAACTTGACCACCCTTAGGGAATCATTCAACTTACCTCATCCCTATCTCTTTATCAACTGAATGCAGAAATTATCCTTTCCTACTTCTCCGTAAAAGAAATGAAACACTCAAGTGTAAACAACCACACTGCAATCAACTCTTTAAACTAAATACAATAACATCCAATCTTCCTCTTTTAGGTCCAAATTTAAAAGCAACATATTTATTTGTACAATAAAAACTCTGCCTCTCAACACATTTAGAAAAGTTTTGCTGTAAATTATTTTTTTCTACTGTCATGATTTTCATCATTTTTTTGAATTATTCCTAGTAGCATTTATATATGATCTTTCATTTTTAAAACAAATCAGGATAGAAACCAAGCACTTTCTTCAATTGTATGCCATCATTCATAAACTCCTCATGTTTCTCCTCACTTTATAATCAAACTTATTAAATGAATTATCAAGATTTAACATCTTGAATTCTTGGCAATGGCATCTCAATTTATATGAATCTTGAGCATGGATTGCTAAAGACACAAATAATCTCCAGGCCATTCAATTCAATGGACTATTTCCAGTTTCCATCCTTCTTGGTCTCCCAGCAATATTCAACACATTGACTTTTCCTTTCTACTTGAATACATTTTATTAATTTATTTGTTCAAATAAAGACACCTGTTCAGTGTTTTCTATTTGCTAGGTTCTATCATAATACCTGAGAAATCAAAGTGGTAAACAAAATCACACGAGTCCTGACCTCATGAATCATTTGGTATATAAGAAAGAGATTTATCAAATAATCACAACGAGTTAGGTATACCCAGGAGAGTCACATTGAACACATGCAACATTATGAGTATAAAACAAGGCATGTGACTTAGACCAAGAGCTAATGTCAGAAGATAGCTTGAAGAGGGGAAGGAGGAATAAGCCACACAGAGACAATCACTTCTGTGATGTCCTGAACTTGGAAGCAGCATAGTGAAAATGTGAGATTAAAAGAAGATTGGTGTGGCTACAGTGAAGAGAGAGAGTAGGTGAGGAATGGACAACTAGAACAAAGAGAATAAACCAGTTTAACATAGGAGAACACATTACTAATGAATGCCTTAATCTGATTATCAAAAATGTTAAATTCATAACATAATAAAATATTGTGATTATTTTTATTAATTTCTAATTACACAGATGATATAGTGCCATTCCTAAAAACTAGAACAATATAAATAAAGCCAAATTGTCCTTGTATTTTATCTCCACATCCTGTCTCTTTTGGATTATTGATGTAAGTCAATAAGACATTTCAGAATTATTCTTTTCTATGTCCTTGGAATGTATTGCAAAACTTGTTTTCTGCAACCAATCAAAAAACATTTCTTGAAAATAATGTCCAAAACAACTGCAGCTGAAAATTTCCCAATTGACATCAAGAGACTTTTAATTGGTGATTTGGGGATTAAAGATAATCCAGTCATGACTCTTTCTCATTCCCTAATTTCCCTTTCCTGTCCTGCAATCTTTGACTTTGTAATCTCTAGCTCTCCAATGCCTTTGTGGAGTGCAACGCTGCGTCTCCTCAGTCTGCAGATTGCTTTAAAAATCAGGAGACAGAGGGAGACAGTGTCTCAAAAAAATAAGACTTAAACAAAAAACAAATGAAAACTAAATTCCCCCTTTGCCTGTGCAGATCTCACTGATCTTTTGTTAATAGTTCTGACTTCAAATGGCTATTTGCAGTCTAGCCATCGTTGGTGTATAGAAAAGTGAAAAATACAAAATCTTTAAGGTACAGTTCAACCCAGGCTGTCTAGTCCAGAAATTCTAACTTTACTTTTGATTAAAAAAATAAATTAGAGCAGTCTGAGCTGTTTGAGGCATGCAAACATGAGTATGGGATTTCAGTCTCACTCCCTATGCCTGGAGACACTTGTTTAAAGACATTATGTTCCTGTCTAGCTGCCAATTATCTTTATGTTCCTGGAATTTGTAGTACAAAAAACAATGTATAGCCAATTAATGGTATAGGTTATTTTAATGTAAATTTTTGGTAAACAGCTCAGGAACTGCCTCTTATTTTGCTTTAAAAATTCACTTGTAACTGCTGCTAATTGGAATATATGTTCAGGACAACTTAAATCTCTACTGTTGATTTGCTGATCTCAACTACACCACAAATAAATTCTCTACTTACATTAATTTTGCCTCAGCTTCTTCCATTGAGGTCAATATATCCGGTGTAAGTTTACAGGATTTAGAGTGGCTCTCCCTGACCAACCTAGTTTTTCTTTCTGAAATCTGCACTTGGTACCGCATGAACTCTGTCTTCAGAAGTCCCATCTGGTGTTTGTGGGAGTTGTTCTTTACTTGAACCTCCACTTTTTGGTTGGAGGTTGATATTTTATTTGGGTGGTTTTTTAAATGCTCTTTTTCCTTTAAGAGCAAATACTGAGCTTTCAGTCTTAGACATGAGATTCTGTCCAAAGACTGGTAAAGAGTTCTACAGAGAACTGCCCTTTTGCTACCTCTGTCTCACAGTGTCTCACAGCAGAAAGTTTAAGTTAAAGGACTGACAGTTCGGCACCAGTAGTTTTATTTTACATAGCATACTTAAATAATTTCAGCTATTTTGGCCAGGTGGAGTGGGTACACCTACAATCCCAGCATTTTGGGAGGTCGAGGTGGGTGGATCATGAGGTCAGGAGTTCAAGACCAGCCTGACCAATATGGTGAAACCCTGTCTCTACTAAAAATATAAACATTAGCCAGATTGGTGGCATGTACCTGTAATCACAGCTACTCAAGAGGCTGGGGCAGGAAAATTGCTTGAAGCTGGGAGGCAGAAGTTGTAGTGAGGTGAGATTGTGCCACTGCACTCCAGCCTGCATGACAGAGCACGACTCTGTCTGAAAGAAGGAAAGGAAGAAAGAGAGAGAGAGAGAGAAGAAAGAAAGAAAGAAAGAGAGAGAGAGAGAAAGAGAGAGAGAGAGAAAGAAAGAAAGAAAGAAAGAAAGAAAGAAAGAAAGAAAGAAAGAAAGAAAGAGAAAGAAAGAAAGAAAAAGAAAAAAAAAAAAAGAAAGATTTTTTTTTTTTTTTTTTTTTTTTTTGAGACAGAGTCTTATTCTGTCACCCTGGCTGGAGTGCAGTGTGTTGTGATCTCAACTCACTGCAAACTCTGTCTCACAACCAGAGCATGCTGATGCAAATAGTGGTCTACCAAGGCCTTGGTCAGCTCTGCCTTTGTGGCTCTGTGGGGTACAGACCACATAGCTGGTTGCCTGCAGCTTTTCCAGATTCATGGTGGAAGCTGTCAGTAAATCTATCATTTCTTCTCACAGCTTTAATAGGCAGTTCCCCAGTGGGGACTCTGGCTCCAACTCCACATTTTCCCTCTTCACTGCCCTACTAGACATTCCCCATGAGGGCTCCACTTCTGCATCACACTCCTTCCTAGACATTCAAGTGTTTCCATAAATCTTAAGAAACCTAGGCACAGGCTCCAAAACCTCAACTCTTATATTCTGCTTTCCCACAGGCCCAACACTATACGGAAGCCATCAAGACTTGCAGTTTGGACCCTCTGAAACAACAGCCCAAGCTGTACCTTGGCTCCTTTAGGACATGGCTGGAGCTGGGATGCAGGGCACCAAGTCCTGAAGCTGCACAGAGCTGCAGGGCCCTGGGCCTGCCCCCAAAACCATATTTTCCTTATAGACCTCCAGGTCCATGATAGAAGGGGCTGCTGCAAAAATCTCTAAAATGACCTGGAAGCATTTTTGCTATTGTTTTGGTGATTAACATTTGGCTCCTCTTTACTTACACAAATTTCTACAGCAGACTTGAATTTCTCTACAGATAATGTGTTTACCTTTTTTACCACATGGTTAGGCTACAAATAGTCCAAACATCTACACTCTGCTTTCCTTTAAATATAAGTTTTCTTTGCTTGTTCAAATGATGTAGCCTTTTAGAAGCAGCCAGGCCACATCTTGAATGCTTTGCTGCTTGGAAATTTATTCCACCAGATGCCCTATATTACCTCTCTCAAGTAAAAATTGCCACAGATTTCTAGAGCAGGGGCACAATGCCATCAGTCTCTTTGCTAAATCACAGCAAGGGTGACCTTTGCTTCAGTTTTCAATAAATTCCTCATCTCCATCTGAGATCACCTCAAAAAAAAAAAATCATAGCAAGGATGACCTTTGCTCCAGTTTCCAATAAATTCCTCATCTCCATCTGAGACCACCCAGCACAAAATTTACACTCATTGTTCATATCACTGTCAGCATTTTGATCAAAACCATTCAACAAGTCTCTAGGTAAAGTTTCAAAGTTTCCCATATCTTCCTGAGTGCTTTTAACTCCTCCAAACCCTTCCAATCTCTGCCTGTTACCCAGTTCCAAAGTCACTTTCACATTTTCATTTATCTTTGTAGCAGTCCCTATTTTCCTGGTATGAATTTCTGTATTAGTTGGTTCTCACACTGCTATAAAAATACCAGAGACTGGGTGATTTATGAAGAAAAGAGTTTTAATTGACTTACGGTTCTGCAGGCTGTGCATCAGGCATGGCTACAGCGGCCTCAGGAAACTTACAGTCATGGCAGAAAGTGAAAGAGAAGCAAGCATATCTGGACATGGTGACAGAACATAGAGAAGGAGAAGGGGAGAATGTTATAAACTGTTAACCAGATCTCATGAGAACTCACTCATTATCATGAGAACAGCAAACAGGAAATCCTCCTCACATGATTCAATTACGTCCCATTAGGTCCCTCTGCCAACACTGTGGATTACAATTCAACATGAGATTTGGGTAGGAACACAGAGCCAAACACTATCACTTAAAATATTCTAATTATCTTTGTTGTTATATCTACCTATGTCTGCACAACTTGCAGTAGTCTGAAAGTCCAGTACGTTCATAGTGAATTGCAAAGCAAAGCAATGATCAGAATTACACTAAGAAAAAATTTAAAATTCAAAACAACATTCACCTTCAGGGAAAAGCCTTAAAATACACCTCATCAATAGTGAATGGTTAAATAAGATTCTTGATAAACAATGCACATTTTTCTTAGTGATATATTAATTTTTAAAATTGTTATGATGCATCTATTGCTTGAATTTAAAAATGATTTTACTTAGTATTATTTGGAAGTTTCTTATGATATCTTACCTAGGATAAGCGTAAGGAGTAGTTTAACTGTTGCACCTGATAAGTAAAATTTAAGAGGTACAGGGTTCTGTTGCTGTTTTGAGTAAGACTTGTAAACCAAGCAGTTGACTGAGGTAAGTCTTGATCAAATAGAAGTTTATTTAGCTGATGATGAGGATGCACCCTGAATATCAAATTATAAGCCACAAGAAAAAACAATATAAGCCACAGGATCATCTGTGAACTTTCCAAAGGGGATTTGGGGATCTTCAGCACTTAAAAGAGAAAGAACAAGCAGAAAGGGGTAAAAAAAGAGGGAGAATAGGCCATCAGGCAGTTAGTTCCATTCTTGTGAGGCCATGGTTTGCCTCAGTAAATCTACATTTTACAGGTAAAAAGAGGGAATAGAGAAAAAAGTCAACTATATGTGTTCTTTTCTAAGTAAATATGCATTTTACATAAGAAAAGTAAACATGAAAAGGCGTAGAAGAAATGAGGCTATGACACAGGGTTACAAAAATATAGCTATTATCTGGGAACACAAGAAAGGCAGATTTTACATGACTTGGTTTCCATGGTTAACTTTCTATTATGCCTAGTGATATTGTGGTCCCAAGATTCTATTTTTTATCACAGGCCAGATAAATTTCTCTTGACTTTTCTTTAATGCATAAGTTACAGCACATTTACAAATATAAACCTTTTAGAGATTGTTCCAACTTCCTGAATGTTTCTGAGATATAAAATACAAAAACCTCCATAGCAGTTATCCGGCACAACAATGAGGCACCATTCTGAGTGCAGATTGAATCTCCAGTGTTTAAGTCTCTACTTTTTTTTTTTTTTTTTAATCTTGTGTATATACTCATTCTATGGGCTATTTTCTTTGCATAGGTCCAAGTCAATAGTTATGTTATTGTTCATACTGGGAGATGACTGGAAATGAGATTTGGAAACCATTACAATGGAAAAAATAACATAACAAATTTTTTTCCTGAAAATTGTGATTTTTTAAAAAATTTAATATTTTTAACTGACAAGTAAGATTAATATATATCTATGTGATATAATGTGATGTTGTAACACATGTAGACACTTTGGAATGATTAAAATAGGATAAATGTGAGTTTAAAGTGATGAAATAACCATAACCCTATTATGAATAGCACAGCAAGACAGTCTATGAGAATAAGAAAAGTTTGCATTAATAACTTTTATTGGTTGAGTTCAGTTTAAATATTACTGTAGAAACTGTAAGTTTTGACTCCTCTGTGGGAACCATAATCTAGTCCTCCTAGGGAGATGGCTTCAGATGACTGAGGCTTATAAGAAAGTGTAAATATTTATAAAATTCCCAGGTGAGGGTAAAAATAAAATGACTTTCTCTGTCCAATTTCATGGGCCATGCATGATGTCCTCAAAATAGGAATTATGTGTACTAAGAGCATTTGCCTATGTCTAAACATCAGCTTTCAAAGAGGGCAACACTTCAGGCTATCTAGACATAGATACAATAAAAAAAAAAAATTCTCATCTTCAGTAGGAAGCATTCATTTTATAAAAGTCAACTGTCACCAGGTTCCTGATGAAGTGACCAGGGAGAGCTTCTTGCACTTATCTTGGGAGTACCTTGTAAAGAATTCTGCTGATTAATAGCACATATTGATTTAAATTAAATAAAATTAAATTAAGATAGTTAAACTTAATTAAATACATTTAATAATTTTATCTCATTGGCAGGCATGGTAAGAGTCGAATGCCTTCAAAATTCCTCTGGTAAACGATAATTTTATTGATGACCAAATGATACTAACCAAGCAACCAAGGACTATGATATTTTTATAGGAATTATTCCGTGAGTTAATTCCCATATTTCAGTCTAATTTCTTTTACCCCTTTAATAATCCATCAGTCCTTTATTTTGAAGACTATTTTGGAAAATGAACAAAAGTTTTTTATTTGCACAGGAGTTTGCCATGTTTTAACAGCAGCTTTTCCAGTTCTATCAGCAAATCTATTATTTTTATAAATTTATCCTCTTGTTTTATGTGAGCTCTATGATGAATTACTGATATGTAAGCAGGCAGTTATAAAATCTCTATCAAGTCCCCTATGAACCATGAGATTGTTTTTTCTTTTTATTTATCATGGAAATAAAATAAATTCTATATTTTAAGAATTTTCTCTTTTGCATAAGAGACAGCAAATATGTATTTATTATATAAATATATATGCACACATATATATTTTTTCAAGTCCAGAACCAAGAATCACACCCCTAGTAACAGGTATGAACTCATTTGCTTGTGAAGCCTTAATTCCAGACATGACATATACTTCTATAGTTTTATAAATCATCACAGCATAAAAAGCCACAATTTCCCAATGTATCCTATATACATGACCTATTACTGTCAGGGATTCAATATGGGCAAAAATATAAGATAAATCAGACCAAGTTTTTTAAAATTTGGAATCCCCAAGGTCAGAAAGAGACCATAACCACTTTTAGTTATTCAAAAGCCTCTTTAGATTCTAGAGAACAAACCAGAAGATCTACAGAATTATTATGCAATTAATCCATCAGAAGTTTTGTCTACCTTGAAAAATCCGGAATTCAATGTCTAAAATGCTATCCTAGCACCCAAATTGACAATTTTGTTTGTTTGTTTGTAGGTCCATTTTATCTAAAAAATGGACTGACTCCTAGATTGTAACCCTTTGTGGCCTTCAGCTGCCAACAGGTGCCCTAAATATTTTACCTGAGATTCTCTATATTACAATTGTTCTAGTAAGGTCTTGTGTCTTGCTAAGCAAAGAAATGTGACAAAGACAAATTAAAGATTTTTTGTGGCTCTCTAGTTTCTGATGCTACCAAATCATCTACATATTTACTAATTATACATTAGTATAATTATTTTTGTTTTGTTAGTTTTTCATAAATGTATGGGGGAAATAGCAGGATAATGTAGAAACCCTTGAGGTATCTTTTGCCATAAATATTGAACTCTTTTTTAAATAGCTTTTGGGATACAAATAGTTTTTTGATTACAGGAATAAATTGAGCATTGGTAAAGTCTGGGATTTTAGTGTACCCATCACCCTAGTAGTGTATTGTACCCAAAATGTAGATTTTTTTAAATTCCCTCATCTGTTGGCCCTACCGTCTTCTGAGTATCCAAAGTCCATTATATCACTGTGTATACCTTTGTGTACCCATAGCTCAGCTCTGATATACATAACTGAGAACATAAGATAATTCATTTTTCATGTTTGAATTATTTTACTTAGAATAATGCCTTCAGCTCTCCATCCAAGTTGGTGCACACACCACATATATTTATACACACACACACACATATATGCCACATATATATCTGTGCATGAGCAGTATTCCATGGGGTGTGTGCACATACACACATACACATAGTATATACATCGTATATATATATATATATATATATATATATATATATATAATCTGTATGTATATACATAGTATGTATATATGTGTACACACATTCATATAGAATAATTATATATATATATATATATGACATTTTATTTTTTCTCTTTTTTACTTTAGCTTCAGGGGCACATATGAAGGTTTGGTATACAGATAAATTAGTGTTATGAGGGTTTATGGTGAAGATTATTTCATCATTCAGGTGTTAAGCATACTAGCCAACAGTTATTTTTTTCTGCTCCTCTCCCTCCTTTCAACCTCTACCCTCAATTAGACCCTAGTGTCTATTTTTTCCTTTTTTGTGTTCCTGAGTTCTCATTATTTATCTACCACTTATAAGTGAGAACATGTGTTATCTGGCTTTCTATTCCTGTATTAGTTTGCTAAGGATAGTAGCCTCCAGTTCAGTCCATGTTCCCACAAAAGACATTATTTCATTATTTTTATGGCTGCATAGTATTCCATAGTGTATATGTATCACATTTTCTTTATTCAGTCTGTCACTGATAGGTTTTTAGGTTGATTCCATGTCTTTGCTATTGTGAATAGTGCTGCAATGAACACTTGTGTGCATGTGTCTTTATGGCAGAATGATTTATATTCCTCTGGGTATATACCCAGTAATGGGATTTCTGGGTTGAACGGTAATTCTGATTTTTGCTCTTTGAGGAATTGCCATACTACTTTTCACAATGGTTGAACAATTTACAAGCTAACCAACAGTGTATAAGTAATCCTTTTTCTCTGCAACCTTGTCAGCATCTGTTATTTTTTGACTTTTTAGTAATACCCATTCTGACTAGTGTGAGATAGTATCTCATTGTGGTTTTTACTTGCATTTCTCTAATAATCAGTGATACTGAGCTTTTTATCATTCTTGTTGGCCACATGTACGTCTTCCTTAGAAAAGTGTATGTTCATGCTATTTGCCTACTTTTTAATGAAGTTGTTTGATTTTTTCTTGTCAATTTACTTAATTTTCTTATAGATGCTAGATATTAGACCTTTCTCAGATGCATACTTCGCAAATATTTTCTCCGATTCTGAAGCTTGTCTGTTTACTCTATTGATAGTTTCTTTTGCTGTATAGAAGCTATTAAGTTTAAATTCCATTTGTCAATTTTTGATTTTAATGCTTTTGGTGTCTTTGCCACAAAATCTTTGCCCATTCCTATTTTCAGGATGGCATTGCATAGGTTATCTTCCAGGGTGTTTATAGTTTTCAGTTTTGCATGTAAGTCTTTAATTCATCTTGAGTTGACTTTTGTATGTTGTATAAGGAAGGGGTCCAGCTTCTATCTTCTGCATATGACTAGCCAGTTATCCCAGCACCATTTATTGAAAAGACAGTCTTTTTCCCCTTGCTGTTTTTCATCAGCTTTGTCTAAGATCAGATGGTTTCAGTAAACATGCAGTCTTATTTTTTGGCTCTCTATTCTGTTCTGTTCATCTATGTGCCTGTTTTTGTATCAGCATCATGCTGTTCTGGTTACTACAGTCCTGTCACATAGTTTAAAGCTGGGTAATGTGATGCCTTCAACTTTATCCTTTTGCTTAGAATTGCTTTGGCAATCAGAGCTCTTTTTATGGTTCCATATGAATTTTAAAATATTTTTTCTAGTTCTGTGAAGAATGTCATTGGTAGTTTGTTAGGAGTATCACTGAATCTGTACATTGCATTGGACAGTATGTCCATTTTAATGATATTAATTCTTCTTATCCATGAGCATGGAATATTTTTTTCATTTGTTTGTGTCTTCTCCGTTTTTTTTTTTTTTTTTTTTTTTTTTTGAGCAGTGTTTTGTAATTCTCATTGGAGAGATCTTTTACTCCCCTGTTTAGCTATAGTCGTAGGTTTTTTGTGTGTGCATGTGCATGTGAAAATTTTGAATGGAATTGCCTTTCTGATTTGGCTTTTGGCTTGGATGTTGTGTATGGAAATGCTAGTTATTTTTGCACATTGATTTTGTATCTTGAAACTTTGCTGTTGTCTGTCAGCAGAAAGAGCATTTGGGACAAGATTATGAGGTTTTCTAGATATAGAATCATGTTGTCTGCACACAGGCATAGTTTGAATTCTTCTCCTACTATGTGGATGCCCTTTATTCCTTTCTCTTGCCTGATTTCTCTGGCTAGGACTTCCAATACTATATTGAATAGAAGTAGTGAGAGAAGGCATCCTTTCTTGGGTCGATTTTCAGGGGGCATGCTTCCAGCTTTTGCCTATTCATTATAAAGGTGGCTGTAGGTTCCTTCAAAACCTACTTTGTTGATAGTTTTTAGCAAGAAAGGATGATAAATTTTATTAAAAGCTTTTTCTACATCTATTGAGATTATCTTTTTTTATTTTTAGTTTTGTTTATCTGATGAGTCAATTTGTTTGTGTATGTTGAACCAAACTTGCATAATAGGGAGGAAACCTACCTGTTTGTAGTGGATTAGCTTGTTGATGTGCTCCCGGATTCAGTTTGCAAGTATTTCGTTGGAGATTTTTGAATTGATGTTCGTTAGTGATACTGAAATGAAGTTGTTTTTAAGGTTTTTTCTCTTTGGTTTCTTTTAGCTTTTGCTTGCTTATTTTTAAGTCTCAAAGAACTTCTTGATTGCTGCCTTAATTTAATTATTTACCCAAAAGTCATTCAGGAGCATGTTGTTTAATTTTTATTTAATTGAATAATTTTGAGTGATGTTTAAATTATGTTGTTTTTGGGTGGAGAATTCTGTAAAGGTCCGTCAGAGCCATTTGGCCCAATGTTGAGTTCAGGTCCTCAATATCTTTGATAATTTTCTGCCTCGATGATCTGTCCAATACTGTTAGTTTGTAGTATGCCCATGTTTTCTGTTATTCAGGCCATGTTTTCAGAGAGCAGCTGTGTTGCGCTGGGAATCTGCTCCAGCCCTAGTTGCCTCAGACTCTCCAAAACCTGAGGTACAGAATTGCTAAGTAAACGAAATAGCAAAGATGATGGCTGTCCCTCCCTCTCTGAGCTCCATCCCTGGGAGGTTTGAAATCTTTGTCAACCAGGGAACACTGAGAGTAGCTGGAGACCATGGCTGAGAGGTACTGCTCAGTGAGAAGGAACGGGATTGGGATCCAGCTTTAAAAAGCCGTCTGTCCGTTTTCACAGAGCTTCTGTTCTGTTTTGGGGATCTGCTTCAGCCCCCTTACTCTATCATGTCAGCCTATCTAAAGCACTAAGGCTAAAACAACTAAGTTGGCCAAACAGAAAGATTGCAGCCTGCCCCACCCACTGGGGGCTCTGACTTTGGGAGGTGTAACCCTGCTACCAGTGACTGACTGGAGTTCTAAGCCAGTGGGGTCTTATTCTGTAAGGTGCCAAGGAAGTGGAGCCTGCAGACTGTTGCATCTCAGCCCCCTGGATTCAGCCCCTTTCCTAGGGGTATGTATGGGGATCTAACCTTCAGCTTTGCTGGAGTTGCAACTGCTTTTGCTGATAAGCCCAGGAAGCCTGGGTGTCTAATGTTTTCTGGTCTCTTCATGTGCCTGAGTGACTGTTCTGCCATGACTTCATATAGCTGTGTGTGTCAGACTGAAGGCCTTGATTGGGTAGGTCCATGAGGGAATCTCTTGACCCGAGAATTGCTAAGATCCATGGGAGAAGCAGAGGTTCCCAGGGTCACACATTCACTTACTGCTTCCTGGGTGGGGGAAGAGAGGAGAGGCTCCCCTGGCTCAGTGTCACTTCTGGGTGGGCCATCATCTATGTTGCTTTTCTCTGTTCCCCGTGAGTTGAGTTGTTTCCTTGATTACTTCCAGTGTGTGTATCTGAATGTTTCTGTTGAAGGTGCTGTATTTACTTGCCTCTTCAGTTCCTCTCCCTGAGAGTGGCACACACTAGCTGCTTCTAATCTGCCATCATGGCCACCACTCTGGACTCTTTTATAAGCCAAAGTAAACAAGAATGTAGACTGGTCTGCTAGAGAAACATAAAGAAAGAAAGAAAATGCAGAAAACTGAACAATTACAAAGAAAACTTTGCAGACAACTGTGTCAAAGTCAGAAGAATGTCAAAGTTAGGAATTATAGGGATTAATGGAAAAATTATTTACTTTTCTAAAATTTTGTATCAATCCATATAGTGGTTAATTATCTTCATCTATAGGCTTTCCTTCTTTCCTGGAGGTATGGGAGAATCATTGGTTGAATACCCTTCTTAAAATTGTATCTTAATTTTCTAATTATTTTATAACTGATTTTATTTCTTTTAATTGAACTCCCAACAAATAATATTGTTTTACATATGACCATGGATTATCTTTGGTGAACTATTTGTATTGTTTTTATATTTTACATTTTGAGCCCAAAATTATATCTTTATCTATTTCGGATTTCCAGCATGGCATGAGACTGTCACTATCTGCCTAACTCTTTTTCTTTTATCAGGTGCACAGTAATCAAATTAGGTGGCTTTTCTCCTTAGGAGCACCATAGCCACTCAATCCAGAATATGGAATATAGTAGCCTTAAAGTCTTATCACAGGTCTCTCTCCACTGGATTTAGAGTAGAATCAGAAGAAAGTAAGAATTGGTAGTTGTCACTCAGAGGAGCTAACTTCATGGATTCCATGAGGAAAAAGAAATAGAAGAAGGCTGATCTGAAACCCCCAAAACCTGTACTGACTAATCACCAAATGGAAAGTGAGAAATTATCAAGGAAATTATGGAAGAAGTAGCATCAGTATCATCAGTTTCCACCTCTGAAATTATCTAAAGCTATTCATTTTTAAGCCATTTACTAAATAGTTCTTAGCTGAGGTTCTTTCCTGGGTTCCTCTAATTCTCTTGTTGCTGCAATTCCTGCATTATCCTCCAGAGTCTCTAATATACTTTTCCTGATGTTCTGGCATCTTGCGATAATAATCTACAGTTTGCTGCTCTTCCTTTGTCTTCTTCATACGTTGTTTAGAGTTGGGGTCATTTTCTTCAGTAAATATTTCTAATTGAGTCACTAATAATGGTTTTTATTTTTGATTTTTTAAAATCTTCCTCTAGATTGCTTCAAAACTAAGTAACTACTGTTAAGATTTAAGTAATGGTCTATGTTTGTCATTCTTGCACTTTTTCCCTAATTTGAGTTTGGCTAGTCAGCAAGAGAAACAAAACATACATGACTAAGATCAGAGGGCAATTTTGATTTGCCGGTGGATCCATGTCAGTAAATTCTGAGGAAGTATTAACAAAGTGCTGAAGAAAATCAATCAATCGAAAATTCACTCATCTTTTGAGTACATGAATATAATTTCTCCCAACTCACCTTTACAGACAGACTTAACTACCATTGGCAAACCATCACTACTGTTTTTAAATCTTCTATAAGGTCTCTGACGTGTCTAAATTTTCCATAGTTAGCTAGAGAATGGAGGATAGCTGGCTTTTCTTGGCCTGAATTTCTCTTGATGTGTTGTAGATCTTCCAGATCCCTCAATGCTTGGTCCATCAAATGAGCTATGTCTGCTGATTATAGAATTCCATGCAAGTGCAGTTTCCAGAATTCATTGCAGTAACCAGTGCACATCCACATGTGTGGGGTTGGAAACATGCTGTGGAACACTTCTACAAACTTCTGGAGCACAAGAAAAAGAAGGCTTTACAGGTGTAACATCATCTGGCAAAAAAAAAAAGAAAAGCATGTGAATTACATGAAACTGCTGTGTAGCTACTCAACACAATCAGCTTTGCCAGTCATACACCTAGAAAAGGCTAGTTTTCTTCTCAGTGAGAAAAGAAAAATGTAAATTATAATTATGTGGTGCTTTGGTCTTCTTTGTTATGTTGACCTTCATAAACTTAGCACCTTATTTGCTTGCTTTTTTTTTTTTTCCTTTTTTTTTTTTTTTTTTTTTCCAGAAGAGTAGTACAGTTCTCCATTTCATTGCCTTTAAAAGGAGAGAGTTTCTTATCTCAGTTCTCAATGATTTCCTGGCCAGATCTTCTTACCTTGTCTGCTTTTCTAGATAATAATATGTGATAAGAAGGGACTCTTGAAGGTGGAATCCAGATTAAGACATAAAGTAAACTCAGGGCTATGCCACAAGGCCCCAAACCTGTGTCCACAAACGAAGCTGTGTCCTCATCCTTCTTTGCAGAAAAGTCCACAAATGGAGGAAGCCACTTGTATAAATCATGATCACCTCCCCCTTCTGAAGAGTTGGTTTGTGGCAGGGAGTAATAAAAAGCAATCTCACGCCAGTTAGAATGGTGATCATTAAAAAATCTGGAGACAACTGATGCTGGAGAGGATGTGGACAAATAGGAACACTTTTACACTATTGGTGGGAGTGTAAATTAGTTCAACCATGGTGGAAGACAGTGTGGCGATTCCTCAAGGACCTAGAAATAGAAATTCCATTTGACCCAGAAATCCCATTACTGGGTGTATATCCAAAGGATTGTAAATCATTCTACTATAAGGGCACATGCACACAAATGTTCGTTGCAGCACAGTTTACAATAGCAAAGACCTGGAACCAACCCAAATGCCCATTAATGATAGACTGAACTGGGAAAATGTGGCACATATACACCATGGAATATTATGCAGCCATCAAAAACGATGAGTTCGTGTCCATTGTAGGGACATGGATGAACCTGAAAACCATCATTCTCAGCAAACTGACACAAGAGCAGAAAATCAAACACTGCATGTTCTCACTTATAGGTGGGTGTTGAACAATGAGAACACATGGACACAGGGAGGGGAGCATCACACACTGGTTTCTGTTGGGGGAAAATGGGAGAGGGACGGCGTGGGGTGGGGAGCTGGGGAGAGATAGCATGGGGGAGAAATGCCAGATATAGGTGAAGGGGAGAAAGGCAGCAAATCACACTGCCACATGTGTACCTATGCAACAATCTTGCATGTTCTTCACATGTACCCCAAAACCTAAAATGCAATAAAAAATAAAGCAATGCAGGGGAAGCACAGGGAGTAGGGACAGCAGAGAAAGGAGGAGAAGGGTTCTATGAAAGAAAAAAATGCCTTTAATTATCACATTTTTTTTCTGACCCTCCAAATCATTTTAAATTTATCCCTTAGAATGACATTTATCCCATTAAGTACAAGTAATTTATTTGTATAAGAACCCTAGCAAATATGTTATTTTATTCAAATCAAAACTGTCCTTAGGCTAAAACTGGGTTTTCATATCCACACTCCATATGCAGCAGAAAGCTATGGGACGTTTAAAAGAAAGACCTGAAGACAACATAACTTGCTTCCCATATGCTCCAACCACATAGTTGTCCTAATGGAATTTTAGAGCTCATATGATCCACGTTTAGCTTGAATTTGGAAATTCAAGCTAAGTGTGGATCATATGAGCTCTAATTACCAGTTGGATGGTGTGTCCAGCTAGTAATCAAAACCAGAACAAAACAAAACAAAACCCACAAAAAACACCGAGGGCTAGAAGGGAAACTTTTTATTATTTAGGGTGTCTTACCTTACTGTGTGACCACAGAACTTCAGTTGTCTGCTGATTCTGAAATTTCCAGATATCCCACTGTCATTGCCAGAAATGTTTGGGAAATATAATTTAAAATAAAATCTGCCAGCCGAGAACATCTATTCACAAAGGAAGGAGAAAAATAAAAAGGGTATTTTATTATTGAATTAGCATTAAATCAGAATGTGAGGCATATGACAGGCAATCCCCTAAGAGATTGCAAAAACAGGAAGAAATCTTAATGCTTTTATATAACCAAGAAGACACAATTCATTACTAACATGTTCTCAAGATAACTATAACTAATCTTCAAGTGAGAGAGCTTGACAGTACCATTTGTCACACAGTTTGTCCTATATCTACCTGGTAATTGGAGTGACCATCTGCGTTAGCTAATTGGCTTCAACCAAAAGTGAAACTAACATCTCATATCTTTATAATAAGAAGTAGTTTTGGAGCTAATATCTACTAAAGTAATACATACATATGCATAGAAACATAGTAATATTTTCTACATTCTTCATATATCCCAAATAGGATGTGGGGAGATAGATAGGGGGGTCCATAATGGAATACAAACATTAAAAAATACACCTACTTACAATACCAAATAATCTAATAACAGTGAAGGGAATGGGGAAGCAAGTGTAACTGATGTAATTTTGAAAACTGTACCCCTCTTTACTGCTGTTACGCTTTCTGCAGTTTCAGCTACCCACGATCAGCTGCAGTTTGAAAACAAGTGAGTACAGAAAAATAAGGTATTTTCAGAGAAAGAGAGAGGCCACATTCATATAACTTTTATTATAGTATATTGTTACATTTGTTTTATTTTATTTTTAACTTGTTAACCTCTTACTGTGCCTAGTTTATAAATTAAAATTTATTCCTGGTATTTTGGGGCTCATAAACTGATGCCCCAAAATATGACACTTGGACATACAGGACTAAAGAAGCAGCCTCAAAGTCTCTGTGCTTTCCTCCACCCACTCCTGCCTCTCAGTCCTCCGTCACTTCCAAAGTACAGGATGAACCTGCTTTCTGAAGTTCCCTTATCTGCTTGAAGTCCAGAGCTACCAAAGAAAACAGTTAGCTTTGGTTCTTCAACTGACTTTTCCTTAACTTTACTTACGTTGCAGGAAGAAAGACTGAAGTCTTTCAACATATCTGGACAAACTTTGGTCACAAACCATTGTCTGCTCTGTAGGCCCAACAGACTTTGTCCTAGGCCATTGTATGTTCTCCAAGTCCACTTATTTCCTCCTAATATTCATTCAGTGTCCCTCAAATTACCACATTTTCCCCATTTCCCTTTCTTCTATGAAGAAGGGTACATAAACATCAGTATTCCATAGGAGTATTGGGTAATCATTCTCCTGTGTAATTCTGTGCTATGAACATTAAAATAAAATATGTATGGCTTTTTCCTATTAATCTGCATTTTGTCAGTTGATGTTTAGTAAGCCTTCAAAGGATCAAGGGGAAATTTCCATGTGGCCCCTACAGTTTGCATAGTAAAAAAATGTAACATATAAGTTTTGGTATTGTCTGTAGGTTTAGGCATACACTGGGGTCTTGGAATGTATCCTTCACGAATAAGAGGGAATTATTGTATATTGCATGAATGTTGTGAGGCTAGAAACAAAATGATCACGCAAGTACTGTAATTTTGTAAGAAAGTTTTCTCACAGCAGTATAGTCATTATTCTGAAATTATGTTATACCAGAATTCAACAAGTAAGTAAAGATAACATAGATAATGAGAATTGGGTTTCTCACTGTTAGAAAAAATTATAAATAGGAAAAGGAGAAGGCTAAAATGAAACACAAAGAACTGCATTGGAATGATAGGCATCAGCATAAACTTTAAATTTTATGCATATATTATACTATATGTGTATAATTATTTTATTTTATTTATTTATTTGAGATGGAGTCTTGCTCTGTTGCCCAGGAAGGAGTGCAATGGCATGATCTTGGCTCACTGCAACCTCCGTCTTCGAGATTCAAGTGATTCTCCAGCCTCAGCCTTCAGAGTAGCTGAGATTAAAGGTATGTGACACCATACCCAGCCATTTTTTATGTTGTTAGTAGACACAGGATTTCACCATGTTGGCCAGGCTGGTCTCAAACTTCTGACCTCGGGTGATCTGCCCATCTTAGCCTCCCAAAGTGCTGGGATTATATTTTACATATAATATAATCACAGTTAATATATGAAAGTTAGTAAACATGCATATGTTCTCTAGCACTGGTAACTGAGAGAGTGTAACAGCAATGACACTACAATAGCACTGAACACACAGTTGAAAGTCTTGCTGATTCAGACTGGGCTTAGTTAGGTTAGACTAAAAACTTCAGATTGGTTATTGATCAACATCTCTCATTTATTCATCACAACGTCTTCTCATAATGAAAGCAAAAACACAAGAGAGAAAATATACTCCATAAAGCCATTTGGAGCCCTAATTTGTATCACATCTGTTGGCATTACATTGACCAAGGCAACTTGGTTCTCAATGTCAAGGGACAGAAAAATACACTCTGGTTCTTGTGGTAGGAGCTATAAAATCACATGGAAAAGGGTGCGAACACAGAAAGGTTTTTAAACAATTGGGACAAATAATTTAATGTACTACAAAATCACTTTGTGGGGAGTGTTTCTGGAATCCTTTGAGAGGAATAATTCTTAACATCTGTAAATGTATAGAATTCCTGTCCCAGAATATATCTACTTGTATAAGTGTATAATCTGAGACTTTGAAAGTAGAATTACAGCCTTTTTGCTAATGAAAATTAAATCCTAACTTGAGATCTATTTAAATACAAGATATCCAGGTTAAAAAAAAAAAAAAAGATAGTATTGCTTTATCTGTAGGTTGCCAACCATTCAAATATTTCCAAACAGTGTAACATGAGATAATAGAATCTATGAGAAGCTATTATTTGGTAACTCCCAAGGAGTGTAATGGTGGTACCCCACTATTTGGTGCATATAAATTCCTAATTTATACACCATTAGTATTTTTTTCTCCTGCAGTCAAAAGAAAATGCTAATGGCTAAGACCATTAGATTCTAACATGACTCCAAACTGTCATGAAAACTAGGATTGAGATAATATGTTTCATACTACGTAACAACCATTTTACTTTAAAGCAAATTACCTGGCAGAGGACAGCTCATGGATTTGTGTATATTAAACAGAGAGATATGACTACTGCAACAGTGTAAAGAATTCTGTGCCCCAGAGCAAGCAAATTTATCAGTACTACCAAAAGATAGCTTAGGAGAGTATATCAGAAAGCAAGTTTGGTAATTCAAATTGTTAAAAGAAACATACACACACACCTTTTCTATAGAAAAATAAATGAAAATTTATGATGGAGAAGGAAAATTAGTATAACTTTTCACCATATGTAATGTGGCATAATATAAATTGCAAAGTTCAGTGAGAGGAAATTGAACTTCATAAATTACCCTCAAACTTCTTGGCTAAAATTTATTCACTAGCTTTTGACAATACTTCAGTAAAAATATGTGCATGTTACTTTATAAAGTTTATCAATGTGAAGGAATTGGAAACCTTACCAATAAATAATGAGGTTTCATATATATATATATATATACATACACACACACACACACACACACACACATATATATGTATACATATATATATATATATATATATATGGTTCAGTCATTTTTAGCCTGCTTACAAAACTATGCAAATATAATCACTATCTAATTTTAGAAGATTTTCCATAGTTTCATAAAGGAACCCTATACTCATTAGTGGTAACTCTTCATTGTCCCTCCCCAAACTTCTGACAACCACTAACCGACTTCCTATATTGATTGACCTATTCTAGATACTGTATATGTACGTACAACATGTGGTCTATCTTGACTGGCTTCCTTTACTTTACCTAATGTTTTCAAGATTCATGTATTTTATAACATAATACTTCATTCCTTTTTATTGTCAAATAATATTCCACTACATGGAAATGCTACAATTTTGTGATTATGAATATCCTGCTATAAACTCATAAAATTTCTTATGGGAAATATAATTGCTAGGTCTATGTTAACTATGTAATATTTTAAGAAAACATAAAATTGTTTATAACAGAAGCGGTAGAGTTTTACAATCCCACCAGCTCTTTGATGATTCTGATTCCCCTATATTATTGAAAGTACTTTTTGTAGTCTGACGATTTTTATTTTAAGTCAGGGTCTCACTCTGTCACCCAAGCTGGAGTACCGTGGACAATCATAGCTCACTGCAGTCTCATTCTCCTGGGTAATGTGATCCTTCCACCTTGGCTTTCCAAGTAGCTGAGACAAAAAGCATGCATCACCACACCTGGCTAATTTTTAAAAAAAATATTTAAAGAGATCAGCGTCTTTTCATATTGCCCAGGCTGGTATCAAACTCCTGGCCTCATGTAATCCTCCTGTCTTGGCCTTTCAAAATGCTGAGATTACAGTTATGAACTCCCATGTCCAGCCTCGTCTGACAATTTTTAAAAATTATACTCATTTTAATGGGTTTTATGGGTAGGTCATTATGATTTTTATTTGCATTTCTGTAATGATTTTATGTTGAATATCCTTTTGATGTGTATTTTGACCATTTGTATACCTTCCTTGCTGGAATGTATAATTAGATCTTTTGTCAAATTGATACAATGATCCAATCAAATATATAATTTGCCAATATTTCCTCCAATTTAGTGGCTTGTCTTTTTAATATCCTGATGGCAATTTCTCATCAGGTTAAAAGGAAAAAAAAAGATTATATTTTAAAGAAATCCAAACTATTTTTCTTGTGTTGGTTTTGATATAATATTTTGGGCACGGTGGCTCATGCCTGTAATCATAGCACATTGGGAGGCCAAAGTGGGCGGATCACCAGAGGTTGGGAGTTTGAGTCTAGCCTGATCAACATGGAAAAACCCTGTCTTTACTAAAAATACAAAAAAACTTAGCCAGGGTAGTGGCACAAGCCTATAATCCCAGCTTCTCAAAAGGCTGACACAGGAGAATTGTTTGAACCTGGGAGGTAGAAGTTGTGGTGAGCCAATATCATGCCATTTATTGCCCTGTAGCCTGGGCAACAAGAGCAAAACTTTGTTAAAAAGCAAGAAAGCAAGAACACAAGAAAGAAAGAAGAAAAAGAAAGAGAGAGAGAGAGAGAGAGAAGAAAGAAAGAAAAGAAAGAAGAAAGAAAGAAAGAGAAAGAGAAAGAAAAAAAGAAAGGGAAAGAAAGAAAGAGAAATAAAAGAAAAATAATTGACTTAGTAAAAGTCATACAAATTTACTCCTGTGCTTTTTTTTCTAACAGGATTATATTTTGTTGTTTCATCTATTACATATAGATCTATGACTTGTTTTAAATTATTGACTTTTAATCTATTGAGTTATATAGCTATCCTCATGCTAGCACCATGATGTTCTGATTATTACAGCCATGTAGATAGATTTGAAATTAGAAAGCACTAGTACTCAATCTTCTTTTTTTTTAATAATTGTTTTTGGTTCTTTTGGATCCAGTACATCTCCATATAGACTTTAGAGTCAGTTTGTCAATTTCTGAAATAAGGGATCTGAAACTTTGATAAAGATTTTTCCAAATCTGTATATCAATTTGGAGATATATGATATCTTAAAAATATTAAATATTCCATCTATGAATATTGAATGTCTTTCCATTTATTTGTCTCCTTTAATTGCTGTCAACATAGTTTTTATTGTTTCTAGTGTACAAGTCTGATCTTTTTTTGTTACTTCTATGTATTGCATTCTTTTTGTTACTAATATAAATGATTTTTTTTATTAATTGAATTTTAAGAATTCTTTTTGCTGGTGTACAAAAATACCATTGATTTTTTATATTGATCTTGTTCCCTTCACCCTTACTAAAAATCACTTATTAATTTCAACAATTTGTAGTCAAGCCTTTTGATTTTCTATGTACTAAATATACGTTTTCTAAGAATAAATTGCTTTATTCATTTCCAACATGATTTTTTTTTTCTTGCTTAATTGTTCATCTAGAACCTTCAGTACAATATTGAACACAAGTGGTAAGAGCAGACCTATTTGTCTGCTTTTTCATCTTAAAGGAGAAACACTCCTTCAGCTAATATGACATTGAGTTTTTTTATATGCTTTGCGTAGGTTGGGAGAGCTGCCCTCTATTTCTAGTTGGCTGAGTATTTCTATCATGAAATAAGATTGGATTCATCACTTGATATCTCCTTCTGTTAAGATTATCATGTACTTGTTGTTTGATTTTTGGAGGTTAAACCAGCCTTGCATTCCTGGGGTAAATTCCACTTGGTCTTGGCATTCAGTCCTCTTTTACTTGCTGTATTCAGGTTGCTGGCATATAATTAGGGATTTTTTGCATCTATATTTATAAGGAAAAGTGGATTTTGTTTCCTTTTTGTTGGATGACTCTCTGGTTTGAGTATCAGAGTAATACTGAACCCATAAATGAGTTTGAAGTGTTCCCTCCTCTTCTATTTCTTTTGAAAAGTCTTTGAAGTATTGGTATAAATTTTTCAAGTATTTGGTAGAATGTACCAATAAAGTCGTCCTCCCAGTGATTTTTTCAAGAGTGATTGTTAATTGTGCAATAAATCTCTGTTTTCTTGTGAATAAATTCAGATTTTCTATTCCTTATTGACTGATCTTTGGTAGTTTGTGCCTTTCTACAAATCCATTCAAATAAATAAAATTACAAGGTAGGAATTGCATTTGCTATTCATTTTCTATACGTCTATGTTCTACTTATTGTTGCTCTCTTTTCTTAATTACAGTTTTTTTTTTTTTGTACTAAATAGAGATCTTTAGTGTTTCTGGGGCCATTTAAAATATATTTTTTTCTTTAATATTTAGTTTTAAAATTTTTGTCAGTGGTTTCTTTGGTAATTATAATAAAGAAATGAACTTAATAAAATATAGTTTGAATTAACACTGTCTTTTTTTTTTTTTTTTTTTTTTTTTGAGATGGGGTTTCACTATGTTGGCCAGGATGGTTTCAATCTCTTGACCTCGTGATCCACCCACCTCGGCCTCCTAAAATGCTGGGATTACAGGCGTGAGCCACTGTGCCCAGCCAACACTGTCTTAATATTTCAATAATATATAAAAATTTTGCTGCAATATAAGCTTCTTAACAATACCCTACTTTGTGCTATTATTACTAAATAGGCTGCATTATTATATAAATTTACCACCACAGTGATACAATTATTTATATACACAGTTGACTTTTAAATAAGATATAAGAAAAGTTTTACAAACAACAATTTATACTATATTTATATTTACTTATAGTTACCTTTCTGGTGCCCTTTATTACTTTATATTGATTCAGGTTACTGTTTAGTGCTCTTTCATTTCAGACTGAATGACTCCTTTAGCATTGTTTTGTAGGTCAGGTTCCCTAGAGACAAGCTCTTCAATTTTTGTTTATCTGAGAATGTCATAATTTCTATATTTTTGTAGTTTTGCTGTATGTAGAACTTTTGGTTGACATTTTTCTCTTTAGCACTTTAAATATATTATTCCATTTCCTTCTGCACTCCATAATATCTAATAGAAAGTCAGCTATTAACTTATTAAGATTCCCTGTACATGATGAATCACTTTTTCTTGCTCCATTCAAGATTCTCTTTCTGTCTTTATGTTTTGAAAGCTTTAGAATGGTGTGTATAAGTGTGGTTGTCTTTGAGACTATCTTAGAGAAATTAGCTGATCTTGGATGTATAAATTGATATTTTTATCAAATTTAGGAGTTCTCAGCCACAATTTTTAAAACATTTCCTCTGTTCTATCTCTCCTCTTCATCTTGGAGTCAATTACATATTTAATATATTGGTACAATTGACAAAGTTCCACAAGTCCTCTGAGGCCTTGTTCATTTTCTTCATTCTATTGTCTTTCTGGCTCTCAGATAAGATAATCTCATTTGATTTATCTTCAATTATGTTGATTTTTTTTTTCCTTTGGCCAGTTAAGTCTGTTGTTTAATTCCTCTAGTAAAAATTTTGTTTTAGCTATAATATATTTCAACCCCACAATTTTTATTTTATTTTTATAAATTATTTATCTTTACTGATTATATTGGGCAATACATATTCTCGTACTTTAACTTTTTACACATGATTTCCTCTGGATCTCTAAACATATTTTCAATAACAGATTTGTCCACTAAAATTAGCATCTGATTTTTCTCAGGAAAACTTTCTACTGACCATGCTCCCCCTCCCATGTTGACCATTTTTTATGTTTTTTCCCTGTGTAATTTTTTTCTGTGTATGGAAAATCATTTTAAATAATACAATGTGGCAAGTTTAGAAATCAAATCCTCTTGTACTCATAGTTTCATTTTGTTGATATTCATTATTATTGTTTTATAGCTGCTGCTGTTTTATTTGTTAGTAACTTTTCTTGACTAATTATATATTTATATTACTTGTTGTGTGTAATACAACTCTATTAATACTGTAAGCTCTGCTCAGGCATTTTGACAGTTACCTAAGATTTTACTGTAAAATTTATCTTCCTAAATGCTTTGAACAAGTATGTGTTTTGCTTTTGGCTGACAATCACTGCTTATGTGCTAGTCCCTTCAATACCCCAGCAGTTTCAATTTTACCTTGATTCTAATTTTGCCTTAAAAACTTCACTTTCTACTTGCCCAGAACCTCAGGGTCATTATATTACAGTGGCCTTTGATTACTTTTAGATAATAAGTGCTTTTCATTATTTTTATAATAATACATTTCATTATTTTAAAATTATGAATGCATCTATCTGTCACTAAAACTGAACTTCAAAATTATAACTGCTTGAGAAAGAAGATGTTAGAAGTAAATATGTGCTTATATTAAATATTTAATCATGGTCATTCAAACATTAGTGAAATAAACTAATATTCAGAGTTGAAGAAAGATAACTTTTCACTCAAAAGTTATGACTGTATCCACAGAAATTCTACTTCTAAAATATAACAAATAGGAAAATGTGACAGACTGAGCTCAGAGTGAAATCAGTCATTGATAACATTTGGCATCTTTTGCATTTCATCGATGTGTATTATTAAGAGGTTATTTCTTATTTTATTTCCCAGTAGGTAAAAAGACATGAAAAATGTTAAAACATTAATATGCTCATTTATCCTGTCAAAATTGATACATATTTTAAATATTTTTAATTTTAGAATAAAACAATATTTTAAAAAAGTTGTAAAATGTAGTACAGAGAGTTCATCTATACCCTTTATCGAATTTCCCCAGGTAATAGCACCTCACAATAGTACAGTATATTTGTCAACATTAATGAACCAATATTGATACATTATTATTAGCTAAAGACCAGAATTTATTCTAATTTCTTTAATTTTGACCTAATTCCCTTCCTCTCTTTCATGATTCCAATAAATACATTACATTTCAATTGGGGGTAGGGGAGGGATAGCAGAGGGTGGTGGATAAGAAAGGGATGGCATTAGGAGAAATATCTAACGTAGATGATGGGGTGATGGATGTAGCAAACCATTATGGCACCTGTATAACTATGTAACAAGCCTGCATGTTCTGAGCATGTCCCCAGAACTTAAAGTGTGCTAAAAATTTTGGCAAAAATATTGTAATTACATGCTCTTTTACCTTTAATAGTCTATATCAATTTTGGCAAGACAAGAACTCTGACATGTTTTTATCTTCTTTCCCTTCCTTCACTTATTTCATCACTCATATTTTTTAAAAAATTTACCACATTTCCACTACCGTTTTTAAAAAATCATTTTATACAATTATATTGAACTTCAGAGGTTTATGTGCAATAATTTATAGACAAATATGCATCTTATGCCTTTTTATGTGTGTTTCATATCATATTTTCTTATTTATATTTGCTTTCCAAGAATACGTCCTGAAGGAATATTTATTCTGTTTTTTTCTCCAATCATCTTTCTTCCCTTCCTTTTTTCTAACAATGTGTATAAGAGCTTATCACCTCTGAATCGTTACACTTTCCTAATTTTGCTCTTTTGCCGGCATGATAGTCATGTTGGGCATAGGTTTAAATCTTTTCTCTTAAAGTTTAGTATAAATTATGCCATTATCCCGCAGAAGTTAAAATCAAGGTAAAAATTCTAATTATAGTCATTCCTATTCTGTGTAGATTACATTTCTTCCCCGTCCTCTTTTTCTTTTTCACTCTCTCTTTCTCTATCTTTCACATATGCTGCATCTCTATTTTCTTTACATTCTGGCTGATTTCCTATCCTTCATTCTCTGTATTTTTAATTCAGTTTTTGGTTATGTCCATACAACTCTGCAGTACCACTATTAATGTATTTAACTTCCAGCAATGATGTTTGATTTCTGAGATTTCCTTGTTACTTTATTTTTAATGTAATCTTAATCTTGAACTTTTTGTTTTTATAGTCGCTTGCATTTCATTCTTTCTCTTTCAATCCACAAGATGCCTCTCTCTTTTTAAAAATTTTTCTCAAATGACTAATGATGCTTCATTGTCTGAGAAAATTACAAACTGTTGCTGATGTAGAATCACCTGGCAATTTTAAAGAGAATCTTTGTTCACGGAGTCTCATCCCTCAAATGGATAATTTTCTAGAGGTAATTGTGCAGGATGTTCAAACAGGCAAAGTTCTCTTCAGAATGAGTTGGAAGAACATAGGCAAATTTATGGTTTCCTTGATAACAGAAAGAAAAAAGTCTTCTTGTTTTTTTTCCCTCATTCTGTGTGTACAATGGGGGAAGTTCAATAAATAATTCTGCTTGGATTCCCTCTGTGGTCCTGATATTTTCATCAGATGTTTCCATTTCCAACACTTTCCAAGCTGGTGAATTTGAAACTTGACGCAAATTGAAAACATCTGGGAGCTTTAACAATTATTGCTGCCTGTATGCCAACATAGGGGTGATTATTTATTTGTAGCTATGACTGAAAATCAATGTTTAGAGAAGATCACTCAGTTTTGTTTTCCGGTTACTTTATTCATTCTGCTTGTTGTTTTTCTATTAGGCAGACACAATTTGAGAGTAGCCGAGCTGGCCCGAAAGTTTTTGGTAATTTGGTAATTCTCGCAGCTTTCCTGTTACTCCTGAGATTCTCAGTGCTAGCTGTATATTGAAATGACCCAAGGAGGGTTCAAGTCATATCTGCATTAGACCAATATAGTGACATCTTTAGGGATAAGGAAAAGTGACCGGCTGCTAAAAGTTCTCCACTGAGTCTGCTGTTAAGCAAAGAATAACAGTGTTTGTTACAGTGCCCTAGACAGAGTTTCTTAAACTTTCACTGTGCCCACATCACCTGGGGATTATGTAAAAATGCATTCAGATTACTTAGGTGCATGGTGGGGCCTGACAGTTTCCATTTAAAAAAAACTCTCTGGCTATGTCAATGCTGCTGGTCTGCTGACCACAATGAGAAGCAAGGTCTTAGCACTTAAGTGGGGAGAAAAGGCATAACATTTCCCTCATGTCTTTTAGTTCTATAGCCTTTTTATTTATTTTCATTAAAAGACTGAAACAAAAAGTCTTCTGTCTTTTTAATAGCATTTGGGAAGGGAAGAAGGCAAAGGTCTGTGTTTGGTTGGTCAACCATTTTGAAATAGAACACAATTTTTAAAGATAAATATCCATCTTCCTTCCTAAATAATCGTTCAAAATGTATGTGTGTTACAGTAGGTAGTCAGTTAGACATGAGCAGGGCAGGAGAGGACCCCTACCCCTGCAGGATCCATTAGGTGATGGGAGGCAGTTGTTAAAACTGTATCTGTAAAATAATAATGGATTGCTGCCAGTCCCAGGGAAAAATTGTCTCCCAGCACATAGAAGAAAACCTGAAACTGGTGATCAGCAGCTTCCTGATAAGATCTCAGGAGTTGGGTGGGTGAGCTCAAGCATGCACACACACTAGAAGGAAAAATGATGGTTTTGAACTGGTATATGAAATTCTAGGAATATTTGAAAAGCAAGGGAAAAACACTTCAAGTGAGCATGCCTAAATTTCCTTAAACACCGGTGCATGCAACCCCTCCCAAGCATTGGCAGGCCACTACACATGCTGACCACTCACCCCAAGGGAAGGATCAGGGGAGAAGACCCAGACCTTGGAAGAATGCCAACGTGTAAAACCCCAAGTCAAAAGTCAAACTGCACTTGATCTATCAAGTTGCTCGTTTGGTTCTTTTCCAAGTGTACTTCCTTTTGTTCCTTCTGTAAACATTTTAATAAACACAGTAACATTTAATAATATTTTCCTCTGTTTGGCAAGGCATTAGTATTTTAGTTTAGAGAGCAGGTTGTCAAGTGTCATCAGAGTTAAACTGATGTGATACTCCATTATGGAACCAAACATATGATGGATCACAATTTCATGCATCATTATGACATTTGCCATGGAAGCCTGGATTTCTTGGCCCATATAACAGACATTAGACTTCCTATCAAATGTATCTCTGTCCTGTGCAAAAGAAGAAGCACACATTGGATCTTCTGTAACCATTTTTTTTCTGACCCTCAACCGCCTATTTGGCTAACTGCCCACTTAAAGACAGCATTCTGGTTCTGGTAATTGGACCTTCTGGCTGACCCTGCTTCTGTCTTCCAATTGCCTCATTTGACTTATAACTAATAAGTATGCCAGGAAGTATTCTTATTGATTTTATAATCTGAGACATGGAAGGGATCTTAGCATGCATTAGTTTCATAATTTTCAACCTGGAATCTGGGACCTCTGAAAGATCCTCACTGAGGCAATTGGCCAGTGGGAAGGATGGCCAAGGAGGCAGTGTTCTGGGTCCCATTCCTAATTCACCAGGGCTGCTCAGCTCTTGGGATTCCATGGACCAATCTAGTTGAGCAAAGAATTTCATGCCTCATATTCTAGTTCATGTCCCTAATTTTACATTGAGACCAAGAAACTTAAAATAGTATTTTCCATCTAGCTTCATTACTAAGTGACAGAAGTAGAATTCATATTTTAAGAGTCCAAGAATAGCTTTCTTTTGACTGAACTGTTGCTTTCTACATTTAGTATAAATGTAGAAATGCCTATCTGACTCATCTGGGGAATCCATCAAAACTCAGATTTATAACTCTTACTTTAGACCTACTGAGTCAGGATTTTTGGGTGTCAGTCCTAAGAATTGGCACTTAAAAACATCTTTCTTGAAGATTCAGATTAATTGCAAGTTTGTAAATTCTAGCTAAAATCCTGTTTTCAGCCAGGCATGGTAGCTCATGCCTGTAATCTCAGAATTTTGGAGGCTGAGGTGGGAGGAATGTTTGAGCTCAAGAGTTTGACATCAGCCTAGGCAACACAGTGAGACCCTGTCTCTAAACAATAATAATAAATAAAATAAAATCCTGTTTTTTTCTCACCTCCTCCTCTGCCTATTTTCTATTATCTATATTGTCAATTTTGTTTCATCAAATAAACTTTTAGTTTCTTTACAACCTTATTCCTCTATATTGATTGTTATAGTGTCTTATGAAGCCTGAACATCTTAAATCAGCCAGATCCTCTCTGTGTTTGATGTGAAGTTTATACCCATTTTCAGGGACTCCTTGAATAAATAAATCCAAATCTACTTGTTTCCTTCTAGTCCCCACCACTTTCAATAGGTTTACTTCCAAAAGGGTCTTTAGCTAATACCTCAAACATCCTTGAAATATGACCTGCAGCAGTCCCAACGTCTTACTGATTTCTGTGTTTCCAGCTGAAATTGTCTCAGGAAACTTTACTTCGTAACTTTTCTTTTATTTTTGTGTGTCACTATAGTTATATATCACATTTGGTAGTATGCCACATTATCCAAGAAATGAAGTTCAGTGGCCTGTGAAGTGAATGTAAGATGAGCAGCCTCTCTATTAAAGGGGCTGAGAGTGACATGTGAGGCATTTTGAATCAAAAAAAAGCCTGTATTCAAGTCACTAGCTGTAGGCCACAAATCTCACTTCTTTCACTGATGAAATGAAGATAAATGATCTCCTAAATTATGTCAAAACAACAACAGTTAATTAACTTTTATCTAGGCACTAGAGCAAATCAACCCTTTTCTTTCTATGCATGTTTTTCAACTTTTTTTTTTTTATTTTTAGCAAAAGGATTTTTTTAATTGGCACAGTTCATTCCTACACATTTTCTATTCTAGTATATCAAATATCAAATGATAACAAATTCTCAAGAGTTTTTGTGAGAAATCATTAAAAAGTTGGCAGTGATTAAAATGTGGCCTTAAGTCAATATTATTAAGAGATTCTTTATAAGTACTATAAAGTGTACCATCAATACAAATCAACACAAGAGTTTTCTCCTCACTATTCACCTCTCCACACACCCACATATACATGTATATTTTAGATAGATGTGGGAATGGCTCTCAAGCCTGGCTGATCACTTGCTTCTGTGGGAGACTTTTAAATATATAACTTGTTGACTCCTCTATCCTAGAGATTCTGATTTAATGGAATTGGACTAGGACCTAGGAATATCAGTGCTTTTAAAACTCTCTGTGTGATTCTGCAATTTAGTCAGGTGTTGTAATAGATGACTAAATGCAGGACATGCATACCTAGATTCTGAAAGTTGCTATTCTACTGCTGATGAAATTTTTTATTGGGAGGAATATCTGGAAATGAAAATGCTGTTACTGTTATATGACTATGATTATTATGACATTTTATTTTGTTATAGCAATCATATTTGACAATAAAGTTCAAGGCTTATTGAATATAAAACACCAAATAATTGACTCACAGATTGCTGTTGGTATCTATAACTCTCAGTAGTTTTTTAAAAAATATTTTTTAAATTTTTCCCAATGGAGATACAAACTGAAATATAAGATGTTTGCTTATATTTAACTATTGAATCTGCGAGTAAAAGACTAAACACACATGAAAACAGTATTTAAATATATTGAGTAGGTCATCATAATTGAAATTATTTTCTTTTGTACTCTTTGAATATAAAATGAATCAGCTCATTACAGAGAAAATCACTATACCATTATAAAATCCTTTACTATTTTAAAATGCAAAAGTAACACTATTTATTTAAAGGATGACAGAAACATACATGATTTGTAAGTTGATTAAATAAAGCATTGCAAATTAAACAGCATTTGTAACTTTTCACACTAATATAACAGTTACAATTATCTGTATTAGTCTGTTCTCACACTGCTAATAAAGACATATCCAAGACTGGAAAATTTATGAAGAAAAAGAGGCTTAATGAACTCATAGTTTCACATGGGCAAGGAGGCCTCACAATTATGGCAGAAAGCCAAGGAGGAGTAAAGGCACATCGTACATAGCAGCAGGCAAAGAGAAAATGAGAACCAAGCAAAAAGGGTTTTCTTTTACAAAACCATCAGTTCTCCTGAGACTTATTCACTACCGCAAGAACAATACACGGGAAGCCATCCCTATGATTCAATTATCTTTATATTCCTCAACTACTTTGTTTTATTAAAATGTGTTTTTATTAATTCATTCTTCATTTAATATGGTTTTACCTCAGCTTTCCTTCTTTTAAGTATTTCAGAGATCATTTTGTCTCAGTGGGTTTTATACCCTTAATAAACTTGTTCCCCACACATTAGCTAGACCACAGATACTCAATTCCAGAAATCTACCCTGTCTCAGTTTGTTTCCTGCTGTTTTGATCTTTCTTCATTGAAATCTATGTCTTCTCAGATATACATTCTTGCCTCAGATTAGAATTCAGTCTCTGCTTTACTCCTTCCATACCAAAGTCTCAATGATACTTTGTGCCTGACCATTTTGCCTTCGACTCTCTTTTAGTCTGTCCAGCACAACTCTTATAATAGTTCAGTTCCATCCATGTCCAATTCAAGCACTGATGAGTTCAGTCTAAATTTAGGGTCTGAAATTCCCATTTGTTCAGAATGAGAAGTAAAAAAGTGAATGCTTTGATAGTTCTCATGTCAGCAAGATGATAATTGATTTTCAACTTCATGTCCTATTTATCAGTATCTGACTTTTTAATTTTCCATTATTGTTATCTCAGTTCACTTAAAGTATGAATTACAGAATTTTTATAATATTAAAATTTTGAGTTTAGTCTAACATTTTTTGATATAATCACAAATATGCTGAAGCATTTATTTCAAGATTTTGAAAATCTAGCAGGACTCATATTCTAGTGGTCCTTAATATATTAGGGCAACCAAATGTTTTCTATCCTCAAGCTTAAAAAAACAAATTGTTCCTCATGTTACATAGTTAGCCTAGTTCTACTTTTCAAACAAAGCATCTCACTTTAATGTTTATGCCACTAAAAGTGAGCAGGCAGATGGTGTTAACATTTAGTTATTTTGAAGATTGTGTGATAAATAGAAAAATGAGCCAAAATCATTTAAAAAGTTATTAACATCTTAATTAGGCTGGTTTAACCTTGAAGTCTCAACAAATGAGCCAAGCTAGATCAAGTTAGTTTTTGTGTTTTCATCATGACTTTTGATAAAAATTCAAGTGCAAAACCTGAGATCCAAAATCTGGGACATATGATTTAGATGAGCTCGAACTTCTGAAGAAATTATGACCTCATTTATTATGAGGAAGTTACATGAATAATATAGGGAAATTTCTGTCTTGCTTCCTGGAGAAACTTGTGAACAGCTTTATTAAATGTATTTTGTATTGCTGCATAACAAATTATCAAAAACTTAGCAGCTTAAAACAACACATTTATTATCCATATTTTCAGTGGGTCACAAATATGGTCATGGCACAGCTGGGTGCTCTGTTTAGGGTCTCCTAAGGCTGCAATTAAAATGTGAGCCAGAACTGGGTTCTCATCAGATGCTTGATTGGGAAAAGATCCACATTTACACTCTCTTGGCTGTCAGCAGCTTCCAGTTTCTTGTGGCTGTAGGATTCATGGAAGTGTGCTTCTTTCACTTAACACAGTATTTTGAAGACAGTCTATGTTGCAATATGTATCAGTATTTTATTTCTTTATATTGTAAGATAGTATTCAATTGTACAGATACACTACATCTTGTTTAACAATTCACCTGGCATTTGGATTTATTCCCTGCTTTTTGGCTATTGTAAGTAGTATTTCTGTGACTATGTACTTACAAGTCTGTCATTTCTCTTTTGCAGATATTTTCTGGAGAAATTTAACAGAGATTTGTTTGGACTTTTTTTTGGGGGGGGGGGGCTTACTAGTTCTAACATTGCATGCTAGATAATCTGATGTAACCAAAGTTAAGCCCTCATTAGAGAAAACGTTCACCATGGGACTATAACGCTTTGCATTTAACTTCCATGGTTGATTTTCTCTGATTAAAAGTGAGTCATATGTCAAATTTGAATGGAAATGGGATCCTGTAGTAAGGGAGTAATTTTCACATAAATGTGAAAACTTCTTTTCCTTGAAAGAAAGTTACTGCTGTTCAGCAGCATTAGAAACATGCTGATTTTATGGCAAGTTCCACAAAGATACTAGAAATGTTAAGACATGCAAACTTAACCATATGATGTTAAGTGTTTCTGCATCCATACTTTCAAAAGAAATGAAAAACTATATTAAGAAGAAATATTAAAGTACATTCTATTTGGAATTGTGTTAAAATGACACCATACTTACATAAAGCATTCTTTAAGACTTGAGAAGTATATTAATGCTAAGGAAACTTTCTCAATCTTTATGAATTAAGTAATAGAAATTAGAGTAAATGCTAAATAATTCAGACTTCAATAATCAGAACTTATAATAATCTACATAAAGGTTAGTATGTGAATAATACTAGTAATACTTATAAATAAAAGTTTTAAAATACAAATACATTTTCTAATAATTATTAAACCACTGGTTATGGACTGAATATCTGTATCCTTCAGAAACTAACATAAAATTTATACTCCTCAATATGATAGTATTTTCAGGTAGAGGTTTGGGAAATAGTTAGATTTAGATGAGATCTTGAAGGTAGCATTCCCATAAAAGGATTAGTTGCTTTTTAAAAAGCAGAAGAGACATCAGAGCCCATTCTCTATCCACCATGTTAGGACATAGTGAGTAGGTAACCTTCTGCCATCCAAAGAGAGAGCCCTCACTGGACATGTACAATTCTATCACTTTGATCTGGACTTCCCAGCCTCTGAAACTATGAGAAACAAATGTCTGTTTAAACCACAGAGTCTATGGTAATTTGCTACAGTAGCTTCAGAAGAATAAAGCACCACTTCAGGGGGAAAATACTTTGAATTATTCTCATGAGTTTCAGAAACTTATATTTAGTTAAAAGTAATCTCTTTGTTAATTACAGATTATTTAATTTATACCTTAACATAGCACATAGGTTATAATCTTATCATTTTAGAGCTCATTGGTAATATATTTTGATCAAGTGCATTTATGTTATCATATTCTATAATGTCAGATCTCCATAACACTGTCTTCCTCCAAATTCTTCTAAACAACCAATGTTTATTATAGTTGTTTCTTTAATTAAAGTAAAAGATGTTTTGTAGGAAAACAATTTTTTCCCCTTGTAGATAGGCTCAGCATATTTTTATATGCTTAAGATAAGGTATAGTTTTTAGACTCTTTCAGAATATCTTCTGATACAGTTTCCTTCCAAGTTGCTTTTGCAGTTATTTTATAAGCACTTCAGTGAGTGCAATTCTATATAAAACAACTATATACAAACGTTTTTTAACACAATAATATACTATTTTATTGATTCATAGTGACTTATCTTTGTATGTTTCAATTTATTTAGTATAAATCAAAATTTAAACAAGATTATAAGTAGGAAGGTTGTATGAAATTGTGTTTATTTTATAAAAGGGCAAGGGGAAATCACTTTTCTAGATTTATTTTTATGGTCCCTTTTATCAGCCATTACATATAATTACATCCTAGGATAATTCCACACATTAGTTCCATGAATACTGGGTTCCAGGTTTGTTAAGGCAAATCATATTGTAAGCAGTGCATTGGAAAAATTGAAATGTGTGTTTTGTTAATCTACATCCAAAATTCTCAATTTTGATACTATTAACATTTTGAACTAGATAATTGTATTAATTAGTTCCTTCTCACATTGCTATGAGGAATTACCTGAGGCTGAATAATTTATAAAGAAATCAGATTTAATTGATTCACCGTTCTGAGGGTGTACAGGCACATGGCTAGGGAGGCCTCAGGAAACTTAGAATTACAGCAGAAGGCAGAGTGGAAGCAAGCACTGTCCTCATATAGCAGAGCAGGAGAGAGAGAGAGAGCCAAGGGGAAAGTGCTACACATTTTCAAACAATCAGATCTCATGAGAACACACTATCAGAAGAACAGCAAGGGGGAAATTTCCCCCATGTTCCAGTCATCTCCCATCAAGTCCCTCTCCCTACATCCAGGATTATAATTCAATATGCTATTTGGGTGGGGACAGAAAGCCAAAACAGGTCAATAATTCTTTGTTCTAGGGAAGTTTTCTATGGATTGGAGAAAGTTTAACAGTATCTTTGGCAACTATCTATAGAGTGGATAACTGTGACAACCTCCTGTGACAACCCAAAATAACTCTAGACATTGCCAAATGTGCCCTGGGGAGATGCAAATTACTACTGGTTGAGAAGCACTGATCTAAATGGAATGTTTTCAATTTTTAATAATTGAATAATATATCTTCAGTGTTTTTGTATATCTACCTTTACTTTGGAGGAAGTATGTTTATAATTTACAATTTCCTAACTTTTATGTGACTCAGTTTTCTTATTTGAAAAGCACTTGTACAGTAATAATTTGGATTATGTAAAATAATGAGATTAAATATATAAATCAGCTAGAGCAATAATTTATACATGCATGGAATTTTATAATTTTTATTCCTTCTTACCTGCCTTTCATAAGACAAAATTTGAAATTCAGGTGTTAGAGATCAGTTAAACTTTTCTTAGTAGAGGAATTAAAATTTTCAACAAAGTTTATAAAACTCTGCATTTGTATTAAAAGAAAATCAAACCTTAAAAAGTGAAGAAACTAAACAGGTCAAAACAGATACCAGGAAGTGGGTAAACAGCAAGCACTACTAAAAGCTTTCAGACCCATGCCCCGAAAGTAAGTCAGTGAAGAACCAAGTGTTAAATTGTGTTTGGTCCCTGTGAAGTGAACTGCTGTACTGAGATTTTATACTTTTGACTTAGGGTCATCAGCTCTGTAAACTGAAATGCTGCCTGGCTGACTCTTAGGGCAAATACTGACACCTATACCTAGCAGAGAAAATTACTAAACAGTTGACAGGAATATAAAATAGGAAAAATCTATCTGATTAAGAATTAGCATACAGAAGAGTGGCTAGAAATTACTCAAGGTTAGAAATCAGGGTTAGAAAGTTGGTGCTCCAAACTGCAGTCTTGATCCCATGACTTGCCATGTAACTTTACAGCTAGCATTGGAAACTTTACCGTGACATTTTGATTCCAATCTAAGGAATGTGAATAATATATCAGATAGATATTGGACTTCTTAAAATTCAATCTACATTTGGTATGTGTTTCATAAATTCTGGTTATGTTGTTAGTGTAAGCACTCTCAGGGTTGCAAGTAAGTTGCATTCCAAATTCTTTTATTTTAGTTTAGGTGGACTGCTGCTCTCAAAATAATTGATTTTATAGAAAGGAACTTTGTGGAGAAATTCAGTAGCTTAGAGGCAGTAGTCATCTAGCCGCTGGCTACCAACTCCAGAAATGACATTCAAATATGCTGGCCTTCTTTTTAAGGTTGACAGTTTCCAAGGGCAGTCTTTATACTGTGTTGCCATGAAACTAAAAATATAGCAAATTTTTACCACCTGAAGGCATTATTTGCTTTATTCTCAAGTAGAGAATAATGTCTGTGGCTACCTTACATAAGAATCTAAGTGGAGAAGCATTACATACATGGTATTCAAAGTAAGTTTGCAAGCTAAACTCATATATGCTAAATGAGCCTGCATATCATGAATCTCCACATTAATCCTGCTTTAGCAGTTGGTACAGGAATCATGTGCTTTTTCTCAGCTAGTATTGAGTTCAGATACTAGACACAATTCTCTTTCTTCTATTTCTATAACAATGTGCAGCATCCTTTCCACAGGAACATACTCAAGTTTATATTACAGTCTAGGGAATTTCATATAAAAGCATAGCTGAATATTGGCATGTCATTTAAAAATATGACAATATTATTCTAGTAAAGTTTAGGTTTTGATGATTTTAATATAGACAAAAATGCTAAATAAGAATGATGAGTTTAAATTTGAATACTCACTACAGCTTCATTAGTTTTCCATTTTTTCTTTAAAAAATAATTGAGGTATGTTTACATGAAGTATCTTTATACTTTTTGCAAAATATTCTTTTTGGATGGGTTTGGATTCTATCATTGCCATAAAACCCAGTTTTCTTGTATTTTTAAAGTCTTACAACACAGAATTTATTCAACCAACTTGACTATTTGGATTTTCTTGTATTTTCCTTTTAATTTAGCAAAACATTACAAAACCAAAACCAAATTATCATTACAACTGATAAAACTCTTTGTAAACTCTGTCTTGTTAATTTTCTCAGCAGCTGTTGATAAAGCCCCTGCCCTGGCACAAGAAGACTAGGTCCATCCTAAAACATTTTACATTATCTCCCAGAAAACTGAGAATATTTGACTTTTTATTTGACTTTTTAAATGCTGATACATGTTAAATATTCAGTATATCAGGATGATGTGACTTGCCTTCAGATAGTTAGATGTTCCAACTATACATTGGTGTGCATTAGCTTACTCCAACTTTTAGGACTAGAAAACACCTACCATATTGTTATGTACTACCTTTTAGTGGGTCAAGAATTTGGCATTTGTTACATGGTAATAGATAACTAATATATCACTTAAAGTAGTTCTTCAGTGAACTGTATAATACCTTCTACAAGAGGTCTTGTTAATTAAGTTTTAATCTAAAATACTGATCCTCAATATAGTTAGAGAATAATTCTATTTCCTCAATATCGTTAGAGAATACTTTCTTTTTTACTGTTTCAGATCTGTCTAGATTTCTGACATTACTAACACTAGCGATTAGAGCTGTGCATATGATTTCTGCAGAATGCCACAAATGTGAGGAGATAGCCAAAATATATGATTTGGAATAAATGATACTTCAAAATGAATATATCATCTCAAATCACTTAAAATTTATACAAATTGAATAAGTTTAAAAATGCAAAATGCAATAATCATAAAAACATTGTGACAATGGAGTCACTCTTGAATAATGTGTTTGTATTACTTCTCAGGATTATGATAAACTAAATGTTAAATTTATATTATGACATATTTTACAAACTCGAAAGCATTATTATTCATATGAAAACATTTTTATTTACCTGATGAATCCTAGAAAGCCAATAACAAAACATGACAGCTTTACAAGGCATAGAGCTCTCACAGATTCATATTTGTAAAATTCATCTGTCAAATGCATTTTTAATATGTGATCTTGCATCTGGCTTTCTAAAGAAAAATTATAATGTTTCTACATAATTATTTTCAAATATGTTAAACACACTAATGGCATCTTTCAGAAAGTAATTTTACATTATTTGAAGTAAGGACTTAGCTCAATACTGACCAGGTTTAACTAGAAAATTAAGGTGAAACAAACAGCTACATAAATTCCCTTCTACTATTTAAATGGAGTTTAAAAATATATATATCCAAATTTTAAATTTTACCATAGAAGTGCCATAAAGGTTTAAACCATATAAGTGAGTGTCTAATTAATTCTGTCTCAGGAAGAGGTATATCTCAATCTCACAGGGTACTCCTCAGGGGAGATAAAATTGAGGTGAGTTTCTAAGAATAAGTAGAACTGTTTTCATAGAAAAAAGGGCAGAGACTAGGATGTTGTAGGTAATCAGACATGTGCATGATGTGAAAATTTATAACTTGTTAGGGTATATGAAGGAGAACTGTTTGAAGTCAAGAACTGATGTAGGAAAACAGTAGCAGTTAGGGAGGGACAAGACGGAAGATGACTTTTTAGATAGTTCAGCTCAATTCTACAAAAATTTATTACATCAAAGTATGCTCCAGGTACTACACATCTGGCAAGAGAAGAGGTGTTAGTGAAGTCTATTAGGAAGATATTGAGGACCTGAATTGAGATGGTAGTGTCTCAATGTTCTTTATTTTTTATTTTAGTTTATTATCCTTTTATTTGTAAGCTATGGATTGTGAAAGGAACAAAAAGCTGAACAAACAAATGTTAATCTTCAGACTAACAAGTTGTTAGATAGGAATTTTGTCAAAATGGAAGCCAATAGCATCTGTTAATGACTAGATATAGGCAGAGAGAATTGGGACATATTAGACTCCTATGTTTCTAGTTTTTGCAAATGTAAAAATAATGAGGTCAATTGGAAGAATGATGCATTTATGGAATCAGAAAAAGGAAGTGAGAAGTTTCAGGTGTGGAATAAATGATGAGATAAGTTTGGGATTTTTCTGAGTTCTAAGTAACAATAGACTACATTACTGGATATATACAAATACATGGTTTTACCTTGATATTAAATCCAAACAAAGACATCACAAGAAAAGAAAATGTTATGACAATTACCCTCAGAGATGCAACTGTCTTTCACAAATCCATCATTATATAAACATAATATATGACATAGTTAAATGTAGTTTATCTCTGAATATCAAGTGAGTTTAACATCTAAAATCAATTAATGTAATATAACATAAAACGTCACGACAAAAACATGATCACCTGATCAGACAAGGCATTTGACAAAATTCAGTATCTTTCAAACAAACCTGGAATAGATAACAGTATGCACAATTTGATAAAAAGATACCCATGGCGGGGTGTGGTGGCTCACACCTGTCATCCCAGCACTTTGGGAGGCTGAGGCAGGCGGATCACAAGGTCAGAGATCAAGACCATCCTGGCTAATATAGTGAAACCCTGTCTCTACAAAAAATAGAAAAATTAGCTGAGTGTGGTGGTGCACACCTCTAGTTCCAACTATTTGAGAGGCTGAGGCAGGAGAATCCTTGAATCCATGAAGCAAAAGTTGCAGTGAGCTGAGATTGTGCCACATCTACTCCAGCCTTGGTGACAAAGGGAAACTCCATCTCAAAAAAAAAAAAAAAAAAAAAAAGGATACCCAAAAGAAACCTATGGCTAATGACATTTTTAGTAATGAAAGGCTGAATGCTTGCATCAGGTAGTATTATAGTTTCTGGCTGCTGCGCTGTTAGATTTTACCAATTGTTTGATCCTGAGATTGCAATTGTCTTCTACAATGCTCTGTACATGAGGATTAGCCTACTCTACTCCAACCAAATCAGCTCTCTCTGGCTTCAGAATAGCTACTAATCGCAGCTAACCCTGTCAGGGAGAACTACCAAACCAGAGAAATGAATACGTATATAATTTCCAGGAGAGTAATATGAACCTCAAGAATCAAAGGATTATATGGTAGCCAGGAATTGAGCTTTGAGTTCTGGATAGAGTTTACTGAGAGTCAGTAGTATTTCTGCCAACTCCAGGGCCCCTGTCAGGGACTTTGCTTACCTAAAGAAACTGCTGAGAAGTATAACATCTGGCAATTTCAATCAAGAATGTGGTGACATAAAAATTGTCTATCATTTTTTAAGAAATTGTCTAAAATTAACAAGAACAGCATAAAACAGGTAATCTGACTTTATAGAAACCAGAGTATCACTAAACCATGAAATTAACAAATGAGTACTATAATGGTCTCCCATTATAAAAAGAAGAAAAGGCAAGGATGGCTTTGAGAGAAAGCTGAGAGTTACGATGGTAACTAATATCAGAAAAAGACAAAGATATAAATTTCTCTGAGGTTATCAGCATAAGACTTGAAACCTAAATTCGTGTTCACAAAAGTAAGAATGGTCTGCATGTGCCACAGGCAGGATGTATCTTAGGCTTTATTAATGTGTGAGAAGCAGGAAAAAGAATTTGGCTAGGTGGTATATGCAGTTTGATGTCACTCAGTTTACGTGCAATTACATATTCACAAACTTTTTCCATGTCTTGGCTATTGATAATAATGCCAAAATAGACATGGAAGTGCAGGTATCTCTTCTGGCTACTGATTATATTTCCTTGAGACTATATACCTAATAGTGAGATTACTAAATCAGGCAGTAGCTTTATTTTTAATGTTTTCAAGTACCTTCATGCTCAGTACTCAGTTCCATCATGACTATACCCATTTAAATTCCCAGCAACAGTGTATAGGGTTTCCTTTCCTCCATATCTCAACCAATACTTGTTATTTTTCATCTTTTGTATTAGAGCCATGCTAACAGGCTGAGGTGATATATCACCGAGGTTTTAATTTACATTATCTTGATGATTAGTGATAATGATCACTTATTATACCTATTGGCCATGTGTATGTCTTCTTTGGACAAATGTCTATTCAGATTGTTTACTAATTTTTTAATTGAAGTATTTTGTTTTTGTTTTGTTTGTTCATTTTTGCTATTGAGTTGAATGAATTTCTTATATATTTTGGATGGTTAACCCTTTGTGAGATATATGGTTTTAAAACATTTTCTCCCATTCTATATTTTTTCATTTTCTTCATTGTTTTGGTTTGCTGTACAGAAGCTTTTTAGTTAGATACAGACCCACTTATTTATTTTCGCTGTTGTTGTTTGTCCTCCTGATGCTATGTTCAAAAAATAAATTACTGTCAAGATCAAAGTCAAGGAGCATTTTTCCTATGTTTTCTTCTAGTTTTATGAGTTCGGCTCTTATATTTAAGTGTTTAACCCATTTTGAGTTAATTTTTTTGAGCAGTATAAGTATCCAATATCTTTTTTTTTTTTTTTTCATGTAAAGTTTTCCCAACACCATTTTTGGAGACTGTCCTTCTTTCCCCATTGTTTATTCTTGACAATTTTATCAAAAATTGATTGGCAGTAAATATATGGATTTATTTCTGTGCTCTCTATTCTGGTTTGCTGATCTGTGTGTCTGTCTTTATATTAGTATCATGCTGTTTTAGTTACTATAGCTTGGTAGTATACTTTAAAGTAATGTAATATGATGCCTTCAGCTTTGTTCTTTATGCTTAAAACTGCTTTAGCTCTTTGGGGTCTTTTGTGGTCCCATTAGAAATTTAAGAAATTCATATTTTTTTTTCTATTTTAGTGAAAAAATGATGAGTATTTTGATAGGGGTTGCATTAAATCCGTAGATCACTTTGGATAGCATGGACATTTTAACAAAGTCATTTCTTCAAATCCATGAACACAATATTTATTTATTTGTGTCTTTTTAAATTTTTCAAAAATGTCAAAAAAGGTCAACAATACAGACCTTTCCTTTTTCTTTCTTTCAACTTCTTTTTTTTTTTTTTCTTTTGACAGTCTTGCTCTATTACCCAGGCTATAGTACAGTGGTGCAATCACGGATCATTGCAAACGCCTCATCTTGGGTTTACGCAATTCTCCTACCTCAGCCTCTTGAGTAGCTGGGACTAGTGGTGGGTGCCACCATGCCCAGCTAATAATTTTTGTAGAGACAGGCTTTCACCATGTGGCCCAGGCTGGTCTGGAACCCCTGGGCTCAAGTGATCCACGCACCGCCTCAGCCGCTTTGAATGGCCAGATCTTTCACTTTCTATAAAAAACCTAAATGTTCCTCAATGAATACATTAAAAAATTAGAAACAAAGTATAGAATGGTGGTCTCTAGGGTGGGATAAACGGAAAGATGCTGGTCAAAGAGTACAAACTTTCAGTTGTAAGATGAATACATTCTGGGTATTTAACAACCAGCATGATGTTTATAGTTACTGTCTGTAACTATAAAATACTGTATTATATGCCACCAATTTACTAAGAAAAAATGTTCTCACCACAAAATACAAAAAATGACAACTAGGTTAGGTGATAGATTTAATAAATAACTGTGGTATTCACTTCACAATGTATAATATACAACAAATCATCACATTCTAAGCCTTGAATGAATACAATTTTATTCGTCAACTTTATTTAAGTAAATCTGGAAAACAAGGACAAAACAAACAGCCAAACTAAAAATGAAACAAGTCCAACTCCCCAAACACACTAAAATAACTTCCAAAGGATGCAAGAAGAAAAGTTAATTCAAGAGGAATAAATTGGATTCAAAAAACATGGTGATTTTTTTGTTCTCTGAATCACATCTCAATACAGTTGCCATAATAAAAAATATAGGCGGTCAGCATGGAATTCTGCCCTGCTCTTCACCTAAAAAGAATTATTATAAATAATTGTTCCAAACTAAAAATGAATTCTTTCAAAAATGGATAATCAACACAAACAAGTATTATCTAAAGACAGAGAAGGGAAGGAAGGAAGCAAGAAAGGAAGGCAGAAGAAAGGAAGGAAGGAGGGAGGAAGGACTGGGGGAAAATCACAAGTAAAGAACATTACAGGAAAATATGGTCATGGAGCAGAAAAAAATAATGTGAACAAAATATTTACTAAGAATTTAAGAAAAAAATCAACTTAATAAGAACAATTATATTTACTAAGCCATAAAATGAAGCAGAGCTACATGGAAAGGATATAGAATTATTGAATACCTAAAAGATTGAATGTGCTAATAGGCAATGGTCACACCATATACAACAGAGCCCTGACACCCAATGTCTCCAGCAACTGGCCTCAGAAACAAATCTCCAACCTATATAGCAGTTGACCCACAAGAGGCAAAACTTGGTCAGTAACTGACAGCTGCCCTAATTTTTGCTCTTACTTCCAACTCAGCGACTCAGCACCAATCAGAGAATGTCTGAAATCTGTAACATTGGATACCCTGCCTTTAGATAACCTATCTCCAACTTTCTGTGTCAACAAACTTCAAAGATAGTACAGCTGATGTTTTTTCTTTATTTCTATCAGGTTTTCCCACTTCTCCATCCGCCTTTGAGCCTCTGCCAAACACAAATGATGGTAGCTCCCACTCTTGCTAAGACAATCTCTGAATATATATAGACTCTTTTTCTTCTTATTTGGATGGTCTTTGTTTTCAACTATGCAAGGAACATAAATCATAAAGCAAATCTTTCTCAAGATTTGTGACAATTTAAAACTTGCAGACAAACTGCATATCTTAGAATTTAAAAAAATAAGAAAAAGGTATGTCATGAATGCATAAAATACTTGAAGATACTAGTCAATCTTATCATTTGATACCATAAAAAAGCCCAACTCTATTAGAAAAAGTTCAAAGTTATGAAGACTTATGCACACTGCATGCGTGGTGCCAGTCACAGTTGAGAGAAATGTGGACTAATATAAAGATGCAGTTCTAAATCATAATTGCATAAAATACTATAGTATACAATGTACTACTGCAATTAATTCATAGCCACCTCCTACTGCTATTGTGGTGCTCTCAAATGTTGCGAGTATCTGCTTAAAATGACACATGATGCTAATCATCTCTTAGTGAACAATTTCTTTCTCCAATAATCTTTGTATCATGGTAAAAAGTCGTATCTTGCATTTCTTGCATTTTTTCATCATTTATAGTGCAATACTGTAAACCTTGAAAAACACCATGGAATCTATATAAAGCATCAGAGGTAGTGCTGAATGTGCTCCCAAAAAGAAGGGAATGGTCATCATCATTCAGAAAAATACTTAAATTACTTGTCTGGGCATTGTGGGTGCACATGCAGCCCCAACTACTTGGGAAGCTGAATTGGGAAGATCTCTTGAGTCATGGAGTTTGAGGCCAGACTAGGCAACATAATTTAGCAAAACCCTCTTTCTAATTTTTTTCTTTTTTAGTTGCATTGCATGAAATGTACTTTAAAGAAAATGAATGCAGTATAAGGACCACTGTAAAAAAAGAAAAGCAAATTCATTAAGCCATTACTGCAGCTATGCCAGTAGGCATATAAAACTTTTACATTTTGCAAAATACATTTTTATTTCCTTTAAATATGCAGGTTTCACCTGGGTGAAGAATTGCTATAAGAAAGGCATACCTGTAGACTTCAACATGATGCAAGAAACAACATACAGTGGTCATTATATGACAACTTCCAGCCAAAGGAAGTTGAAGGATCTAAAGCTACAGAATTTAATGCCGGGAAAGGATGGCTCGATAATTTTAGGAAAAGATTTGGCTTTAAAAAATGACGCGGTAGTAGTAGAAGCAGGTTTTACGGAACAAGAGCCAGCAAAGGAGTTCTCAAGTGCCATTAAGAAAATCATTGAGGAGAAAGAATATCTGTCTAAACAGGTTTTTAATGTGGACAAAAGTGCCTTATACTGAAAAAACAAATACCAAAAAGTTCATTTTTTACTAAGGAAGACAAGTGATCACTAAGATTTAAGGCAGGAAGAGATGGGCTAACTCTACTGTTTTGTGCAAATGCAATCGGGTTTATAATCAGGTCTTCCCATACCTATACAGCTGCTAACACCTGGGCCTTGACAGGAAAAGATAAACACCTGCTGCCAGTCTTTTTGTTGTAAAAAAAAAAAAAAAAAAAAAAAAAAAAAAAAAAAAAAAAAGAGAGAGAGAGAGAGAGAGAGAGAGGAAGAAGTCCAGATGAATGTGAACCCTTTTTCTGTAATAGTTTCATCAGTACTTTGTCCCAGAAATCAGGAAGCACCTTGCCAGTAAGAGACTGGCTTTTAAAGTTCTTTTGATATTGGGTCAGGCCCCTGACCACCAAGAAAACCATGAGCTTAACACTAAAGGTATTGAAGTGGTCTGCTTGCCCCCAGACATAGTGTTTCTAATTCAACCTCTAGATAATGGTATCCTAAGGACCTTTAGGTTCATTACATCCATTACTATATAGAAAAGATTGTCAACACTATGAAACAGAGTCCTGATAAAATATGAAACTCCGGAAAGATTACACCATTGAAAATACCATTGTTGTTACAGAAAAAGCCTTCAAGCTCCAAACAATAAATTCCTGCTGGAGAAAACTAGGTCCAGATATTGTGCATGACTTCCCAGGATTTATGACAGAGCTAATCAAGGAAACCTTAAAGAGATTGCGGACATGGTTAAGAAGGTGGTGGGTACAGTGAAAAGTTCAAAATATGGATCTTAAAGGAATTCAGGAGCTAATGGACACCACACCAGAGGAATTAACAGATTACTTAATAGAGGCGATTGCCTTTGAATCAATGCTGAATGATGAGGAACAAGATGTAGAAGCAGCAGCGGCAGAAAAGAAATTAACATTAAACAATCTGGGAAAAGGGTTCTGATTATTCAAGACTGCTTCTACATGATCCCTTCTATGATACAGGCACTAAAACTAAGGCAAACAGTGGAAGAAGGATTGGTACTGTACAGAAATATTTTCTGAAAAATGAAAAAACAAAAAAGTCAGACAGAAACTGTAATATATTTCCATAAAATTCTCCCAGGTGTGCCTGCCTCTTCTCTCTCCTCTTCAACCTCCTCCATCTCTTTAGTCACTGCCACCAGAGACAGCAAGACCAATCTGCCTTTTTCCTCCTCAGCAGATTCAGTGTGAAAATAACTAGGATGAAGACCTTTGTGATAATCCACTTCCACTTTATGAATAGTAAATATATTTTCTCCTTCTTTTAATTTTTCTAAGAACACCTCTTTTGTCTAGCTTACTTTATTGGAAAAATAGAGTATATAATATATATAACATACAAAATATGTGTCAATCAACTGTTCATGTTATCAGTAGGGCTTCCAGTAAACATTAGGCTATTAGTAGTTAAGTTTATGGGGGATCTAAAGTTATATGTGAAGTTTTGATTGCACAGTGGGTCAGCACCCCTTACCTCACAACTGTTCAAGGGTTTTATATATATATTTGTCTATATGTGTAATATGAATAACACACAAATAAATGTGGTGTGTTATTCATATACATTTATTTATAAGTCCACATATAAGTTTATAAAATTTTAATATGAAGTTAATGTAGAAAATATGAAACAACGGATAACTGACAGTATTTAAAGTGTTATTCAGCCTCAGGTTTTAATTTATTTTCTGTATTTTATTTATATTTGACAATGATGATAAATTTATAAACCTCAAAAGTGAAAAGACCTAAATGTTTAAAGTTTTATAGATGAAATAGAAGTAGCTGAAGTCTTGTTTGCACGTGGGGGTGCACATATTTGCATTTTTTTGATGTTCACAATTTTTATTTATCTTCTCTCCTTTTGCTGTCTGGATTTGCCAGGTAAGAGTAATAAGCCAATTTCCCTGTTCCCAAATGAGACATTTTAAAAAGTCACAGACACTTCAATATATGTATCAATTATATACTCCAAGTTTCAAAAAAGGCACTTATATTTCACTTTGCATGATAAATCTACTTTCAGTTTATATATTTTGTTTTTAAGCAAGGTAATACTGTGATTGTGTTTTGAAAATCAAATTTATTCAGTGTACTGAAAACAACTGTAGCTTATTCTAGTTGCTGCAGTTATGATTAAGAGATATTTATCTAATGAAATTTTTAATAAAAAATAATTTTATTTATTTTGAAAAACACCAGCACCCTGCCTCTACAAGTTTAGCCCCTTAGGTTTCTGTGAAAAAAAATTAATTCTTGAATTCATTGCAAGCAAATAATAATTCTGAAATGTCTGCTGAAAAAAAATGGCCTTAGGCCTTACGTAGCAAGGAATATATATAAAATAACATTCATTTGTCTTTAAACATACCGCAATGTTTTAATCAATTTGTGTTTCTTCGCATAACAATTATTTGGCCATAATTTGGCAAACTGTTTTATAACATCTAGTAATCCTGCAATTTTCCTCATCATTGTATTTTGACCATCACTAAGGAAATCACTACATTTTCTCCAAATTTTGTACTAGTATGTTAAAATTAACTTGAACTCTTCATATACTCTATTGGGTTCCCAGAATTTACTTGAAAAAATATTTTTTTCCTATATTTTCATGATGAGATCTAAACTGTCCCTGCTCTTGCCCTATTTTTAAATATTTAATATAATTTTAGCTTTGAAATGTAAAAAATGTGTCAAATCTTCTTGGAAGATATATAAATAACTTTACATGTGAATTGATTTTATATAAATTATATATATCTTTATAAATAAAATAACAATTATTATTTTTTCATGATCTTGTCCATATTTCAGACTCACTTCTGTGTCTATAGTGAACGATATAAAACTTGTTTTCCTCCAATAACAAGGGCCTCCCTCAAGTTCATTATAGCTATTTCTCTTAATATTACTTTAAACATATAACCTACATCAACAAATTAAGTAGGCATTTGTTTCCCCTAAGCTTCTCTAGCTCCTTTCTTTTGCACACTCAGTTAAGAAATGGGAATATTTGACTCTCAAGTTTTTAGATCCAGTTGCCTCCTCACACCTAAACTCCAAATTCTTATGAACCTATTTCTGGACATCTTCACTTAAACGTCAAATGAACAATTCAACTTAATCTTTTCTGAATCACACCATTTCCTCCTCCCCATAACATCACTTTTTGTATTCATCTCAGTAAGTTTCACTTTCATTCACCAAGGTTGCTCAACCTCCAAACCGGAATGCCATCTTTGATTCTCTTTTCCCTATGACATGCCACATCCAAAATCTCCAGCAAATACTTCCTATTTAAGTTTCCATAAAATCCCAGATATGAGCATGTCTTAAAACACCCACTGCTAATACATAAGTCTCAGCTACCATTTTCTCCTTGTAATAACTACTCTCTGATCTCCTTCCTGCATCCCCACCTCCAATAGTATCTTATCCACAAAGCAGATATTCCTCAAACAAATTACATTGTTTCTCATGGCATTACAATGAAAGGCAATGCTTACATACTGACTTTGGCAATCTACATGATCTGTTCCATTTAATTTTCTATCACTGTTATCACTCATTGAGCTCAAGCCATGTGACCCTTATCAAACACTTTAGGGATTTTTTGCATCAGACCCTACTGTATTAGCTATTCCCTGTTTCTGGAATATCATCCTCTGTGCTGCAGTCAGTGTTTTAGAATGCCATACTCCCACATTACATTCAGATCTCAGCTTAAATGGTACCTCCTCAGAGAAGCCTTCCTGGAATGCTTTTTCTAAGGTACAAATGTTATTCTATGTTTCCTTGCCCTGCTTTTCCTTTCTATATATATATATATATATATATATATATATATATATATATATATACACACACACACACACACACACACACACATATATACATATGTATATATTTACCTGATATTTTTATATAGGGATATTTCTTTATCATTTACTGTTCCTACACAGAAAGGAAGCCCCGAATAGCAGGATGTCTGTTCTGTTTCTTGATTTTCCACGAACACCTAAAACAGTGCCTGGCATGCAGGAAGTGCTCCAAATAAATTTGTGGAATAATGAATGTATGAAAGAGAGAAGTTGATTACCCAAACTCTTATTTTCCCCAGAGCTGGACCAGTGTGCTTTCCCTGGTTATGCATATTTCTTTTTTCAAGTAGCCAACATTCTCTTAGACTTGTTTTCAGTTTACTATGCATGCCTGAGAAGATAGTAACAACATTCATCATAAATCATTTATCATTTAGATTCTTTCACTAATTCGCCTGGGCATTGTGCCCTGTATTGTCTGAAACCACTCTGGTTATAGCTTTCGCCCTGTTTCTTTCCTTAAAATAAAATAAATGGTAAGCTGACATCCTGCAAAATAAAATCTAAGGAAAAGGTGACCTTAAAATGTATTTTTATTGGATTCACAGTCAAATTCTACCAGGTGTAAAAAGAAGAGCTGGTAACAATCTTATGAAAACTACCCCAAATAATCAAAGAAGTGGGATTTCTGCCTAATTCCTTCTACCAAACTAGCATCATCTTGATATTAAAATCTGGTCAGGATACAACAACAACAAAAAAAGTACAGGACAATATCCCTAATGAATATAGATGCAAAATCCTTGACAAAATTATAGCAAACTAAATCCAATGGCATGCCAGAAATATAATTCATTATGATCAAGTGGGTTTTATTCAGGGATATAAGAATGGTTCAACATTTGCAAGTCAATAAATGTAATTAACCATATAGATAGAATTAAAACAAAAAACCGTATGATTACAAAAAGAATTCATCAAAATCTAACATCCCTTCATGCTAAAACCCCTCAACAAACTAGCCAACAAAGAACATACCTCAAAATAATAGAAGCCATGTATGACAAACCCACTGCCAATATCATACTGAATGAAGAAGAGTTGAAAGAATTCCCCTGAGAACTGGAACATGACAAGGATGCCCAATCTCATCATTCTTATTCAACATAATACTGGAAGTCTTAGAGCAATCAGGTAAGAGAAAGAAACAAAAGCCATCTAAACTGGAAAAGAGAAAGTCAAACTATCTCTGTTCATTGATGACATGATCTTATTCCTAGAAAATCCAACAGACTCCTCTCAAAGATGACTCCTAGATTTGATAAATGACTTTAATAGTTTCAGGATACAAAATCAATGTACCAAAATCAGCAGCATTTCTACATAAAATAACATTGAAGTTGAAAACAAAATCAATTACTCAATCCCATTTACAATAGCCGCACACACAAACACACAAAAACTACAAATACATTTAACCAAGAAAGTGAAAGATCTCCACAAGGAGAACTACAAAACACAGGTAAAAAAAATCATAGATGACATAAGCAAATGGAAAACAAAAAGCCCATGCTCATGGATTAGAAAGATCAATGTCACTAAAATGACCATACTGCCCACAGCAATCTACAGATTCAACTCAATTCTTATTAAACTACCAACATAATTTTTCACACAATTAGCAAGAAATAATTCTAACATTCTTATGAAGAACCAAAAAAGAACCCAAATAGCCAAGGCAATGTTAAGTAAAAAAGGTAATGCCAGAGACATCACATTATTAGCTTCAAATTATACTACAAGGCTATGGTAATTAAAACAGCATTTCACCAAAACAAAAATGACTCAGACGAATGAAACAGAATAGATAACGCAGAAATAAAGCCATACACCTACAGTCAAATGATAATCAACAAAAGTTTTAAAAATGGGAAAAGGATACCATATTTAATAAATGGTGGTGGGAAAATTGCCTAGGAAGAAGAAGAAAGAAGAAAGAAGAAAGAAGAAAGAAGAAAGAAGAAAGAAGAAAGAAGAAAGAAGAAAGAAGAAGAAGAAGAAGAAGAAGAAGAAGAAGAAGAAGAAGAAGAAGAAGAAGAAAGAGGAAGAGCAAGAGGAAGAGGAGGAAGAAGAAGAAGAAGAAGAAAGAAGAAGAAGGAAGAAGAAGAAGAAAGAAGAAGAAGGAAGAAGAAGAAGAAGAAACCTGGAACCCTATCTCTCATCATATACAATATTTTAGATTTTTTTTTTTTTTTGAGACTGAGTCTCACTTTGTCACCCACGCTGGAGTGAAGTGGTACTATCTCAGCTCACTGCAACCTCTGCCTTCTGGACTCAAGCAATTCTTATGCCTCAGTTTCCCAAGTAGCTGGAATTATAGGCATGGGCCACCACATATGGCTAATTATTTTGTATTTTATTGGGAGAAACAGGGTTTCATTATGTTATCCAGGCTTGTCTCAAATTCCTGGCCTCAAGCGATCCTCTGGCCTCATAATCCCAAAGTGCTGGGATTACTAACGTTAAGTCACCATGTCTGGTCTTCTTTTTTTTTTGAACCAGCGTCTTGCTGCGTCATGCAGGCTGCAGTGCAATGGTGAGAACGTGGCTCACTAAAGCCTTGAACTATTGGGCTCAAAGGATTCTCCTGCCTGAGCCTTCTATGTAGCTGGGATTACAGGTGCACACCACCATGCCAAGCTAATTTTTTCATTTTTGTAGAGACTGGTTCTCACTTTGTTGCCTAAGCTGGTCTCAAACTCCTGGACTCAAGCAATCCTCCCACCTTGGTCTTCCAAAGAGCTGGGACTACAGGCATGAGCTACCGCATCTGATCTCTTAAACAAAAATTAATTCAAGATGAATTAAAGACATAAATGTAAGACGTGAAACTATAAAAGTCCTAGGGGGAAAAAAAAAGTAGGAAAACCACTTCTGGGTACTTGCCTAGTAAAAGAATTTATGACTTAGATCCCTAAATAAACAAAGGAAAGTATACAAATGGGATTTGAACTAAAAAGCTTCTGCACAGCAAAAGAAATAATTAACAGAGTAAACAGACAACTTAAAGAATGGGAGAAAACATTTGCAAAGTATGCCTCCAACAGAGGACTAATGTCCAGAATCTACAAGAAACTGAAAGAATCCAACAAGAAAAAATAATAATAATAATAATAAACCTAAAGTAGGCAAAGGACATGGACAAATATTTTTCAAAAGATGACACACAAGCAGCCAAAAACTACATGAAAAACTCCTCAACATTGCTAATCATCAGAGAAACGCAAATTGAAACCACAATGAGATATAATCTTATACCAGTAAGAATGGCAATTATTAAAAAGTCAAAAAATAACAGATGTTGGCATGGATGTGAAGAAAAGGGTACAATTATGCATTCTTGGTGGGAATATAAATTAGTATAACCATATGAAAAACAGTATGAAGATTTCCCAAATAAGTAAAAATAGAACTAGTGTTTTACCCAATAATCCCAATACTGAGTACCCAAGAGAAAAGAAATAATTATATAAAGAAGACATCTGCATTCATATGTTAATTACAGCACTATTCACAATAGCAAAGTCATGGCATCAACCTAAGTGTCCATCAACAATTGATAGGGTAAAGAAAACGTGGTATGTGTACACTGTGGAATATTGGGCAGCCACAAAAAACAGCAAAATCATGTCCCTTGTAGTAACATGGATAAGCTGGAGGCCATTATCCTAAGTAAACTAACTTAAACAAAAAATCAAATACCACATGCCCTTAATGTATAAGTGGGGGCTAAACAATGGGTTTACATGGACATAAAGATGGAAACAATAGATATGGGGACTCTAAAAGGGGGAAAGTTAGGAGTGTGGTGAGGGCTTTAAAATCCTATTGAGTACAGTGTTCACTATTTGGGTGATAGGTATACTAGAAACCCAAACCCCACCATTATGAAATATACTCATATAACAAACCTGCACATGTATCTCCTGAATCTGAAATTTCGACTTTTTAAAAAAGATTTAAAATAATATAAGTAAAAAAAAAAAAAGGTATATTTTTATTTTTGTGGTTACCTATCCCATTATAAAATAATAGAAAATTACTTATGCACAAAAATAATTGGATTATTAGGTTCTAATACTATAAAATACAAATAAAATAAAAGAACATTTTATTTAAATGTGAGGCACTAAAATAAAAGAATGTATTTGGTCCACAAGGGTACTTTACAAAATGTGGTAAATACTAGTTAGAAAGTGAGCTCTCCAAAATCAGAAGTCAAGCCTCATTTTCCTTATATTCCCAGCATAATATGGCACTTGGCACCTAAGAACAAACTCAGAAAATTGAAGAATGTTGAAATTATGCAAGATGATCTATTTATAATTTAAAAATAATAGTAATAATTTTCACAAATTTAATGCTGGGTGGTATTGTCTTTATCTAACTACTTTGTAAAGTCTTTCTAAAAGGCTATTCTTCTTTTTTTTTTTTTTTCTGTTTTTTTGTTTGTTTGTTTGTTTTCTATAGGTCTGCCTAATTTATGATTTCCAAACATTTGGAATCAAATTAAAAACTACTAGGCAGAAAAATAATGTGTAAATGTAGAAGTACAGAATCACCAAATGTCAAATATATTAGTTTCTTCCCTTTTTGTGCCGCCAACCAATGGCATTTTCAGTCTTTATAATACAATTTTAATCCTGTTATGACACCCACAATGCTCAGGGCTGGCATTTCAACTAGTGTTGTAGGAAAGTTTCACCCAATAAATTACTTAACAAGGGGCCACAGGGCTCTAGTTACGTCAAAATGTCTCTCATCCATCAACCTGTTAAGAACTGGGTTTTTCTGTTCATTAAAAACTGATTTATTTGATTTTATTATATTTTCTTTTAACCATATCACAAATGCCACTCACTTCTTCTCAAATGACACCCTAGCTAAAGTGTTTAATGCAAAGAAATATGCAGAAAAATGTATGTATTCTTGAAATATTATGTATGGAGTTATGCATGATAATTCACGCAAATTGCATTGTGCCATTGACCATGCTGTATAATGATGGATACAAAGAATTTGCTAAAATTACATTTAAAATATTCTCTTCTGTGTATATTTGTTATTTGTCATTTTACATACTATGTTTATTAAAGTTATGCTGGCCAGATTATCTTAGATGGGCAGATATTCCTCACTCTTTTTTTAAATTATTTTTTTCCTTCATAAAAACTTATGTGAGAAGGATTGTTGACTTGACCAATAACAGAATCTCAGGGTATATTCAGATTAATATTTAAATTCTTTTAATATTTTTTTCTCACTTAATTCATGTGCCAGTTCTGATATTCTCTATCTTTTTTTTTTAATTAGCTCTTCTGTATGTTTATACAGTTGTTGCTATTTTAATTCATTAACTGTTTGCTTCTATTTTTCATGTTTTCATTTTTTATATTGTTCATTTGTATCGTCTCTCTTTTTTCTCATTGTGAGTCTTACCAGAGATTTGTTGACCTTTTGTTTTCTTTAGTGACTCTGTTCTTAATTTTAACTTGTATTCTGCCTTTAACTTTATTGTTTTGTTCATTATTATTTGTGTTTTTCTTTGTTGCTTCTCTATTGCTGTTGCTTTCTATGCCTTTGCTGTTTTATATTTCTTATTTCTGGGGGGCATTAAATGATGTTGCAAAATATACTCAAGATTAAATCTTTAGGGCTTTTGAGAATTATTTCAATTCTAGGCTAAAAAATATCTTTTGAAAGTATCAGTTTTATATTAGATAATACTTTTAGCCTGCAGACAGCCTAGTCTTTTAAACTGAAAGATAACTGGTTTCTCATAATGGACTAAATATGTGTTATTCAGTATTAGAGAATGGAAACATTAACCCAGTTCTTTTAGGACTTAGAGCAGTAGTGTTAATCTACAGATCCTGATGAGTTAGCATATTTTCTTTAGAGCAGGTATTCCTTAGGAGTATTTAAACTAAAACCACATTCTCTCTTATCGGTTTGTTTCAATGTATAAGTTTGAGAATTTTTTTTTTATCATGAAATGGAATGACTAAATGGAAAATCATTAAATTATTACTATAAACTGAATAATTTTATGAGTATAAATATGCAAACAAACAACATAAAGACCATAGATGACAACAGAATTTGGCAGTAGCCAGCACAGGAAGCCAAACTAAAATCTCTGCAGCAATTGGCCCAGAACAATTGGAACATGGCCAATAACTACAAGGTTCCTCCCCTATTTCATCCTCTCCTCCTGCTTCTCCTCTTCCTTCTCCTTCTCTTCTTCCTTCTCCTACTCCTCTTCCTCCTTTCATTTTCTTTTTCTTCTTCTTCTTATTACTACTATTAATCATCATCATTATTATTAACCTTGCTTCTAAATGAGGACCAAAGAAAGTGAAATATCCCCCTTAAACCAATAATATAATATGCTCTACTTTTAGTTAACCCACTTGCAGCTTCCCTGTGCTTACAACCTCCTATCAAAGAATACCTGAAGCTTTTCTATTTTTCATTTTCCATTGTGAAGCTTTTTCACTCCTCTGCCTGTCTTTAAGACTGTTAAATGCAAATTATGGTGGTTAATTGTCTTGATATAGCAAGTTCTGAATAAATAGCCTCCGTTCTCATTTAATAGTCTGTGTTCATTTTCACATTTGAACGAGTCACTTCAAGTTAAAAGAATGCATTTCATTTAATTAATTTTTGTATGTTTATAAAATGATTTCAGATCATTTGTTTTGCAGGTCTCACATCCATGTAATTGATTAGAGAATAGTTTTCCTAACAGAAATTGTAACATGATACAGTTTTCCAATGAATTGATGAGTTATTCATGAAATTCATATTCAAAGTAAGAGAGATGCTGACTATAAATGACTTACAAACTTTACTTCTTTGAAAAATATGGGTTCACAAGTGTTCCATTACCACCAACCACTGTTTCTTTGAATATCAGGCTGGCACATGTGCTGAGACATGACAATCGTGTGAGATAAACACAGAGTTCTACCTCCTGAAAACACATAGTAGATGAACAGAAGATCGAATTCTTGCCTCTGGGCATGTTCATACGGGTCTCTTAAATAGTCAAAAATCTATACTAATCTGAAAGAAGAAAAGAAGATTCTTTCTCCTTTAGAGCTAAATATACTTGAAAAAAATATCCAGGCTCCTTTGTCAGAGAGTCAGATAGTGGAACACAGATTAGTGAATTCACTTTCTCTAGTCGAGAAAGTATCATAATGAATTTTTGGGTGGCTCTTTATATTCTGCTGCAGGGAACTGACACAAAATCTATGCATAAAAAGATATTTGAGAAAGACAGAATATCACTTTCAATAAAGAGAAAAAATTCAGTAACTTATGAAAATGTTGAATTTTACCTGAGCCCTGGGATCTGGAAAAACAGAGAAGGACAGTGATTAAGAAACCCACCCACTCTTTTTTGTTCCAAGAAAAGGTTTATAGCAAAGAAGCAGCCTTCACCACATGATTAGATAAGACTCCTGGATAATCACCTGGTTTATCTATGGCAAATCCAGACACAAACACAGATACTCTAAATAACTATGCTATGCCTCCTAAATAATTAGCTGAGCTGTTTCTATCCACTAACCAAATACCTCTGTTAAAAGAAAAACCTTAGGCAAATTAAATCAAACAAATTAAACAGAGTTTAACTGTGCAAAGAATGATTGGCAAATCAGGCAGCCCCCAAACCAGAATAGATTCATAGAGGCTCTAGCACTAACGCACGGTCAAAAAGACTTATGGACAGAAAAAGGAAAGTGACATACAGAACATGGAAATGACATATAGAAATAGCTGGGTTGGTTACAGTTGGGAACTTGCCTTATTTGAACAGGGTTTGAATGGTTGGCCACCTTTGATTTGCTGAAACTCAGTGATTGACACAAGACTAGATTACAATATTTACACAACCAGCTAGGATATATAGTTCACTACATAAACAGAACTAAAGACAAAAATCATCTCAATAAATACAGAAAGGTTTCTGATAAAATTCAACATCCCTTAATGTTAAAAACTCTCAATAAACTAAGTATTGAAGGAGTATAACTCAAAATAATAAGAGCCATCTATGACAAACTCGAGGCCAATATCATACTGAATGGGAAAAAGCTGGAAACATTACTCTTGAAAACCTACACAAGACAAAATTATTGAACATATTATTGGAAGTTCAATCAAGAGAAAGAAATAAAGGGCCCAAATGGAAAGAGAGAGAGCCAATCTATCCCTGTTGTAGATGACACGATTCTACATATAGAACTCTATAGTGTCATCTCAAAACTCCTTCAGCTAATAACTTCTGCAGAGTTTCAAGATATAAAATAAACATACAAAAATCACTAGTATTCCTATACACCAATAGCAGCCAAGCCAAGAACCAAATCAGAAAGGCAATTCCATTCATAATTGCCACACAAAAAAAGAATGAAATACCTAGGAATATTCAATACACCTAGGAATACAGCATACCAGAGAGGTGAAAGATCTCTACAATGAGGATGACTAAACACTGCTCAAAGAAATCAGAAGACACAAACAAATGGGAGAATTGATATCATTAACATGGGTATACTGCCCAAAGCAATTTACAGATTAATTAATATTCCTATCAAATCACCAGTGACAGTCTTCACAGAACTGGAAAAAATAAACTTTTAAAATTCGTATGGAAATAAAAATGAGCCCAAATGGCCAAGGCAATTCTAACCAAAAATAACATCATGTTACCCAACTTCAAATTATGCTACAGAGCTATAGTAACCAAAACAGCATAATAGTAGTACAAAAACAATTATATAGACCAATAGAACAGAATAGAGAGCCCAGAAATAAGGCCACACACCTGTGACCATCTGATCTTCAACAAAACTGTAAGAAAAAGGAACAGTGAAAGGATTCTGTATTCAGTAAATTGCGCTGAGATAACAGAATAGCCATATGCAGATTGAAACTGGTCCCCTTCCTTATACCATACACAAAAATCAGCTCAAGATGGATGAAAGATGGTTTTAAATGTAAAACCCAGAGCTATAAAAAGCCTGGAAGATAACCTATGCACCAATGTTCTGGTCATAGGAACTGGTAAAGATTTTATGACAAAGATGCCAAAAGCAATCACACTAAAGTCAAATTTTAAATAAGCTTCTCTTCTCCCAGGCCCCTGAGCTTTGGCTCCTGCTCACTGTAAGCTAGAACACAGCCCCTCCTCATCTTCTGAGAATAGGCTGACCTCAGGGCAAAAAATTAAATGATCAAATGTCTAATCACATCACCCATTCTACACTTATTTTTTCCTAGACTTGTTTATTTCATAAAAGTTTTTTCCTGCCTGACTTTTGATATACTTGCAGTTCTTATGAGTAAAGATTTCTTCCTTTTGTCATAGTCTCCCTCCAGCTATTGCAAATGGTTCCTTCCCTGTGCTGCAATAACCCTTTTGAATAAAGTCTTTTATTAGCTAAGTCCAGATGAAATTTTGATAGTTTAATTGAATTATTTCTCTAACCTGAACCAGCACAGTATAATTTATTTGCTCAATAATACATCATTAATTTTCTAGAATTGTTTCTTGGTTTTTTTACAAAATAAACACCATAATGTTGCATGGTAAGTGGAGCAGAGTAGCTTACTTAATCTTTGTTCAGTGTGTGAGGGTACCCGTATGTGGGGTTGCTGTATCAGACTTTACTTGATTTGTAGCCATAACAATTTTTTTAAATTAGCTTATTTCTATCAGTTCAACTCAAAAATGATTCAAATATGCTTAAAGGATATTTTCCTTAAACAGAATATATTTATAATTGGTCCTAATTAGACATTTTCAACATGTTCCAAATAATTATATTCATTCTCCCTGTGAGTGACACATCCTTCCACATTCCAGATTATTATTATTTTTCACAATTAAGCCTAATGGATGGTTTGTGGCTTGAGGTAAATAACCAGTAGTATCAGTTGCAGCAGGCTTGAACTCAGATATAAAAGGGCCAGGAGGTATATGACCACATTTTTTTGACATCTACAAATAATGTCCTTGGGCTGGATTCAACTGGAAGCACCCTAGAGCATGCTCCAGTGGAAGGACTTTGACACTTGGGTATCTCTCTTTCTATATATTAAAATACTATGATTGTGACTAGAAGAATTATTCTATTTATTTTTAAAACTCCATGATATTTCAATAGAATAAAGCACATGTATGTAAAATAGGTAATTGATTTCCAAGAAAGACATTCTATTTCCATCTTTCTTTAGTAAGACTCAAATATTGTTTTATATAGTAAGTATAATGGTGAAATTATGATGGTGAAATTAACATTTGTTTTGAGGTCCCAATTAGTTTCAAATTTGGTCCAAGGTGTTTCAGAGTGCTGAAAGATAAAACTGCCCAGAACTTTCAGTCCCTAGCTTGGGGAAAAATGACATTGGATGCAGCTCCCCTTGCTATAGGGAGGATAAAGCACTGGCCTAGGTCAACTTCCAGGAGACTTGTAAGCCTTCAAAACTCTTTATCCATATTCCTCCTTGTTCATGACCTTAGTCCTGAACTCTTCTGCCTTGTCACTCTTAATAAATCTCAATTTCCCTACCAATAACTGCCAAATCACACAAAAATTCTTATCATTCTTTTGTTTAAAATTCCAGACCCCGATAAAAGTGGGTGATATAGTTTGCATCTCTGTCCCTGAACAAATCTCATGTCACATTGTAACTCCCAGTGTTGGAGGTGGGGCCTGATGGGAGGTTGGGTGATCATGGGGGTAGATGCTTCATAAACGGTTTAGCACTATCCTTTTGGTGCTATTGTCATGATAGAGTTCTCATGAGATCTGTTTATTTAAAAGTGTGTGACACAACACCCTTCCTCCCGCTCTAGCCATGTAAGATATGCCTGCTCCCCCTTTGCCTTCTGACATGATTGCAAGTTCCTGAGGACTCCTCAGAAGTTGTTATCACCATGAGCCAATTAGACCTATTTCCTTGGTAAATTACCCAGTTTCAGGTATTTCTTTATAGCAGTGCAAGAGTGAACTAATACAGAAAACTGGTACTAATGAGTGAGGCACTGCTATAAAGATACCTGAAAATTAGGAAGTGACTTTGGTACTGGGTCATAGGCAGATGTTGAAACAGTCTGGAAGGCTCAGAAGAGGTCAGGAAGATGAAGAAATGTTTGGAACTTCCTAAACACCTGTTAAATGGTTATGCCCCAAATGATGATAGTAATACAGACAATCAAGTCCAGGCTGATGAGGTCTCAGATAAAAATTAGAAACTTCTTGGGAACTGGAGTAAAGGTCACTTTTACTATGTGTTAACAGAGAAGTTGGCTGCATTTTTCCCCTGCCACAGAAATCTATGGAACTTTGAACTTTGAACTTGAGAATGATGATTTAAGGTGTCTGGCAGAAGAAATTTCTAAGGGCAAAGCATTCAAGATGTGATCTGACTCCTTCTAACAAGCTATGCAATATAAGTGAGCAAACAAATAACTTAAACTGGAACTTGTATTAAACAAAGGAAACAGCATAAAAGTTTTGGAAATTTGAAGCCTGATCATATGGTAGGAAAGAAAAGCCCATTTTCTGGGGAGGAATCCAACCAGGCTGCATATGCTGAATAACTAAAAGGAAGATAAATGCTAATTTCCAAACAATAGGGAGAAAGCCTTAAAGACATTTTAAAGACCTTCCCATAACCCCTCCCGTCAGAGGCCCAGAGGTCTGGGAAGTATTATATGGTTTCCTGGGCCGTGCCCAGAGCCCAGCTGCTATGCACAGCCTTGGGACACTGCTCGCCACATCCCAGTCATTCCAGCTACATCTGTGGCTCAAAGGAGCCCAAGTACAGCTCAGGCAGCTGTTTCAGAGGGTGTAAACCATAAGCCTTGGTGGCTTTCATGTGGTGTTATTCCTGCTGGTGCACAGAATTAAAGAGTTTTAGGCTTGGGTGCCTCCTTCTACATTTCAGAGAATGCACAGAATAGCCTGGATACCCAGGCAGAAGCCTGCTGCTGGTGTGGAGCCCTCATGGAGATCCTTCACTACAGCAGTGCAGAGGGAAGATGTGGGGTTAGGGACTCCACACAGAGTCTCCACTGGAGCACTACCTAGTGGAGCTTGAGAAGAGGACCATCATCCTTCAAATCCCAGAATGACAGATCCACCAATAGCTTGCACCCTCAGCCTAGAAGAGCCATAGGCATACAACATCAGCCCTTAAGAGCAACTGTGGGGCCTGAACCCCGCAAAGCCACAGGGGTGGAGCTGCCCAAGGCCTTGGGAGCCTACCTCTTGAACCAGTATGCCTTGGATGTAAGACATGGAGTCAAAGGAGATAATTCTTTGGAGCTTTAAGATTTAATGACTGCACTCCTGGGTTTTGGACTTGCATGGGACCTGTAGCCCCTATTTTTTTTCACTTTCTCCCTTTTGGAATGGGAATATTTACTTAATGCCTGTAGTCCCATTGTATCTTAGAAGTAAATAGATCACTTTTTATTTTACAGGCTCATAGGCAGAAGGGACTAGTCTTGTCTCAGATGAAACTTTTGACTTTGGACTTTTGAGTGAATGCTAGAATAAGTTAAGAATTTGGGGGACTCTTGAGAAGGCATTATTTAATTTTTAAGTATGATAAGCACATGAGATTTTGGAGTGGGCAGAGGAGGAATAATATGGTTTGAATTTGTCTCCCCAACCTAATCTCATGTTGGAATGTCATCCCCAATGTTGGAAGTGGGGCCATTTGGGAGGTGATTGGATCATGGGGTAGATCCTTTACAAACAGTTTAGCACCGTCACCTTGGTGCCATTCTCATGACAGAGTTCTCAGGAGACCTGGTTGTTAAAAAGTATGTGGCACCTCTCCCCTCTCCCTTTCTCCTACTCTGGCCATATAAGATATGTCTGCTCTTGCTTTGCCTTCCACCATGATTGTAAGTTCCCTGAGGCTTCTCTGTAAGCTGATGCAACCATGCTTCCTGTGTATCCTGTAGAACTGTGAGCCAATTAAATCTCTATTTTTTTAAATAAATTATCCAGTCTCAGGTATTTCTTTATAGCAGTGCAAGAATGGACTAATACAATGGGTAAAATTAAAATCAAAGAGTAGGTTCACTTGTTTTTACTTTAAAAACCAAATAGTAATGCATGTTCTATCAATTGTTTTGGGTCAGAGAGCAGACTTTGTTTGGTGCTGAGAAACCATGCAGTTAATATTATTACTCTTACAATTTTAACTGGTTTGTTAAATGCTGTTAGTAATCATTTAAAATAATTGTTAAGTGAACCCAGTGTCCATCTACATGGACTTAATAATCTTATTTTCTAAGAGTTTTTTTTGACTTACACTCTCCCTATTTTATTCTGTAGAAATATTTATTGACACTATATTGTTTAGTTGATTCTGTCTTTCCCTTCCAGAATGTGATCATTTTAAAGGAAGAGATCTGTTTTATTTACCTTTGTAAACCAGCACCTAACTCAGCAGCAACACAGATAAATGACTAAACTAATGAACAAATGAATGAGGCTAGATAAACCAAACACAAGCGGAAGGTAAGAAATTCAATACAAGTGGGCATAAGAGTAATAGGACTTCATGAAGCCTCCTGTAGGAATAATTGTAATTAATGGTTTAGCATCGAGTGATAACAAAGTAGAGAATAAATGTTAGGGATTATTTTTCTACATTGAACTCTTGTACAAAGCATGTGATTTTTCTTTTTGCCCTATTCTATTCTGAAGATTTTTTTAAAAAATCATTTAACAGCAGCCTACTGAGTGCTCATTAACATATCTGGTTTCTAAATGTGTAATTCTCCAACCAATGATAAAGCAAAGTTGTTTCAGTGTTGGGAAGTAATGGCTAAAAGGAAGATAAAAGTGCCATTTTCTACCTTCAACTGCTTCATTAACTCACCTTGTGAGTTGCACATATTATTTAATTCTCTTGCCTTAGTCAGCTCAGGTGTAAAACTGGGTAAAAATCTATCACTGCTGGTCCACATGAAAGGTTTGATTAAAGATGTCCAAGAAAATTAAGTGAGATTAAATTAAAGTACCTCTGAGACTGAAATGAACTCACGACTAAACACTTTATAAAGTTGTTGCAGTCTATCTATAGTTATCAGAAAATTACTCTATTTCTTTTTAAAGTTCCATGATACTTGAATAGGATAAAACAAATTTATAATAGGCAATTTGTTTCCAAGAAATATGCTCTGTCTCCATTATTCTCTAGAAAGGTTTAGATTCTATGGACTTAAATATCATTGCAAATCTATTAAGACTTACAAGCCCTTATTGGGTTCCCTTGTGATTAGAGTTTCTTCCCCTCTTCCTCCTCCTTCTCTTCCTCCTCCTCCTTCTCTTCTCCTAACCCTCTTGCACCTCATTTTCCTCTCCCTCCTCCACCTCTTTCTTCTTCTTTTCTTTACCCTCTTATCCTTCTTTCTTCCTCTCCTTCTTCTTCTCCTCTTTCACCTCTTTCTTCTCCTCACCCTCCTCCTCCATTTGCTACCATTGTATTTTTAACAAAAATGTTTCAATAGATACTGGTTGCCCATAAAATGTTTCATTTGAATACTCTTATTTTACTGAAGTGGATATTGAGGCACAATGTGAATGAAAATTATAAGAATATTATAATTAGTAGGTAGAAGACAGAACAAATTAAACAGCGTAAGTTTTGTATTACTTCTAACATCTTAAGAAGAAAATGGTAGTCTAGATTTCTTAAAAGGAGGAATTATAATACCTGAATTTTTGTATGAAGCATATTGTCTCCAATATAACTGACATTTTAGGGACAACATGAATACAAATTCTGGATATCCCAGTAATCTAAAAGCATAAAATAACATACAATGAGATAAATGACCCAGAAGACAGATAAAAAAGTTCATTAGTTTAAAAAGCAGAGACTAATTTAATGCCACATATATCTATTTTATTGAAAAACTAAGAATGGGTTTAATTTCAGCAAGTATGTGTTTGGATAAACTTTCATACTTAGACATACATTTTAAGGTGGAAATGTGAATCTATTTCCATTCCATCAGTTAATAGAAGCAAATACCACTAGAGAATTGTAGTTATAAACAACCTTCCTTAACTTTAGACATCTAAGTCTTTGAAGAGCCTGTTTGAATTTTAGCTGGTCTTTCTGCTGATCACATTGAGGCACACAAAGATATTAAAATGACAATTTTAAATGAGATTTTTAATTGGCATTTTTTATCATGCCAGCTAATTTTTGTTGTTGTTGTTGTTGTATTTCTAAGCCTTATGCATCATTATGTTTTCTGACACTGAATGATAGTTAACTTTGCAAATTTAATCTCACATACAAGTTTCAATGAAGTTTCATGTCTGGACTGATATGAGTGAAAGTACAACACATGTTATGGACCCAGGCCCCAGAGATGCATTATGTAAGTGTTTTGTCCTTTAAAAATACTCTAATAAGTGTAATTTAGGAAATATCAATCAGATCTGTGATGGCTTCAGGAATGACTGACATACCAGAAGTATGACTCTAGGCTCTACTCTCAGACTTGGAACAAATGGAGTCAAAATTAATAATAAGATATGAAGCAAAAGGTCACCTTAGGGGAAATGTTTGGTTAAGTTTAAAACTTTCCACTTGACTGACATAGACATTTTACGTATTATTTGGGGTTTAAAAAAACTTGTTTAGTTTTACTGGAAGATATTTTAGAAATTTAAATTTTTCTAACTTCTAAGTAAATATTAGTAGACTACTTGGTAACCACTTATCAACAGCTGTCTGCAGATTCTATGTGTGTCTTATAAACACTAATAGCAGTCTATACAGCTGAGCACACCTTCCACTTTGAAGCTCTCCCTACCTGACTGATAACAGCTTTTAGCTTAAGGTGAAAACAAACTGAGGGGTTTTGTTTTTTGTTTTTTGTTTTTTCCTGTTTCTTTAGTAAATTATTCTTATTCTCCTTTCTTAGATATTCCCCTTCTAACCTCACTTAAATTACTGATATTTTGCAAAGTCTTTTGTCCTCTTCCATCTCTCTGTGAATATCAATACTATGGTTTTTATATGCACTATATATCCAAATGTATATTTTAAATCCAGCTGTTCCCTTACCATTTTAAATTTCCTGCTTGCTTTTTACTGTTGCATAGCCTACAAGCATTCCAATCTTTTGATTTTTCTCTCTTCCTGAACAGCCAAATTCAGAGAGCTCTGGAGACTCATTTTCTTTCCTGTTTTGGGAGCTTAGCAAATTTGGTTCAGCATATCTGAGCTATCACAAAGGAAGTCCAGACAACTGAGCTCCAGAGGTGCCCATTATGCAGCCTTTTTCTTTATCAGCAAACTTACATTATTCAGTGGTCAAGAAAATGTTACTTGAACCTCAATTATCTGTGAATATGTAGAACAACGGGAAAGAAGGTCCCTTTGTTGGAGAATGCTGTTTAGTGAAGCAAGCTATACCTGACCCATCTTAGAGGATAGTTAGCTGACAGGGATCCATGCAGTGTATTACTACTCTACTAGTAAATTTCTCCAGCAAAACTTACCTAAACCTTATATTATGTGCCCCCTTCACAGGTAATCCTTCTGAAATGCATTTACTTTCTAGTAAATGGCACCCATTACTTAATGTTTTAAGTCATGGGTAAGGAGTCCCTCTTTATTTCTTCCTCTCTTTCACTTCATATTCTATCGATTATCTTGTTCAATTAGCCTCCAAAATATATTTTAAATTGTCCCCACATCTCCGTCTCCAATGCTCTTCCTCTAGCCACAGTCACTAGCATCTCTACTTTTAACTGCTGCAACAGTCTCCTAACTGGTTGCTTGGCCTCTGCACTTGCTCACTCCAATCTATTCCCTCCATGCAGCAAGCAGCAAAAGTGATCAGTCCAAACACAAACTGGATCATTTCACTTCTCAGCTTAAAACCAGTGGTTTCCAGTGCACTTCACTAGGATTCAGATTTCTTACCAAGGCATGTTAGACTTCAGTACAGATCTGACGTTTCTCTTTAACCTCATTTCACACCCTTCCACCTGCTGTTGAGCTTCAGCAACTTCGGATTTCATTCTTTTCTTAGATCAGGTGATAGTTGTTTCTGCTCCAGTACCTATATGCTTGCCATCTCCAGTAATGGAGACAACTTGCAAAAAGCACCTGCTCCTGGCCATCTCCCTGCCACTTACCTACTTCACATGCAAAATTATTTTTAATACCGTAGGTTTCAGAATAAATATTTCTTTCTCCAAAAAGGTATTCTAAATAATCCGATGTAAATTAGCACCCCTACTACTTTATTTCAACACTTTTACTGTTTAATTATTTTTTGTCATATTGGTACTTTGAATTTTTAAATTATCCTTAAATACATCTTTGCAGTTATTATCTAAAAACTCATATATATATATATATATATATATATATATATATATATATATTTTTTTTTTTTTTTTTGCCTACTCCTTCACTGGAATGTAGGTTCCATATTTTTTGTTGCCTTGCCCAGTGGTGACAGTTTTCAGACATCTGATAAATGTTTGCTGAATGACTGAAAGACTGGTTTAGTATAATTTACAACGTACCATGAATTGTACAAATTGGAGCTAGGATTTAAGTTACAAAAGTAATTTCTGATATTAAGTACTTTTTAGTGCAATTTACAGAAAATACTATTCAAAGCTTTAAAGAGATAATTTTAAAATTTAACATCAATTACCTCGATTAAAAATTTAAACATTATCGATAGAGTAGTAGGTCTTAAAACACTGAAATTTTAAATTTCTCTGTTATAGATTGAAGAAATCTTGTTTGAATAGGCTCCAGTTGGTGTGAAAAGTAGTTTTTATGCCCACCTCTTTACCACGCTATCATTTTTCCCCATTGCTCTCAACATTTATAATTCTAACTTTATAAGCAAATAAGTAATTTTTTTTCTTTTGAATAATAATGATTATTTTTTCCCTTTTGTTTCACCAAGAACTATTATTGTCTCTTTGTTGTGTGTTTTTAATTAAGCATTCATCTTGTTACAGGTGTTCTTAAGCATTTTTCCGGTGTTGTCTTCTGGAACCACTTGCAAATATTTATTGGCCAACTTCATGGTTACAGAAAAAGAGAATAAAATTAGAGGTTAAAATTAGAATTTTTTTTTCCTGTTTTCTCTTTTCTACTCTCCCAAATTTCCTTCTATCTCAGAACTTAAAGCACTCTAGAGGTTTCCTGATGTAGAGATTGAATTTTCATGTAAATAGTACTATGTTCTCTGAAACAACAGAGCAACACAGGAAGGGAGAAACTTGATATACTTGGGATAAGATCAGTAAGACAAGTCAGGAGAATGACTATATGCTTCAGGAGAATTTATTGCTCTATGTTTAGTGCCTAGTACAGCACTTGGTTCAAAGCAAATGTTCAGTCACTATTTACTGTGTAGAAGAATTAGTCTAGAAGACACCTTATAAGTCATTTTAATAAAAAAATAAATATTAATTTATATTCGTGTTTATTTATGGCAGTAATATGGTTATATAATCTGGGTAGTATACTATACTTTATATTTATCGTATAGAGACATTTCAACAATTCTCAATTTAACCTATCATTTCTTTATTTAAAGAAGAATCCAGACATACTTTGTAGATATCTGGGAGTTGTGGATTGTTGTCAAGATTTTGGTGGCCAGAATTAATAAACATAAAACTAATCTTCTATTAAGTGTTACCTTAGGCAAACTGATTTCATTTAGACAAGGTGTCTCTTACATGAAGCCATGTACAAGGGGATGGTCATCTTAATCACCTTTTGGAGGAAATATATCTTGTTATAGTATGTTTCAATATAAAATAAAATTTAAATTTTAATAGTCAAATGTGAGGTTTGAATAAAAGCTTATTTCAAGCTATACTTAAGTTCTTCTGGACTTCATTATATTAGTCTTTGTTTCCTCCAAAAATTTTCTTTAAATCAGACATGTTTGAATATTAGGGTTTGTTTTGCTTTAAGAAAATTTTATGGCTTCTTTCATTATTTTTGCTGAAGTAGACATCAGAAGATTACTTAGAGTATGAATTTTTAAAGCCATCTTTGGCTTTTTGAGATTTCCTGGTAAAGAATAGAGCTTCTTTTACACTGTAAAAATGGGCAGAGAAATGTTCTCATCTCTATTAAAAGTGTTCCTTTTGGAGACTGCCTCAGGAATGATTCTAATGTTAATTCTGTACCCATCATCTCTCCACATAGGCTGCAGCTTCTGTAAGGTGAGCTATACAGGTTTAAACCCGAGGTAACTCTGAAGTCAGGGAACCTGGAGGGAGTGTGTCTTGGATGCTTTGGAGAACAGTGAGAGCAGAGACAAATGAGCATGGTAGCTGCAGTCTGAAAACTAAGGGAAGGCAGATACAGGAGGGAAGGTGCTTATCAGAGCAATCTAATAAATCTGACTGGTTATTGACTTTGACTGGTTTCATTTTAAAAGGGCTTTTTGTGATATTTGCTTTACAGTATTTTTAAGACAATTAATATACTTGTTTTCTGTAGAATAGCATCATCTCTGGTATAGCTACCACATCTGGATGATTTCAAAATAAATTCTGAAGACTCACATTTACAAAGAATATAGATGGAAATATATTTCATAAGAACAGAAGTTGCTTATTAATGTGCATCTGTTGTGTGGGTGAGTGTACATACAAACACACAGAGTGAATATAAAGGACATGTAGAATACATTTTAATATCAATGACAGAGATGACAAAGTTGAATATAAACTACAATTATTGTTCACATGGGATACATACATATTTGTATATGCAGGTATATGTATCCATATATACACATATAAGATGCATACATATACATGTATATACATGTGTATATACATACATATATGTATATGTATCTCAATGTGTATTTATATACATGTATACATGTATGCATATATTTATTATATATGCATATGTGTAGTATATACATATTAAGCTGATATATATGTGTAAGTATATAAGCTTAACCTGAGAGAAGCTACTTGAAGGAAGAAGAAGTGAATTACCTTTGTATGCCAAAAACCTGAATCTCTTTTTTATAATTAAAAATCAAACAACTCTTCACTTTAGACATATTTAAATATTCTCTTATACTGAAAAAAGATAACTTTAGCTATATTTAAATATTCTCTTACACTGAAGATGTCTCCAGTGACTCAGGGATGCATAACACCTCCTTCATGTGGACTTAAGTTCTAAAGTCTAATTCATTTTGAGATGTCTACATTTGTACAGCAAACTTATGTTTTTCATTTGAAGTTCATATTGTCAGTATGCTATATCCTTTAGTACTGATTATAGTGGCCTTTTAATGTTCTTTTTTATTTTTTCTTATTCTCTGCCTCCAACAAATGGCTCTTTTGCTGTTTTTGTTTTTTTGCCATCTCATTTTTCCTTAACCAGATCATTTCAACTAGCCTGTTCTAAAAAGGCTTATTAATAAAATAAATTTTAAAAAAACAAGTTAGTAAACAAAACTACAAGGAGAAAATACCTCACACTTGTTAGAATGGCTAGTATATCAAAACAAAATAAAACAAAAAACTAGTGCTGGAAAGTTTGTGAAGAAATTGCAAACCTTGTGCAATATTGATGGGAATGTAAACTAATCAGGTGCTTCAGAGAACAATATGGCAATTCCTCAAAAAATTAAAAATATAACTACTATATAATTAGAAATTTCACTTCTGAGTATATACTCAAATTAACTAAAAGTCTCAAGGAGATATTGTAGACCTATTATTCACGTTATTATTATTGTACAGCAGCATTATTCACAATGACCAAATGGTGGGATAAGCTCAAGTTTCCATGGGTGCAGATGAATGAACAAACAAAATGTGTTGTATGCATAAAATGGAGTATTATTTATGCTTAAAAAGGAAGAAAATTCTGACCTACTACAACATGGATGAACTTGCCGATCATGAAGCCAATAGAAGTAAGTCAACCACAAAGGAATTCCATTTGTGTATGGTATTTAGAGTAATCGAATTAATGGAGATAGAAAATAGAAAGATGGTTACCAGGAGCTCATTCTAGGGGTAGAATGAGGAGGGTATTTTTTTTTAAAATGGAGTTTCACCCTTTTGGCCCAGCCTGGAATGCAATGGTGCAATCTCCGCTCACTGCAATGTTTGCCTCCCCGGTTCAACTGATTCTCCTGCCTCAGATTCCTGAGTAGCTGGGATTACAGGTATGTGCCACCATGCCAGGCTATTTTTGTATATTTTTAGTAGAGAGGGGGTTTCACCATGTTGGAGAGGCTGGTCTCAAGCTACTGACCTCAGGTAATCTGCCCACCTTGGCCTCCCAAAGTGCTGGGATTACAGGCATGAGCCACCTCGCCTGACCAGTTGTTTTTTAGTGGGTGTAGAGTTTTAGTTTCGCAAGATGCAAACAGTTCAGGATATTGGTTTCACAACAATGTGAGTATCCTTAGCGTTACGACACTATACTAGGACTGTCTATATTACACTGCATTATAGTATCTACAAGGAGCATGCATGATGTTCTCGTTATAAGTTAAGAATGGTTAAAGTGAAAGTTTTGTGCTTTGTATGTTTCACCACAATTGAAATTTTGAAAAAGAAATAAACATTAGTGAAATCAAGCAATGGACTTAATTCAGAAGCTCTTGCATACATTCTATCTATATGCTAAATTGTATAAGCTTTTTCTTATGTAACTGTTTTCACCGTGACTAGCACTATGCTTTTATATTAATATTTGGTGACTAATTGGTAATAAGCTTTCATTAAAAATGTTTTTCATATCTTAGTATTATAATTATTTATTCCATGTAGAGCATGAACATTTCATGAATTTGCTTTGTCATTTATGTTCAAATAAAATACCTATAAATGCAGATTCTTTGTATTTAGTAAAATATAACATGGTGGTTGCAACTAGACTTCAAAGACTGGTAATAAGAAATACATGGATAAACATGCATATATAGTTTATTATCAGAATATTTTTAGAAAGACAAGGATGCAAATTTACTTGCTAATTTTGATTTTACAAATAGGGGCTTTGAATGGTCTTTTTCAATCATAGCCTTTGTGTAATGTCTATATTACACAGCAGTGTAGGGTCTATAAGGGGCATGCATGATGTTCTCTTTATGAGATTCTCAAGAATTGGGAGTAGAAAGCAGAATCCCAAATTCTGAAATAAATTATTTAAACCTCAAAAGAAATTATACTGACCAAGTATATAGCCATGCAGAGGCACTAAAAAGGGTTGAGTTCTCTAAAAATTGAGCATTATTATTGAATAAATCTTATTGAAACAGAGAAATCATTTTAGATAGTACAATTGCCAGTGGTATTTTGAAGAAAATGACTTTGTAATCATATGAAGCAATGCTTTTCAGGGGTCATTTGATAAATACTATTCTCAACTTTTTTCCTCTCTGCATTTTTCTGAACCACATTGCTCTTCAGAGAGATATATTGTGTCTACTAACACAATACAGCATATTACAAAGGAAGAAGAAAAGATTTGTCCTTTAAAATGTATAAATTTTTCTGTAAACATCAGCATTTAATTAATAATAAATATGTTGCCACACTGGGTTACAATATTTACAAAGAAAGTCCTCATTCTATATCAATTCTTTCAAAATGCTTAAACAGAATAAGTTGAATATATTATATCTTACCCCCATTGTAAAAAGGACTTCACTTTTGTTATTTAAAACCTGGGCAATCAAAACAGCTGTAATTTCAAAGCCAATTTTGAATAATGTGTGTGACCATTGGAACTTGATTGTGGAAAAGAAAAATTTTAACTAAAGAATTACATTGGCCTACACTAGCTGTATTTCCGACTGTGTCTGTAGAGTCAGACTTGCTCTTAATGAAGAAGTGAACAAAATACTAACTTTTTTTTTTTTCTGGAAAATGATCTCATTGACTTAGATGTCAATAATTAATCTGGTAGTTTTGTTATGCTACAGAAAAAAAACTCCCAAGGATCAAATGTTGATAAGACTATGGAGGCCTTACTCCCTACTTCCTAACTTCCTAACTTTGATTCTTCTTTTAGCAAATGCTTATTGAATATTCCTGGTGTGTTAGGCACTGCGTTAAGAACTGGGAATATAAACAAGAGTAAGAAAAACATAGACTGAAGGCAGTGAGAAGAACCATGTGCCAAGTGACTAGAGATAAGATGTGAGGGGCTACTTGAACAGACTTATGTGAAATAAGTGAGTTAGTGAGCCATTTGGACACTTGTAGGAGGTGTTCCAGACAGAAAGAATCACCTATGTAAAAACACTGAGTGAACCTGTGTGTGTCATGTTTGAGAAATAGCAATGTGACTGGTAGGACTGGAGCAGGATGGACAATTAACAGATTACACAAATGGCCTTGTAAACCAGGGAAAGGTCTTTGGAATTTACCCTGAGAGAGGAAATCCGGAATGTTTTGAGAAGAGAAATGAAACAATCATCTTAATTACATTTTAACAACGTTATTCTGGTTTGTGTCTTAATAGCAGACTGCTAAGGATAGAATAAGAGAAACAAGGTAAGAGATTATTGTAATAATTTCCTGTCATAGTGATTTAGATCAGTGTGTTCCCAGTAAAGGGAGTGAAAAGGACTGAGTTAAGGAGTTTATGGAAGGTAAAATTAGCAGGATTTACAGGTAGATTAGTATGAGAATAAGAGAAGAGGCAAGGATGCCTGCAAAATTTTGGCCTGAGCAAGTGGAAATCTTGAGTTCTCAATTATTAAGAAGAGAAAGATGAGAGAGAAGCAGATTGGAGGAGGTAACCCAGGAAATAGGGTTTTGGCATAATGTATTTGTGATACAGTGTTAGATCTACTAATCAAGATGTCGAGTAAGCAGTGGCTGATACAATTCTAGATTGCAGGGAAAATAGTGGTCCAATGGGGAGATAAAAGGGTGTAGCTATCAACAGACACGCGATATTTAAGTTATGAGACTGGATGAGAACATCTTACTACATCTGCCTGAGGGAAATGTATCTTTTACTAATTTAAACATAGTTGTTTTATAAGCCTGCTGCCACTAAAGCTAAGTGAAGAGAGTATTTCAAGACAGATTCAGCATGATTACCATCAGATGTTGTATATTGTCAACAAGGTAATGTTTATCAACTGGCCATTATACCGATGCTCCTCAACTTATGATGGGGTTACATCCCAATAAAGCCATTATATGTCAAAAATATTGTGAGTCGAAAATGCATTTAATACTAACAACACAGCAAATGGATCCAAGTTATGACTGTCTGACTGAGGATTTATTGACTTGTACTTGGATACATGTAGGCCAATGGTGGCAGCCTGATTTGGCAAGATCAAAAGAAAAATTGCTTTTAATTTTAAAAACGAGATATTGGAAAAGACAAGTAAGTACATGAAAGTATTTGGGGAAATTTTGCTTTAAAAGGACACAAAGAAAATGACGGAATGCCTGGAAGCAGATATAGGGGTTAATGAAGAAGAGAAATAGTTATGTTTATCAACAGACACGAAAAATATGACAGCATGACACAAAGTATAGGAAAATTACTATTCATCACTGTTCAACAGGTGATGGGTACTGTACAATATTTGAGCAGTTGAATTCAGAAACAAAAATGAACATATCATCAAGAATAACATGAGGAAGACTAAAGTATGGCTGCAACTTCAACAAGGTAATGAATGTAGTTTGGGGAGCCTATGGAACTTACCTTTTGAATAATGCTGTTTCTCAGAGAACTAGAAACCCAAAGTTTAATAATCTAAACAGGAAAGATTCAGTATTTATAGAGGTTTTCTTAGAGAGGAAATGTAAAAATATTTTCCTAGGAAAGTAGAAAGTGAATACAGTAGTTATATTTATGGGAATGCAAGAAATTACTGGCTGTAGATGTCAGACAATACCCCTATAGGCTTGGTTCTTTTCTAAAGACCAATTCATCTTCTGCTTTGGTTCAAAGAGTAGGTAGATCAGATGTAGCCAGAAAAATATACATAACAAAGGATGTTCGTAATGGAATGAGTGTAAGAATGGACTGTTGAATCTAAACAGCTGTGTGAATGGAGAGGTGGATATGCAATGGAGGAGGCACAATGAAAAGATCCAAAGTCTCCATGGGGTCAAAGACTTTCAGGTGTTAAAAATTAGAATGACTGATTAGAATGAATTTGAATTAAAATTAAAATTTAGCAGGTAATGAACAGAGACCAGGATGCTGGGAACTGAGGTTACCTTTGGAGTGAATTTCTTAGTACTTTTAGTTCTGGGCTCATTCAATTTACAGTTGTTCTGGAATGCACATGTGGAGACAGAAAAGCATTCTGAAAAAGATAGGAACTTATGAGTCATCAGTGTTTAAATGGGCAGTGGAGTTATGGGAGTAAATGAGATTGAGATTGTATTAGGAACACAACTCCAAGAAACATCCTTATTTTGAGATTGCCTTTGGAGGAGAAGAGTACTGATCAGACATAGAAGGTATATTTGCTATTTAAGAAGAAAGCAGAACAAAGTTTAGAAACCAAATTTTGTCAAATGCTTTTAGATGAAAAATCAGGGCACACAGTTGTCTATTAGATTAAACTATGAGGAAGATTTGAATAAACAGTGAAGTGATTGGGGCAAAATTAGTTTTTTAGCAGTCGGGGAGTGGAAGAGAAGTAGGGAAGAAGAGGCAATGAATGCAATGACTGAATGCAAAACACTCAAAAAGTCTGTGAAGGGATGAAGACATATAGCAAGGGAGTTGGCATGAATTGTGGCTGAGAGAAGCATTTCTTTACAGATGAATAACTATGAACAGTTAATAAAATAATGAGCAACAGATTATTTTTAAAAGAATGAAACTAATAGAGAAAGGTCCCAAGAAAAATAAGAGTCACACAGATATCACAGTAGTTGGCTTGGAATTTGTGTGCTCTCGAGTCTAGCTCCTGAGTCTGTGTCTCAAATACACACCATAAAATCTAAACTGGAAATACCATTAAAGCATTTGAATGCAAAGAAGTCATGTTACTTTAAAAATACTCATTAAGTAGACGTGAGTTCAGAACCAAGTTTCTCTAAGAAACTTTCTGAGAAACTACAGAAAACCAAACCAAAACAACAACAAAACACACACACAATTTGTTTTGTGGTTGTTATATTCATTTACAAAATGCATAGCAACAAATATTAACAGACATTGCTCAAGGCAATATATGTGTGTCTTATACCTTCACTAGCAATAATTTGTATTACTTCATGAAGGGAAAAATCATAAATCAAATATGCTGGAGCTTTTGTTAGAATGATATATGCATTATCCCTGTCTTCCTAAATCTTACACAAGTCTTATTCTACCATGCACAGCTGCTAAATTATTATTCTCTGCATAAGTAATTGTTGCAGATGTTCATAGTGATTAATAGGGAACAGCTATATTTGTGGTGATTTCAGCATGGTGACTACACACTTATGATTGCTCTTAGCACAAAGTGCACCAGATTGCAATGTTGACTCCATTGTTCACTACTTTAGGCCTGCAGAGTTTTCTCCAATCCTTACGTCTCCCAACCACTGACATGATCTTCCCCTCTCTGTACACATTAAGATACATTTTATAGGAGAGATTATTTTCAAATTGCCTTTAAGCATACCAAATGTCACAGATAAATTTTACTCCTTCTTATCTTGAATGCAAATAACACACCCAAAAAAAGATCACCAAATGATTCTTTGGGCATCTATTTCTTGATGATGTCATTTAATAACTTTCATGTTTAGTTGTTAAATTCATGTTTTTTTGTTTGTTTGTTTGTTTGTTTTTTTGAGACAGAGTTTTGCTCTTGTTACCCAGGCTGGAGTGCAATGGCGCGATCTCAGCTCACTGCCACCTCCGCCTCCTGGGTTCAGGCAATTCTCCTGCCTCAGCCTCCTGAGTAGCTGGGATTACAGGCACACACCACCATGTCCAGCTATTTTTTTGTATTTTTAGTAGAGATGGGTTTCACCATGTTGACCAGGATGGTCTCGATCTCTTGACCTCGTGATCCACCCGCCTTGACCTCCCAAAGTGCTGGGATTACAGGCTTGAGCCACTGCGCCCGGCCTGTTATTTATTTTAAGTGATTGACTAGAAAATAAACCTTTAGTAAGAGATTGACCAGGTAAATAAACTAGGTCAAAGAGACAGCATAAAATGCTCAGCAGAGCAGACTGTTTTTTTGTTTGTTTGGTTTTTGTCTGTCAATTTTTTTTATATGAATCCCATTCTGACTCTTAGCAGTTACAAGTTGACCAACCTCCCAGCTTACCTGGAATAAAAGACTTTCAGATTTAAAACTGGGGCATTCTTAGGCAAACCAAGACAAGATGATCACTCTACAGCTGGGAGAATTTGCCTTGTTCCTTAATCTTTTACGCCTCATACATTTTCTCATGTGAAAAATGAATTAAATTGGCAAAACACTCATTACAATAATGGTCAAATGGCACATGCATATGTGATGGTTCCTTCTCTATTGTCTTTCCAATTTCAAACTACCTTTATCAATAAAGAGTAGAGAGTAGATATTTTTCATTTTTGAATCATTCTTCATGTACACAGTATGCTGACACATAGGCCAGAATAATACTTGGCACCCAGACACTTAGTGGGTGCTTGACAAACACCTGCTGAATGAATGAAATCCTATGATTGATTTTCAGATATAATCTAACAATCAAAGCAGTTATTATTAGGAAAGGAAGAACTAAAGAACCCCTCCTAATTGTTCACTTTTTCACCAATGTTTTAGCTTCCTCTAAGTTAGGGTTCGATATTTTCACTGTCACACAATAAAGGGGAAAAATTAAATTAAATGTTCCCTAATAAGAAAAATTAAATACTAAGGAATACAATTTTAACAGATAGTCAACACTAGTCAACAGATAGCCACAAATCATTGTAATATATAAAATTTATTGTCTCCTTCCCCAAGAACTAATTTTACCTCACTGGAGACAATATGGCTCCTGTGGAAGAAAGTCACATTGGCCATTTTAACTAAATTTTATGTTTATTGATTTGCAGGGATTACTTCAACTATATAATAGTATTTTAAGAATGATAATTCAGATACTCTGCTGAGGATTATTGATCACAAGCTATCTATATCCTGCTGAATTAAGTACCAGAGTGAGATAGAGAGAGATGTAACATATTCTAGAGACACTATGACTGCACAAAACAATCAGGTCAAAAGGAAGCAGAAACTATTCCTTGGTGCAAACTCCAGCGTTAGGGACCAGAAATGGCTCTTCTATTATTAACTGTGTGTCCATGAGCAAGTCAATTAACCTTTTGAGCCTCCTTTCATCTGTAGAGTGAGAATAACAAGTAATTTATAGTATATTTAAATTAAAAGCAGACTTTAAAGCATAACTGAAACAAAAAGGTGGTATCACTTTGAAAACTTTCAAGTACTGTAGAGGTTTGTGCTATGTACAGACCAGGCATGCAGTCCTGTTTTAGAGCACTATGGATGATCAGAGCAGTGGGACTTGGAGAAGAAAGGCAGGGTGTAGGGTGCAATGTCCCTGTTCTTCCAGAAGCTCTCCCTGGAGAGCTGAAAGCAAAAGGACATGTGACAGGGATCTGGAGAACAGCCTAGGTAACTGCCTGAAATGCTCTGGGAATAAGGTAGCCTGGAAGGAAGCGAATTCATTTCTACCACATATGGTAGAGAGATGGAGGCTAGTGAGAGCATCATATTGAGAAAATGTTGAGAATATTTAGGATGGCATTTATAAACAAAGAAGAAATAATTAGGTTCAACTGTAAAGCATAACTTGTTTCATAGCATTAAGTAGGAAGCTCAGGAAATAGAGTGAATTCAGCCTGTGTGTTGTTGACAAGGTTTACAGCAGAAATAGCAGCTGCTTCAGTCTGTGGGGATTCCTCTAGGGCACAGGAGTTTAGCTGGAATCCCAGTGAGTGCTTCCAACCCAGCAGTTTAATCATTTAATCCAAACCTGATCCTGAGAGCCTGGCCCACTGCCTTTGACCAAGCAACTATTGCTTGGCAGCTATCACTTGACTTTGGTGCCTGTTGGGCACCATCCCATGTGTTATTTACTCTCTATGTTGTAGGCTTTTGGTTTGTTAACATATTCACTGCTAAACATAATCTCTGGATTTGGTGTCCTTTCCTGAAATAAGGACATCTATAAAATTGGCTGACAATACTTTCCATTTGGAGATTAAGAACCTGAAAAAGGAGGAGACAGGTCATTGTCATCACTGGGCAGTAAATTATCACATTTTGGCAAAGCTAACAGTTCCTTCAGCATTATATAAAAGTTCCAGAAAAGCTGGCCAGGTAATAACGCAAGTCACTGCACCTGAGTAATTAAAATTTTGATGTCTTGTGAAATAGCTTATTATTTCAATTTTTCCAAAAAATATTAGTTTGAGGTTATAGTACTTGCTTATAAATTTATTTTACTTTATTTTTGTAAAGTTAAAAAAGAAGCAGAAGAAAGTATTTATTGGTGGATGCAGCAACTTACTTGTCTTGTAAAACCAAGGTTAAAAGCAGAAGAACCGAAAAGAAGAAAACTCTTTGAGTATAATGAGCACGAGCCCTTCCTAAAAGTGGGGAAATGCCAAACAGTGTAGTGATCAGAAATTTGAATCTGAAGATAGTTTCCTTAGGTTTGATTCCCAGCTGGAATCTTAATAGCTCTTCAAGCTTGCTCAGTTACTCAACCTCTGTATACTTTCTTTTCTTTATCCATAAAATGGTGATAATATTGCTACCTACCTAATCATCATAAAGCTGCTGCATTATATCAATTTAATAAGGTTGTTACGAGGATGAAATTGGCTCATCTACCTGAAGCTCTGAAAAGAGTGCCTGGTACAGAAAACTAGGTTGATTATTCCTAATACTAACAAATCATCTACAATGTTAGGGTGGATGCATTTTCTGATATTCTTACTACACCAAATATAGTCAAGTAATGTCATTTTAAAGATAAGCAAAAGTACTCCTCTAGCAAAATCCTGGGAATATTTTAATATCTGTTATGTTTTACTATTTTATGGCATAGTATTATATTTTTGTTCAGGTATAAAGACTTTCCTCTTATTTGGATCAACATATTTTTGTGAAAGACTGAGTTGTTACCATAATACCAGTACAGATTTTGGGGTAAGTTTAATTTTTAAAATACACCAGCACCTGTTCCGATTGGCAGTTAAACAATTCACCTCAGTTGTAAAACAGGTTAAATATCATCCTGCATTAGGGTTCTCCAGGTCTGAATTTTAATCATTCAAATAGAATATTAAAAATCTTTACTTTTTAAATTGATGTAGCTCCAAGCACAAACTATCCCAGCTATCTAAAGACATATTCAATTTTAGAGAAGAACTACCAAAGCAATTAACATCTAAAGGAGTCAAATGATTCTCCCTTTTCTTCTAGACTTGTCAACAATATTGGTCCACATCAGTCATTACTGGTTAATGTAATCTGTGCCTGAGAATCAGAAATATTCGAAGTGTAAAAGAAATAATTTTGACCATATAGAAAAAGCGCTATTCAAAATCATTATTTTACCAGTATCAAACCCATTCCAGTAAAAACAGTATACTTCAAGAATTATGCTAAAGCTTTCAAACTTTAAATTGAGTTTGTAATTGTAAAATAAATCATCTGACACTTTCTACTGATGGGGCTTGTTTCAACTCTTTAAGGCTCCTTTTTAAGATCTGATGAATAATCTTAAACAAAAACACTTGGATACAGTGCACCTACTGTATTACAACTGTGCTTATCTGCTATTTCATCCAGAAAGTTTTACAAATGGGCACAATTATACTGTCTCACTAACTGTGCTGATTCTGTACTTGGACCATTTATCTTCCTTTATTTATTTATTTATTTTTACTTTAAAAAATTTGTCTGCATGGACTGATAAAAAGTTAGGTTTTCTAAGGTTATTCTCACATATTCTTACTTATACTATGATTTATTTTCTCTGGTAGCTCTGTGCTTAATGTTTAAGAGGTACATCAGCAACATTTGGTTAGTATGAAAAGTTCTTATTTTGAACAGAAATAACAGTCACCTCATTACATTAATGTACCAATGACTGAACAATAGTGTTTGGAGAACCTATGGTTCCACCTAGGCAATCTGCGCCTAAACAGACACCTGAAAATCCAGTTTATCTGCAGGCATGTGTACTTCTAGCACAGTCTGTGGTACTTAATACATATATAGCAAACACATATCCTTTAAAAACAGACAAAGCCTTTCAACTCCCAAATTAGCATTTAGAAGCAATGTTTTCTTTGAATTGTACATGTCTTTGGTGTGTTAGAGAAGGATATAAGAGCATAAGGTTGGGTAAAGATGAATGGCATGGGAATTTGTCCTTATTTTGCAACAGTCAAAATACAGAAATTGTTCAGCATGAGAAAAATTAGAAAGATGTGTAGTACAAAATTAACTTTATGTAAAAAGAGCTCTGGTCTTCACCCTTGGCTCCTAGGAGGTGATCTGTAAGCCCTTGGAATGTCATGCCTGATTAAAACAATTTTGTTGACCTAGTACCTTTGGGCCACATTAAATAGTCTTGACAATGTGATTCAGAATGGCGTGTGGGAATGGTGGTTAACCTTATGAGTGACCAACCAGGCATAGGAGACCAACACCCAATAAAACTCTAAACCCCAAGGCTTTGGTGTGCTTCCTTGGACAGTTGGATGGCAACATTCCACACGTATTGTCATACAGCATGGCCAGGAAGTCAGCACTATTCATGACCCACTGGGACAGAGCAACTGGAAATTCATGTGAAAATTTTCTGGGCTCTGTCCCATCCATCTTTTCTTTTGGTTTATTTTAATGTATATCTTTTCACTGTAATTAACTGTAACCAAGAGTATAATCACTTTCCATGATCTTTTTGAGTCCTTCTAGCAAATTATTAGACTTGAGCATGAGGTTAGGGACCCCTTGACTTGCAGTTAGTGTCAAAATTGAGGATGGTTTGGGGGACTGTTCTTTAGCTTTACAGATTTTTACAATGGTTGACAGCCTTTATTTACTAAAATATTCAAAACAGCACTGAAGTTCAAAATATTGTTTTCTATTTTTTACTATTATGCCCATTGTAGATACTGATATAAATTAATGGACTATGTCATAGTAAGTTCCATGTTGTGTCCCTTAATACATAATCAAATGTAATAAATATTGAGTTTTTTTGTCTTATAGAGGAAAAATTTCTCTTATAAAGGAAATTTAAAAGTGAAGTCTTGCTTTGAATTAACAGAATTGGATTTACTAAATTTCAATAGTAAATAAGAATTAAAAGCCCTCTTTCTAATAAAATATTTTTTCTTGATGATTACTAATTTATCAAAATATAATTTTCTATGTGTTTGTTTTAAGAAAACTATTTAGTCTTCTGTATTGACTATTTTTATATATGCAAGTACTTAGAAAGAAAATACAATTGTTTTGTTTCTATAATCCAAATTTTCCTTTCATAGGCACATAACATGGCTTAAAAATAAAAGCTTCTTGTTGTAAAAAGAACCAACGTCATGCTAAGTAGATTTTATTTCTTCACATTAGGCTTTTGGCAACAAAAACAAACACTTCATTGATTTTATATCACCATCTCCCAGACAAGAAAACAATGAGCAAATAACAATGCAAGTAGCCTTAAAAGTTAGTTTTCTAAACAAAAAAGATTAGTAATAAAACAAGGGGATTTATTTCTTCTGAAGTAATCTATCTATTTCAAGGCTTTTATAGTTTTCTTGACTAATTAAAAAATTGATCATTTAAAAATGACTTGTGCATAAAAGTTACAGAGTTTTTGATACTATGCTTCTCTGAATCTAGTATCTTAAATATAGCAGTGATTTACACCTCAATTGTGTATGTATGTGTGTGTATTAATTTCCTTTGGCTGCTGTAACAAATTATCACAAATTTTGTTGCTTAAAAATTAGAAATTTATTATCTCACAGTTCAGGATGTCAGCAGACTGAAGTCATTCTTATTGTGTTAACAGTTGTTGTCAGGACTGCAATCCCTCTGGAGGTTCTAGGGTCGAATCTATTCCTTGCCTCTTCTAGTTTCTAGTGGCTCTGGCACTCCAAACCTTGCTTCTTTGAGTGTATTACCATATTTGCTTTGTTTATGTAAAATCCCCTCTGCCTCCCTATTACAAGAACATATGTGATTGCATTTAGAGATCACCCATATATTCTAGGACAATTTACACATCTCAAGATTCTTACTTTAATCACATCTGTAAAGATTCCTTTTAACCATAGAAGGTAACATTTACAGGTTGCCAGGATTAGGACATGATATATTTTAGAAAGCCATTTTTCAGCCTACCACAGTGTATATCCTTATAATTCTGTATGCGGTTTGGAATCCCAAATCTAGGTTAAAATGACAGTAGTAGTTATTAACTTTTGTCTTTGTTTTTTGAAATCATGGCTCATCGTGCATAGGGCTGCAGGAAGGGTTCTATATATCTGAAATATTTCAAATATGTAAAGTAAATAAAACACAAATACCAAGAATTTTAGATCTGAGTTTCCCAAATAATTCTTAATGAAAGTTATGTTTTACTTACTTTATCTAAAGATAGATGATACATAGATAGATGTTAGATAGATAAATGAATAGATAAATTGATCAATCAATAGATCTCCAATAATTTAAAAGGGAAAGAAATGGGATACAAAAACCTTTCTAACATTTCTCTAAGGGTGTTTGCTGGGAAAAGCAGCAAGGGAGAAAGGACTTACAGAGTGCCTACATAAATTGGTTATGAGTAACATATATACAAGGAACAACAAACTGTGGAGGGCTGCAGGAGGCCTCTGAGGAGGAAGGCCTCTCCATGCCTCATGTTCCAGTGCAGGGTGACCTAGGCTCTACTACCATAAACATTGTGCTCAAGGATGTAAAACCCCTTCGTAGCGTTATGATGTAGCCAGATTTGTAGGCTCCTTTTAAGGCCTGCGTTCCACCAGCTGCACATAGATAATAAATTAAAGATAACACATGTTCTTGTTTTGTGAAACTCCAAAACCACCACTGTTATCTATCCTTAGGATGTCAAACCAGTTTCAGCTCACTGATTCACTTCTGGCTCACTGATTCACTCCACCATCATGTCACCCTCTCCCCACCATCACTCCACCCCTACCCTAGGATTAAAGTGATTGTAACCAATAAATAGAGTGGATGATCAGAGCTCAGGGCCTTCACTGTCTCCTCCAAAGTAATGAGTGATGGCTCCCTGGTCCCACTATCTCTTTTAATCTGTCTTTTTCTCATTCCTTTGTCATCGCCGAACATGGGGTACCCATGGGTGATGTAGGGCTGGTTCCATACAGGTGTTTAGTTAAGTTTTGAAAACATAATAGCTTTTCATCATAAAAAATGATATGAAAATTTACCATTTTTTTTTCTCATTAGGCTTCAGGAAATTGGAGATGGAACCACAGAGGCAGGAAGCCAAAGTACCAGGTAACTTTCCCAAACTAGCCAGCAGCTGGAGGATGGGGGTTGTACTTAGGCTGGATTCCTCTTAGGAAGTCTAAACTTTGAATAAAAATACATGTGGGGAAGCTAAGTGTTTTGTTTATTACCTCAACCTAAATTCCCAATGGTACTGAAATGGTCTTAGGTTGGGGTACCCTTGAGCTACTAACAGAATTTTTTCAAAAGTTCTTATTCTAAATTTTTCCTGCAAGACTCCTTGGTAATACAACTGAGCAATAAACTCATCAACACAGATTACCAAATATACAATAAAGCATAGTAAAATGATAAGAGTTAATTAAATTCCAAAGCAACAAGTTTAGCTTCCAGAAACTACAGAAGTTTCAGCAATCAGATAAAAAATAGAGTATCTACATATACAATTAAAAAATACATCCTCATTAAAACATATACACATATCAAAAAACTATCAAAATAAACAGAAAAATTATTTACTTCCTGAAATAAAAAGTATAATTGTGAAATAAGAAATTTACTAGACACGCTAATCCCCAACTTTAACATAGTTAAAGGAGTATTAGTGAACAGAGAGGTGTATGAAAGAGAATATTAAGTGACAGGGAGGTAAATTGAGACTTTCTAAATGCATATCAACAGAGTAGAAGGAAAAGAAAATAGAGCTAATGGCTGTTAATGTAACTAGGGGAGCATCAACGTCCCCAGCTCCCAGTTCCAAAGACGTTCTTGGCCTCTCTTACCCTGAAGAATGGGCAAAGGGGCCTCAGAGGCGCAGTGAACTTACCATTCAAATACATATCATGGACCGAAAGAGTTTTGTAGAGAGAGATTTATTAGACAGAGAGAGAGAGAAAGACAGCTCCCACCCTGCTGTGGGAAGGGACGCAGAGAAGGAATCCCTATAGGTAAGACCAGCTGGAGTTTTAACCCTTGAGTTATTCCCTCCCCATTCATGTTCTTGTCCAATGAGAGGAGTTCTTTCAAACTTCCTCTGGAGTGATTGATCTTTGACTCTCATACCAGATTGGCTGCTTGGTCCAACTCTAAGTTGCAGAGCCCCCTCGTTCCAGAGCTTTCAGTGGGTTTTTTGAGACAAAGAAGCTTCACCTGGCTTTCTCTACCTAGCCTGTGCATGGGAAACCCAAAGAACTTTACATTTGAAATTCCTCTGGTTTCCAGACAGAGGCATAGAGGGAAACTCTTGCCTCTGCAACCATGCCCCTCAAGGACCAGGAAGAGAAGTCCGTCAATAACTTTTTAGAAGTGATGACAGGAATGAGCCTATAACCATTAGAAGCACACTTATCAGTCAGATCAATATAACAAATACACACGATAGTGATACTTCAGAACTGTAAAGACAAAGAAAATATCTTGTAGGCAACTAGAGAAAATAATACATTTAAACTATAATGGTCATTAGGCAAATAGCAGAATAACATAGTCCAAAGTAACCATCTTATTGCTTGATATTTAATTATTTTGATTATAATTACAGTATCTGCTATGGGCATACATGAAACTTTTAAGTTTATCCCATTAAAGCAATTTTAGGATTTTTAATAACACATTCTTCACAGGTAATGACATTGTTTTAAAGAGTTAGACTTATATGGTAATATGTAGATGAATAGCCTATAAGAATAAGACAGCCATTATCTTTAACTTAACTCATATTTTGTTAATTGGGTTATTTTATAAATTGGTTAATTTATGCATTCAAAAAATGTTGATTGAGCCATTATTTTGTGCCAGGATTATGCTATGCATTGAAAATGAAAGCTGTAGTTGTTGCCCTTAATAATAATATAAAAATGAGTGTATCAGTTATCATGGATTGAAATACAGTAAACCTATATATAAATTTTATATTTCTACATATTATGGTTTATACGTTTCATATTTCTTAGATGACTTTTACATCTTATACTTTTTGAATATGTACATGAAAAATTATTGCATTGTCTATATTTTAAAGTGCTATTTAGTACATACTGCAATTTGAAACAAGATATTTTAGTGTATTAATTTAAAATACCTACCAACCACCACACAAATATTTACTGAGCACTTAATATGCAAAAGGATGTAAAGTATGTCAAGTGCCTTACATGCATTATCTCAAGCAATGTTCATAACAACCTTCTGAGACAAGTATTATCAAAGAGCGTTGTTTCACATTTGAGGGAACTGAAGTTTAGGGAGGTTGGGTAACTTGCTTTGGGTCACACATCTGCTGAGGTTTTGATCCAAAGTCAGGGTGTAAATTTCACTTTCTTTTAAGAGTTATAATGACCACAGCTAATTATTTTAAGAGTTATAATGTGATATTTCCACTTTATAGTTATAATGTGGCATTATATTACAGTTACAATGTGTAACTGTAATATATTTGTTAATGTATATTTGTTAATTAAGTCTTTAAAGGTGGTAAAGTCACCACATGCAACAACCAGAATTTTACAGAATGTTTCCAAACATTATGTAACAAAGCATTACCATTAGTTCTTTTCAATTTATTTCAACATCACAATCTGTAAAATTAATATATATCTGTGCTGAATTTTATTTTAGGTGGAACAATTTTACTTTAAATACCTTGAGGCCAGAAACTGTGTTTATATTCATGTATTTGCCTTAGTAGTTTTCACATTCTGTAATACAATAGATATTCAGTAACTCTATTCTTAAATATCTTCAGTATATGATAGTTACTGATTCCATGTATGCTGTGTACAAGGCTAAAGGCGGTGATAGCTCTAAGGTATACAATTGTCCATTTAAAACTGGTTCTATTATAAGATAAGTTCCATTCAATGGTGCTGCTTTTAAGTAGCTCACTGCAATTTTCAATTGCAATTGTAAACAGAAAAAGCATGCCTGTAAAATGAATTTGTGTCTTTTCTTATAAGCATCAGAAGGATTTAAAGCAGCATTCTATGGTTGTTTATTGACAATACTTTCCACTGGCAATACTCTATATTTTTTCTGGGCAAAGGATCAGAAAAGCAAACATTCTAACAAATAGCTTGAAGTGAGAGAAGAAAAGGAACCTAAAGCACCTTGCCTATCTCATTCAAATTTGAACAACTTGAACATCTGTTGAAACTATGAGATGCCTATTTTGATTTTTCTTTCAATTTGAACTACAAGTTTTCTCATTTGCCATTTAAATTGAAAGCTTAGATTTTTGCAAAGTTTTCAAAATTCAGAACTGCAGGAACCCGACCCCCCAACATAAAGAATATTTTCTGTCTTTCAAATTGCTAGAGAGAGAAAAGTCATGCCTGGCTTTGTCTGTCCTTATTTTGTGTTGTTCTTTGTATTCTTTTCCATATTTCCAATTGTACATTTATTTGTTTATTATGACTTCCTTTCTATAATCACATTATAGCTTCTTGCTAAGTGTGCACACATGCAAGTTCCCTGTGCTCATCTGGTCTGTTACTCTTTTTATTTGTTCTTTTCTCCTTTTTATATTCTCTTGATGTGTCAGTTTCTTATTGTTGATGTAACAAATTACCAGGAATTTTGTTCTTAAAACAACACAAATTTATTATCTTAGGGCCCTGGAGGTCAGAAGTCCAAAATCAGTCTCACTGAGCAAAAATCAAATTGATGACAAGGCTGCTTTCCTTTCTGCAGATACTAGGAGATAATCCATTTACTTGCCTTTTCCAGCTTCTAGAGGTCACTCACATTTCTTGTCTCTTGGACCTCTTATGTCTTCAAAGACAGCAATGGCCAGTTAAGTCTTTCTTATTATGCTAGCTCATTGGTTCTGGCAATTCTGCTTCCCTCTTCCTCGTTTAAGGGCCCTTGCAGTTACATTGGACCCACAGGTAAATCAGGCATGATATTCTTATGTTAAAGTCAGTTGATTAGGAATCTTAATTACATATGCAACCTTCCTTCCATTAGCTGTGTAATATAACATATTTACAAGTCCAGGAGTTAAAATATGAATTTTTTGGGGAACCATTGTTCTGCCTACCAACATTTGGAAATCAGAATTGCTTATTGTAAGTCCAAGATATTGTCTTTCCTTTAGCTCAAAGAGGCTCCAACCTAAGACTGTTGGTCCCACAGTTGGTCCTCAGCTGTCTAATAGCAGCATCTTCACAGAACAAAAGGTTTCCTTTGACTTCTGTATGGTTAAACCTTTAAGCACTTGAGGGATTCAGTTACAGTCAGAGTTTTGCAAATAAGGCACTTCTTCCACTTACTTATGAAATACAAGTGCAGGGTGCTTTCTGAGAAGGGCTTGGGAATAAATAAGAAAAATAATAAATTACAATCAAAAGAGAAAAAAATAACATCCCACATTTGTCTTTAAAGTTATATCTTGTGGGGCAAAAATAGCTGGAATCCCAGGAAAAATTGTACTGGATATGAACAGAACAGACACTTAGGTGTCTGTTCTGAGAATAGTGTGCTTTTAAGTTAATTTTCATCAGAAATTAGTGCCTATTGCAGAATATCTTCTATTCCAGTATTTCTGTCTTATTTATGATAATTTTCTTCTCTATTTTTGTCTGTCTTTCCTCTTCCCTTTTTTCCTTTTTTTTTTTTCCACACTGACATTGTTTGGCTGTGACCCCACCCAAATCTCATCTTGATATGTCAAGGGTGGAACCAGGTGGAGATAATCGAATTATGAGGGCAGTTTCCCCAGTGCTCTTCTCATGCTAGTGAGTGAAGTCTAGACTTGATGGTTTTATAAGGCACTTCTCCCTTCACTGAACTTCTCTCACTTGTGGCAACGAAAGATGTGCCGGTTTCATCTTCTGCTATGACTGTAAGTTTCTGGAGGCTTCCCTAGCCATGCAGAACTATGAATCAAACCTCTTTTCTTTATAAATTACCCAGTCTCTGATATGCCTTCCCAGCAGCATGAAAATGGACTAATACATGCACTTACCCCACTATTTGCCCATTATTTGAGTAAGGCAATAAACTCTCTTCTAAGAAAGGTGAAATCACCTAATATACTGGAGTAAATGTGGTTGCGAGAATAAGAATGTTGATATTTTCAGTTACTGGTTAGAAACAACCCTCCCAAGAAGGTCTCCTTTCTCTAAGGACTCAGACGCACAAGTGGAACATGTAATCAGGAATGTCTTTTTAAAAAAGCTATTATGATAATAGACTTTTGCAAAACACTTCAGTTTTCATACTGAGCACAGTGCTTAGAAATTTTTAGAATGATCACAAATGTTTGGTAAGCACATGTTTAATGCTGTTCAACAAAAGAATAATGTACTAGATAAGTCCAAGATTAATTTCTGAGATGAAGACATCTCATATATCCAAAGTACATTAGAAAAAGCAGTTCTATTCATTGTCTTATGTTGTATCTTTGTTATTCTCATCTCTTTGATCTTTCTTCATTCTGCATTTGTTTGTTTCTTGATTATATGCATTGTTTGTTCTTCCCTATTTGTAAAATCCATGCTCAATGAAAAAGTGTCACAAGCATTTTGCAAATTTCACAACAGAGAGATGACCAGCTCTCTGTCTTCATATTTCAACATGGTATAAATTCAGCGCATAAATCTAGTATTAGCTATATGTCTAAGAAAGTGATAAATTGCTAGTCACATAGCTTAATTAGACATTACACAAAACTATCATTATCCATATATGTACGGTGACTTCTATATGTTAGACACAGTATTATCAATTCTTTGTCTTTTTTTTTTTAGTGAACTAATTTCATTTATTTAAGAATAAGAACTTTCTCTGGCATGATACTTGATAATCATAAAAAATTAAATCAGCTGGGCGCGGTTGCTCATGCCTGTAATCCCAGCACTTTGGGAGGCTGAGGCGGGTGGATCACGAGGTCAAGAGATTGAGACCATCCTGGTCAACATGGTGAAACCCCATCTCTACTAAAAATACAAAAAAATTAGTTGGGCATGGTGGTGCGTGCCTGTAATCCCAGCTAGCCAGGAAGCTGAGGCAGGAGAATTGCCTGAACCCAGGAGGCAGAGGTTGCGGTGAGCCGAGATCGCGCCATTGCACTCCAGCCTGGGTAACAAGAGCAAAACTCCATCTCAAAAAAACAAACAAACAAAAAATCAATCAATCAATATAGTGAAGTGAGAAGAAAAAAAGTAAAAGTCATTCAGAATGCAACAACTCAGAATAACTCTTATTAACACCAAGGGAATATTGTTTGAGATGTATATTAATATGATATGTAGATACGATAGAAATAATTGAATAGAATATTAAACATAGTACTCTTTAATATTTTAAGGTGATAAATTTATGTTAATAGCATTAAATAGGATCAAATTAAAGAGAAGGAATGCTGAATTTCAGAGAAATGTTTATTCATTTCAAAAGATACTATTTCCTAATACATTCCTTTAATGTAATGAAAAACTTTATGGTGTATAAATTAGTAACATTTTAACTATGTATTTCACATTTTCATACAATGAAAAGATTCAGCCTTCTATGTAGCTGGGACCATAAGCACATGCCACCATGCTTGGCTAATTTTTTGTAAAGATGGAGTCTCACTTTGTTTCCCAGACTGCTCTTAAATTTCTGGGCTCCAATGATCCTCCCACATCAGCCTTCCAAAGTGCTGAGATTACAGGCCACTGTGCATATCCAATTGCTTATTTTATTACATCATAATATGGCACACTTAAGTTTTCAATAAACATATAGTATTAGTAGATTTTACAATAAAGCAGGACTCAGGTTAATATAGTCCACAATTTCTTATCTCAAATGCAAAAATCCAACATACTGTGAATACTTTTTTATAAAACTATTTGGTGGAACAATAGGAATTAACCTGAGCTGATTTATGGTCTTTATCCCTTTTCATGTGAATATTTAGATGTTTCACTATAACAATTATGGTCAAAATTGTCTTACCTACTTATATGTTTATCTCATGTGTTTGCACTTGTATTTATCTTTCTACCAGTTTATCTCTATTTGAGCTCCATACAGATTATCTTCTCTCTGATTCCCTTAGTTTGCTGGGGGATTTTTGCACTCATTTAATTATTTCAAATTTTTCTTTTTAACTGGAAATTGAATTTCCAGTTTTTATATATATAAAAAACCCATATTTTTTCTTGTATTTTCTTGTATGAATTTTATGAATAATTTAATATTTAATTAAATCAATATTGTAATATTTAATTAAATTAATGATTTAATTTTATGTATATATGTGTGTGTATATATATAGCATACATATATTTTTCTTGTATTAATTTTATTCTATATATTCTAACTTTCTCAGTTTTCAAAAGTTGTAGATGTTACATATTTTATAGCAGTGGAAATAGGCACTAGGTAATAAACTCCCTAAGACCACAATATTAGTAAAAGAAATGGGATTCAGTCTCTGATATTCCTGGTAAGAGCCTTCCTTCTCTTCTCTTTGACAACCCACATCTAGCAACTTGAATTGTAAACATTTAAATTATGTAAATATATTTACAACTTTGAGTCCATGCCAACATAAAGTTTTAGTTTAGTTCATCTACTAGTTGTAAAATGTGATCTTAGCTATGTTTATAGAAAATAATTCACTTAAATATTGACATGTAAGAAGAAAAAGATATTCATTCAGTCTCATATTGTGATCTGTGGCTTGAAATATTAAAGCAAAAGTTTACCAAAAGAGAATATTTCATGGATTGTTTTCTATCATTTTTCTCATTTCAAATGAGTTTAAGTCTCAAGAATTGAAGGTTCTGTATTGCAAAGATCAGTGAGGAGACGCTCAGACATGGTTAAGCATCATTTTGCAAACCACTGTCTAAAACAGGTAAACTTTACCAAATGGCGTTTTCAACTTCTTTTAGAATTAATAAGCAGAACTTTTTTGCTTTTCTGTAAAGAAGAATTTCACAAACAGGAACAGGTTCTGTTTAAATGCTGATACATGTTTGTTTGTTTTCAAACAATGAAAGGAATTAAAGCAAAGTAAAAATATTTCTAAGTACATCAGTGTTGCTAGCAGAAATGGGAAGAGGTACAAACTTCTAGGGTAAGATCTGGAGCATCCATTAAAAAATCACCAGTTCTGCTAAGGATACTAATGGAGAAGTCAGAGAATGAGGGACTTGAGCAGAAGTTAGTATCATGTCCCAAATTTCAAACTCTATATTTGAGGTTACTAAAACCACTAGGAAGAGCCAAGAGGCTCACAAGTACATGGCACCCAGCACTGAGTGAGGAACAGGCAGCCAAACCAAGAGATTCTTGGGTTGCAGCCTGGGAGCAAGATGGTGTCCTCCTGGTCCTCAGGCTCTCCCCACTGCTCAGCCTCTGTCCCTTCCCCAGTGTTTGTGCCTCCTGGAATCCTGCCCTAACAGCTCCCTGTGGGTATATTCTCATCAGGAACTTGAAATATGCTGTTTCACAGGATTATTTTTCTTATTTCAGAGATCTTTGAAAGCCCTTTCCACTTGGTTCAAAATATAATCTCACCATCATCAATTACATAACAATTCATCATCTATTTGCACCAAAATTCACAGTGTATTTTCTCATTTGTTACAGTTTCTCCTGAGACATATTTCTTAAATTCAAGAAGACAGAAGTTCACAGCTTCTATGAATGTGGAAGTGGGTCTTTAACAGACACTATATCTGCTGGCACCTTGATCTTGGATTTCCTAGCCTGCATAATGACTTGTTCAGTCTGTTAGGAATTGACTCTATGTAATATGTGAAAAACAGCTTGCAGAAGCACTGGATTCACAGACTGAGGAGAAATGCCAACTCTCTGACAAGCTTAGTGTTGCCAAAAAGGAGTTAGATGCTTACAAAAAGGTGAAGAGCCCAAGGCAATGCTGATGGAGGCATTCCCTTCCCTGGTTCAAGAATTGAAAGAAGAGAGATCCAGACTCTCCCAACAAGAGGGGCGGATGTGCTAACAATGCTGGAGTTCTTAGAAGAAGCCATGAGCGTCACCCCTGCACAAGGAGCTTTTCCAAACCTGCCAGGAAGACAAGAGCCAAGCCCTCTGCTCCCTTCCCTGGGAGTGGGCCTGGGTCTTAAAGCCAGACTACTCCCTCCCCTCCATTCAAGCCTCCCAAGCTGCCCAGCTGCATTCTCCCACCTCCACTCCATCAGAGGGTCATTAAGGCAAGTGGATCCAGAGAGCTTCTCTCTGAGCTGGAGTTTCTCTACCTTCACATGGTGAGACCACAACCAACTCCTTCATGGTTGATTCCTCTAAATATAAAGAATATAGTAGATCCTAGACACACCAAGAAATGTGAGACTCTCTTCATCAAAAGATTAGATTATCTCTCATTAAAAGGGAAAGAAATACTATGCTTGAGAGCTTCATCTTTTACTCAAATTGAAATATCATCACACCACATTTCTCAAGACAATGGTCTATATTTTTATGTATTAATAAGTGGACAATTTATCCTTTACTTTCTAAAATTATTGTATTATACTTAGAAAATACATGCATTTTCTCAGTAATAACTTTGAGTACTCAATAGCAACGTTGTTTCTAGACTTATATTCCCAACAGCTATAAGTTAAAGCATCATGTTTTCACTTCAGTATATAGTAATTGAAAATTACTTTGTTAAAAAGATTAGGCCGGGCACAGTGGCTCATTCCCAGCACTTTGGGAAGCCAAGGTGGGTGGGTCACAAGGTCACTAGTTCAAGATGAGCCTGGTCAAGATGGTGAAACCTCGTCTCTACTAAAAATACAAAAATTAGCCAGTGTGGTGGTGGGCGCCTGTAATTCCATCTACTCGGGAGGCTAAGGCAGAGAATTGCTTGAACCCAGTGGGTAGAGGTTGCAGTGAGCCGAGATCATGCCACTGCATTCCAGCCTGGGTGACACAGCGAGATTCTGTCTCTCTCTCTCTCTCTATATATATATATTAATAGCTTTATTGGAGGATAAAGTGGAAGGTATACTTAGAAAAAAAAAGTTTTATTGTTGATTATTTACATTCTTCTATAACAAAAGATTTTTTAATAAACAAATTTGATAAGTTAAAAATAAAAAATAAATGCCGTAGAAAACAATGTCATTGAAATCAGTGAAACAGTTTGAGTGCCCAACTTCTTTTTCTAAATATTGGAATGTCAGTAGCTAGAAAATATGTTTTTAATCAGATTTAACAGTATAAATCCTTTAATTCTGGGATTAAGAATGGAACATTGTATCTAATTTTTCCTGAACAGTATCTCTTGCACATTTAAGAATTCAATAAAAGTTTGTTGAAGGAATGAAAAGAACAGTATTCTTAAGAGCAAACATGGGCCTATATGCAAATGATACCTAGGAAACCATGTATGGGTGCATATGCATAAGTGTGTATATTTAAGCAGAAAGAATAAAAATTATCTGAGCCCCTGCAGGTGAGCTCCATCATCCCTGGGTACCCTGCAGACCTTTTCAGGTTTTTAATTAGCCCAGCCACACAGACAGGCAGACCTTCAATTTCCTTCTCTCACTCTACCAAATCTATTGTATTCAAAAGTACAAAGTAAAAATGTTAAAGTATCAACACTTTGTCTTTAAAGAAAATGCAAAATTGTATTCTTTCTAAGTGTTATTTCCTTCATGTTGTAATGCAATAATGCAATATTATAGAACTGATCATTTGGCTTGCTGAGAGTTTAAAATAATATTTGAAACTAATAGTTCATTGAACCATATGTTCTCTTGATTTAAACCTTCTGTCTCCATGGTCAGATGTCTTACTTCTCTTCCCATATCTGTGTCTTACACTCCAGTAGCTTCTGTGGAATATTTACTACCTTTTAATTATATTTTAGCTCATTAACACTGAGCTCAGAAACAGGCCCAAGTTGGGCTATGAACAGTAAGTGCCTTGTCTCTTTGTCTCCGTTTTACCAAATAAATATTTAAGACTTCATATTCTTCTCTTATTTGGGGACAACTACAACTGGTTTAATAAGCAGTTTTCAGTTTTTCATTATGTTAAATAGGATTGTCAAGCCTTTGAGCACAATTCATTTTGTCGAAAGAACCAGTTTTATTTTGCAGTAATGAATGGATGTAATATCCCCCAAACAAGATTAAAAGCTCTTTGTCTATGCCAAATTGAAGATCAGCGGATTTTTCTTTGGTTTGTATCTTTCTTCTGTATCTTTTTGTCTTTTTATTTTATCCCCTTAGTAAATGTGGCAATTTTTAAATGTAGAAATGCCAGTGTATCTTGAATATGTGTATTATATTGCTTTCATTTTTTAGAGCAAAATAAACATGTTTTTGATAGAATTGATTCATCTAGATCTTTGTGTAAACTTTGACAAACATGAACAGCCCGATACATTCTGAAAGGGGACTAGTACTTTAATATTTTGATTTAGGTATTTCCACTGAAGTTCTGTAATTCTCTTTTACATCATTTTTAAATTAAAACATTTATCATGTAAAATAGAGAAGGATGTACCAAAATTAATGTTTTCAAAATGTGTAGCAATTTATAAAAAATTATCAAAATTATTTAATGGAGAAAAAATCAGGGAAAATATTCTCTCTCAATAATTCCCAAAACTTTTAAGTTCTGAAGCTCTCATATTCCTCCAGAAGCAAAATCACTTTCATCACCCCGATCTTTACAGAAAATGGTGAAATGGCCAGAATGCTGTCTGAATTAAATTAGAAAAGCTATGTCCTTTGATAATTCCTGAGTTGCACAAACAAAAGCTTGAGAGCAAGATATGATTGTGTCAGCCCGATCACATGATGTGGATTTAAGAATGTCCCATATGCTAATTTGCAATAGGTAGTTCTGAAAATGTTTCAGTGCATCCTTGGCTATCAAATGACTTTTTGATATTTCACAGAGTTTGGAAAAGCTTCTGAACTTTCAAGCCAGATACACTTAAAATCTATTTCAAACTTTGCCACTTAGTCACTGTGTAAAAGCCAAGGGTCTTTAATGTTTCTCATGTAATAAATTGTTGATAATTCACAGTGCTAAATACTGGCAACTCAACCTCTGGTAAGATATCTGTAAGGAGGATGGCTACACTGCAGTCAAGTGTAGGCCAAGGTACACATCTGGCACAACATGGCACAGCAGGATTGGAACACAGACGCACAATCCCATGCAGTATATAACCACAGCTATGTAGCCGTAACATGGAAGGGCTCATCACCTGCTCTTGGCCACTAGTGTTTGTAAGGCGCATAAATGATGCACCAACAGTGTGAGTGAGCTGCTTCTGAATAAAGCTATGTCCCATGTACCTGTGGTCTCTTAAGTGTTCTTTCAGCTACCTGCAACTCACCCACCGACTCTCCTGGAACATATCAATACTGTATAGCAATTCTCTTCACAGCCGTTCTTAAAAGGAAGTGGGGAAAGAATTAGCAAGGTAAACAAATTCTATGAGTATTAGAAATGTTTCATTTTCTGTTGGTGATTTATTTGTATTTGTTTCTGATTTCACCACTGAAAAGTGTCATGGATTTACACTGGAACCCCACAATATAGTAAGTTAGGCTTATTAGAAAGTACTTGGAAAAAAGATTTTCTACGTTATTGATGACATTTCTTTTCCATCTTTTGATTATAGCTTGCTTATTATTAAAATTTCTAGGAGTTATGTGTGCAATCCACTTGGCAGACTTCCATATAGTTTAAATGGTTTTATTTAGACATTTGATTTGCCCAAACATTTTCTAATACCTCAGTTACTTACATATTTTTTAAAATACCTAAAACATGTCGATATATTTTAAGTATATATTTTTCAGGCATTTAAAAAACCTGAAAAGACATCCTAAAGGTCTTGTAAAAAAAAATAAATAAATAAAACATGTATTCTATTCACAATAAAATAAAAAGTATTATATTCCCCAAAAACTAAAATCAGAACATCCCTGAAGTTAGTTGTTTAATTTCCCCCCCAACAAATGGCACTTAACTGGAGTTAAACATTATACTTTAGGCCAAAGGAGACAGTGAAAAAAATGCAGGCATTTTGTTTGTTTGTTTTAGAATGATAGCATGCTGGCTTAGTTTAGTACACTGAAGAAGAGTTTCATGTATTAGTTTCTAAAGACAACATCATTTTATTTCCCAGTAAAATGTCTGCACACATTTTCTACCAAGTTACTATGTAAAACACTGTTAAAGGATTTCTGTCAGTAGTTTTAAAAACTGTGTGCAGGCTTATTTTGCTTGTTTTGCCATAAGAATGTAAGTTTGGGAATTTTAAGCAACTCTGCCAAAAATGGATTTTCAACTTAAGCATTATGTACAGAACTAAAGTAATGCAAAAGAAACAAAAACTGCCTGAAAAGTAAAATTTTCCTTCATGGAAAATGAAAATTACTTTTGAATTACTTTTAAAAGATACTTTTGAAATATAAATGACAGTTCAATGTTTTTGTTGTTACTTATTTTGCTTTACATGCCTCAAATTTGTAACAGCTATTTTAGTGTCTTAAAATACAAAACAAATAAAAATATTAATATGTGTAACCAGGTATTAGAAAGTCTCACATATGCTCTTAAAATACTTGTTGATAGAACTTTTTTCCTGGTTTCACTTTTTAAATGTATATTTTCCAAGATACAAATCACAAACTCAGAAATTGATTTGAATTGACATTTAAAAAACAATCTAAAAGCAACATTTATAGTTAATTTTAAAGTGTTAACATCTCAATTTTTTTGAACACTATAGATATTAACACAAGATTTTAAAAATTTTGGTTGGCAGATGTTTGTAATTATTTTGAGCAACTGACACATAGCAACTTCTTCTCCAGTTCACAATAAAAATACTTTATACATCAATAATGGTTTCATTGGTGAGTTTTCTGGTTATTGTGCTGTGCAATTCTAAATTTGTTATTTGGTAACAATAATGGAAACTAGCTCTTAAACCACAAATCACTGAAAGCATTAGAGGAGGTTTAAATATTGAGACTCAGTTTATGTTTATATGATATAGTCCTATACCTGATTGATTTTTAATGCGAATCAGTCTCATTTTCAATTTCTTTATTAATTTTTTATACATAGGAAATGTGTTTGTTAGTTCCAGAGATGTTTTGAGAGTATGGTCTTTAGCCCTTTAGATTTCTTATTATACCTGAAATGACTTTTAAATGCTTTTTCTCCCATTAATTATTATGCCTCTACGATAGCCACCTGTTCTACTTCAGCTTAATTTCTATCTTGCTAGTAAATATGCCCCCATTAAATGGCTTGTAATCTTCCTCTGCTTACTTCCCCAAATGAAAGTTTCTCAACATCTGGCAGTTCAGGTTATTCAGGATTTATCTGGCAGTGGCAGCTCAACAATCATTGGAAGGAAGAAGTTAAGTAGCCAAGCTGGGCTTTTCTTTTTGTGGATTTTGGAGGGAAAGAAATAGGGGGGTTAAAACATTTCTGTTTTCAGGTGAAAATGGGAATGATGAGTGTTACTTTACCATGCATCAGCATTACCTGGAATGCTTGTTAAACATAAAACACAGATTGTTGGGCCCCAAATCCTGATTCTTTGATTTGGTTAGTAGGGAATAAATACCCAAACTTGCATTTTAACAAGTTCCCAGGGGATCCTGATGCTGTTCTAAAGGACCACATGTTAAGAAATCTCACCTTAGCCCTTATACATTGAATCGCTGTTGATGCTGCTGAGAGAATGTGAGTAGCTAGACTCTCTGTAACCTGCATGGACTAAATGGCACAAGTCTGTTCTGCCTATACTTCAAAGATAAGTCTGTTCTATCAGTTGACCCATTAACCAGTGTAAACACCCTCGAAAATATGTAATTGGTGGTATTCATCTCATAAATCATTCACATAGATGTATGGCATATGCACCTGACAGCAATAATTTAACTGTAGCATACTCTGAGAATGACTCTATGGTCTAAGAGGAATGTGTGTTTGGAATTCTGACCTAAGAAATTTGGGAATGGCCAACACAAGGATTCATTCTTTTATCTTTGAGAAACACCTAAATTCTCGGCCCATTCCATGTAATGCAGACCGTAGAATGAATGAGGGACCTTTGTTCTGGGTTAAATAGAGGTTGCTAGGGGAGAGTGCTAAGTAAAAATGCTATATAAACTGCATTTTTATAAGTGGTTGCAGTTCTCCTGTCCAGCCTGCTGCCACTGGACTGCCCTGTATGTAAGTCCACTTAATAAACCATGTGTCTTATTAACTGGCCCCAGGTCTCTTTTTTGGCCTCTTGAATATCGTGCCATTCTTACTGGTCATTAGGGGTCTAGTATAACACCAGAAACCAGATTTTAATTTGAAGCAAGCACTTATACCTAAATCTTCAGAAGCTTTCAAAATACAAGTTTTACTCAGCTCTCTGATAGGTCACAAAATTGGGTCCAACTTGATTGTTTGGTTTCTAAAGGAATATCTACACGTCATGATAGAGAATAAGAAATGTTCACTTAGGTTGTTCAGATTTCCCTTTCTCCGGAATCTGGCTTCACCTGTTTTCTCACAACATGCTAATTTTCTTTACTATCTCTTTCTTTTCAGAGTGTTGGTTTTCACCTGGGGGCAATTTTGCCCCTCAGGAGACATCTGGCAAGTATGAAGACTTTCTGTTTGTCACATCTCGGGGGACGCTTCTATAATCTAGTGGGTAGAGGCCAAGTATGCTGCTAAACTTCATACAATGTACAGAACAGCTCCCCACAACAAAGAATTATCCATTTCATGATGTCTACAATGCTGAGAAATCCTGCACTAGAGCAGAGATTGGAAAACTGTCTGTGGGCCAAATCCAGCCTCATGAATTTTTTTTTTTTTTTTAAGTAAACATTTATTGGAACACAGCCAAGATCATTTGTCTACATATTGTCTATGTCTGCTTTTGAGCTACAATGGCAGAGTTGAGAAAGTTGTGACAAAGACCTCCTATGGGTCACAAGCCTAAAGTGTTTGATATCTTCTCCTCTGGACAAAGTTTGTAGACTACAGCGTGGTTCCTAAACTGATAGCATTATTATGACCACTTGGGAAATTGTTAGAAATGCAAATTCTGGAGACCCACCCCAGAGCTACTGACATGGAGATTTTGGGGGTGGGCCCAGCAATCTGTATATAGATAAGATCACCAGGTTAAGTCTGATTTAGGCCAAAGTTTGAGAACGCTGCTGTAGAGTATTGTATTCTTATCACATAGGCTAGTGTGTAAACTATAATACAGTTCATTATATGATCATTGCTCCTTTTGTTTTCTTTTCTTTTGAGACAGGATCTCACTCCATCACCCAGACTGGACTGCAGTAGTGTGAACATGCCTCACTGCAGCTTCAATCCCCCAGGCTCAAGCAATCCTCCTTCCTCAGCCTTCTATGCAGCTGGGACCACAAGCACATACCACCATGCTTGGCTAATTTTTTTTTGTAAAGATAGAGTCTCACTTTGTTGCCCAGACTGCTCTTGAACTTCTGGGCTCCAATGATCCTCCCACATCGGCCTCCCAAAGTGCTGAGATTACAGGCCACTGTGCCTGGCCAATTGCTTCTTTTATTAGATCATAATATGGAATACTTAAGTTTTCAATAAACATGTAGTATTAGTAGATTTTACAATAAAGCAAAACTTAGGTTAATATAGTCCACAATTTCTTTTCTCAAATGCAAAAATCCAACATACTGCGAATACATTTTTATAAAATTATTTGGTGGAACAATAGGAATTAACCTGAGCTGATTTACAGTCTCCATTCCTTTTCATGTGAATATTTGGATGTTTCACTATAACAATAATACTGTGTTTCTTTATGCCCCACTCTTACAGATACCACCTGAATCTGATGTCCTGCCACAAATGTGGCATTGTTTTATAATAGGCTGAAGTCACTAACCAATTGTAGAACTTATAACTATTTTTCTTACCAATCTTAATAGAATGCAGATTTCTGATTCTCACCTTGAACTTAATGAATGAAAATCTCGATTTATATGATCTACGCTGCTGCATTAAGTAGCATTTCACATGATTTGACACAAGCAAGGTCCAGAAAGAAAATAATTTCCAGTGTCACAAGAAGAGAAGTGAAAATTAATTTTTTTTGACTTTTTAATGTAGGAATCTGAAATAATCATACATTGTAGTCAACTATCCTAGTAAATGGAAAATTCTGAGTTTTTAAAGGATTCCACAAAGTATGATATCACTTAAGATGAAAATTGATTAACTTTGGTTAATCAATTTTCCAAGGAGGAAATCAGACTATCTCTATTTGCAGATGACATGATTGTATATCTGGAAGACCCCATCATCTCAGCCCAAAATCTCCTGAAACTGATAAACAACTTCAGCAAAGTCTCAGGATACAAAATCAACGTGCAAAAATCACAAGCATTCCTATACACCAGTAATAGACTTCAAGAGAGCCAAATCAAGAACGAACTGCCATTCACAATTGCTACAAAGAGAATAAAGTACCTAGGAATACAACTAACAAGGAACGTAAAGGACCTCTTCAAGGAGAACTACAAGCCATTGCTCAACGAAATAAGAGAGGATACAAACAGATGGAGAAATATTCCATGTTCATGGTTAGGAAGAATCAACATCGTGAAAATGGCCATACTGCCCAAAGTAATTTACAGATTCAACGCTATTCCCATCAAGCTACCAATGACCTTCTTCACAGAACTGGAAAAAAACACCTTAAACTTCATATGGAACCAAAAGAGAGCCCGCATAGCCAAGTCAATTCTAAGCAAAAAGAACAAAGCAGGAGGCATCACACTACCAGACTTCAAACTATACTACAAGGCTACAGTAATCAAAACAGCATGGTACTGGTACCAAAACAGAGATATACACCAATGGAACAGAACAGAGGCCTCACAGGAAATACAACATACCCACAACCATCTGATCTTCGACAAACCTGACAAAAACAAGCAATGGGGAAAGGACTCCCTGTTTAATAAATGGTGTTGGGAAAACTGGCTAGCCATGTGCAGAAAGCAGAAACAGGACCCCTTCCTGACACCTTACACCAAAATTAACTCCAGATGGATTAAAGACTTAAACATCAGACCTAATACCATAAAAACCTTAGAAGAAAATCTAAGGAAAACCATTCAGGACATAGGTGTAGGCAAGGACTTCATGACCAAAACGCCAAAAGCAATGGCAACAAAAGCCAATATAGACAAATGGGACCTAATCAAACTCCACAGCTTCTGCACGGCAAAAGAAACAGTCAGTAGAGTGAATCGGCAACCAACAGAATGGGAAAAAATTTTTGCAGTCTACCCATCTGACAAGGGGCTGATAACCAGAATTTACAAAGAACTAAAGCAGATCTACAAGAAAAAAACAAACAAGCCCATTCAAAAATGGGCAAAGGATATGAACAGATACTTTACAAAAGAAGACATACAGGAGGCCAACAAACATATGAAAAAATGCTCATCATCACTGGTCATCAGAGAAATGCAAATCAAAACCACATTGAGATACCATCTCACACCAGTTAGAATGGCGATCATTAAAAAATCGGGAAACAACAGATGCTGGAGAGGATGTGGAGAAATAGGAACACTTTTACACTGTTGGTGGGAATGTAAATTAATTGAACCATTGTGGAAGACAGTGTGGCGATTCCTCAAGGACCTAAAAATAGAAATCCCATTTGACCCAGCAATCCCATTACTGGGTATATATCCAAAGGATTATAAATCATTCTACTACAAGGACACGTGCACACGAATGTTCATTGCAGCACTGTTTACAATAGCAATGACCTGGAACCAACCCAAATGCCCAACGATGATAGACTGGATAGGGAAAATGTGGTACATATACACCATGGAATATTATGCAGCCATCAAAAACGATGAGTTCGCGTCTTTTGTAGGGACATGGAGGAACCTGGACACCATCATTCTCAGCAAACTGACACAAGAGCAGAAAATCAAACACCGTATATTCTCGCTCATAGATGGGTGTTGAACAATGAGAACACATGGACACAGGGAGGGGAGCACTACACACTGGGGTCCGTTGGGGGGAAATGGGGGAGGGGCGGGAGGTGGGGAGGTGGGAAGAGATAGCTTGGGGAGAAATGACAGATACAGGTGAGGGGACAGAAGGCAGCAAACCACACTGCCATGTGTGTACCTATGCAACAATCTTGCATGTTCATCACATGTACCCCAAAACCTAAAATGCAATAAAATAAATAAATAAATAAATTAAATTAAAAAAAAAAAAAAAAAAAAACACACTCTTGAAAACCCCTGGAGGAAGGGCCTCCGTTTTCTGGGCTGGACAGCCAATCCAGCATCAGAGTCTAAAATAAATCACTCCAGAAGACGTTTGACAGAACTCCTCTGATTGGACAAGAACATGAATGGGGTGGGAATAACTTCAAAGTTAAAACTCCACTGCACCTTACTTGCACGAACTTCCCTCTCTGGGATCCCCTCCCATAGCAGCGTGGGAGCGCTCTCTACCCCTCTGCCTAATAAATCGGTTTCTGCTAAAAAAAAAAAAAAAAAAAAAAAAAAGATGAAAATTGATTAACTTTGGTGTACACCAATGAGAACATTCATGTTGTGCTTTAAGTCACAGTTTAGAGGCAGATTACTCTGCATTGGTTATCAGTAATATCAAGGCCCGAGGCTCACTCAATCCTTCCCATTGGTTATCCCCAGCATGATAGCTAACTCTCCACCTCCATCTGACCATAATATGCCTTCAGAGGCTTAAAGAGTCATGACCTCCTCACATGACAGCAACACCCAAAGTAAGGAACAAAGGTTGCTGTGAAAAGATTGTGTGTGTGTGTGTGTGTGTGTGTGTGTGTGTGTGTGTGTGTGTGTTTTCCTAGGCCTCTTTGTTATGGAGGAAAATTACTCTCTAGAGGTTCTTAGCAGATGACTCATCATGTCTTGTTGGCTGAAACCAACACCTATGCCAATTTTTTGAGTAGTTAAGAAGTTCATAATTGGTCTATTAAGTAGTTCTTACAATGCTATAGAGAAATAAAGGAGACTGGGTAATTTCTTTTTAAAAATATATTTAACTGGCTCACAGTTCTGCAGGCTCTACAGGAAGCATGACACTAACATCTGCTTGGCTTTTGGAGAGACCTCAGGGAGATTTTACTCATGATGGATGATGAAGTAGGAGTAGGTGCATCATATGGAGAGAGTGGAAGGAAAAGAATGTGTGTGTAGGTGGTGGGGCAAACAGAGGCGCCACACACTTTTAAACAACAAGGTATAAAGAACTCACTCTCATGAGGGCAGCACCAAGCCATGGAGGACCTGCCTTCATGACCCAAACACCTCCTACCTTGCCCCATCACCAATATTCATGATTGCCTTTCAACATGAGATTTAGATGAGACAATGTCTAAACTCTATCAACTGTTTTAAGTTGTGATTAGTTTATTTGGACTGGACACATTACTGTCTAAATTGAATCAGAGAAGGGCTGCTGGGCAGGTAAGTCGTCAGTAGTGTCTGATATAACTATTAGCACTAATAAATAATTAAAAGTAATTTATCTAATGATTATGAATGTGCATTAGGATGCTGTAGTTCAGCAGGTAACCCACATGAAAACATTTCCCTTAGGTTTCATTTAGAGATACTAATTAAACGATGAGCCGGGGATATTTTATAGATGTAAAATACTCCCTTACTTCCTTTGACTCAGCATGTTTGCCTTTACTCTGTTCATTTTCTTTCAAACTTGTAAATCTTCCCATTGCTCAGTTCAGAAAACTGGGTTCAGATATTTAACTAACAGGAAAACCAGGTTAAGAAAGAATATTCTGTGTATATTTTCTAACATGCACATTTCAGAACTTGCTTTACTATCTCAAAGATTCATGAGATTGTTTTAAAACACCATTTATTCAAGAATATAAAATATGGAACTAAAAGGAGGCCCCACATAACCAAACTAAAACTAAGCCAAATGAACAAATCTGGAGGCATCACATTACCTGACTTCAAACTATACTACAAGGTTATAGTTACCAAAATAGCATGGTAGTGGTATAAAAAAGGGCACATAGACCAATGGAACAGAATAGAGAACCAAGAAATAAAGCCAAATACTTACAGCCAACTGTTCTTCAACAAAACAAACAAAAACATAAAGTGTGGAGAGGACACCCTATTCCAGGAAAGGTGCTAGGACAATCGGCAATCCACATGTAGGAGAACAGAACTGGACCCTCATCTCTACCATACAAAAATCAGCTCAAGATGGATCAAAAACTTAAATCTAAGACCTGAAACCATAACAACTGTAGAGTGTAACATCAGTAAAACTCCTCTAGACACTGGCTTAGGCAAAGCCTTCAGGACCAAGAACTCAAAAGGAAATGCAACAAAAATAAAAATAAATAAATGGTACCTAATGAAACTAAAAGGTTTCTGTACAGCAAAAGAAAAATCAGCAGAATAAATTGATAACCCACAGAATGGGAGAAAATATTCACAAACTATGCATCTGACAATGAACTAATATCCAGAATCTACAAGGAACTCAAACAAATCATCAACAAAGAAACACATGAACTCATCAGAAAGTGTGCAAAGAACATGAATAGACAATGCTCAAAAGAAGATACATAAATGGCCAACAAACATATGAAAAAAATGCTCAACATCACTAATTATCAGGGAAATGCAAATTAAAACCACAATGAGATACCACCTTATTATGCCTGCACACATGGCCATACTTAAAAAATCAAAAAATAATAGATGCTGGCATGGATGTCATGAAAAAGGAATACTTTTACATTACTGGTGGGAAGGTAAACTAGTACAACCACTATAAAAAAATATATGGAGATTCCTTCAGTACTAAAAGAATTACCATTTGATCTAACCATCCCACTACTGGGTATCAACCCAGAGGAAAGGAAGTCATTATATGAAAAACACACTTGCACACACATGTTTATAGCAGCACAATTCACAATAGCAAAAATATCGGACAAGACTAAATGCTCATCAACCAACAAGTGGATAAAGAAAATATGGTAGACAGACAGATAGATAGATAGATAGATAGATAGATAGATAGATAGATAGATGGATAGATAGATAGATAGATAGACAGACAGACAGACTGACCATGGAATACTACTCAACTATAGGAAGGAATGAAATAATGGCATTTGCAGCAATCTGGATGGAGTTGGAGACCATTATTCTAAGTGAAGTAACACAGGAGTGGAAAACCAAATATCGTATGCTCTCATTTTTACATTGGAGCTAAGCTGTGAGGACCCAAAGTCATAAGAGCAATATAATGGACTTCAGAAGTGGTGGGGGCGGGAGGTAAGTAGGGAGAAGGATGAGGGATAAAAGACTACACACTGGGTACAGTGTACACTGCTCTGGTGATGGGTACTCAAAAATCTCAGAAATTACCACTAAAGAACTTATCCATATAACAAAATAACCACCTGTTCCCCAAAAAGTATTAAAATTTTTTTTTAGTATTAGTTTTATTATTGAAGACAAGTGGTTCTTGATAAAGAGTTTAAAGGATTCTTTAAACTCTTTAATAATAATATTTTAGCCTTCTAATAAATAAATTGAATAAGTGATACAGGCAAATAACCCACATTGAAATATTAAAATTATGTCAAATAAATTAACTTAATATTTAAGCTTATTTGTCTTGAAATTATACTTAAGAGCAATTGCTAAAAACTCAAGTCTTAATTTTTTTCCTAACATGAGGATAAGTTATAATAAATGGCACAGGCTTTGTTCTTTTATGACCAGTGTGACATATTTGTGACACAGATGACCTTCAATAATGATGCAATAAAGATGATCTGCAGTGAACTAGAAAATGGCTTTTCCTCTCCACCAGAGCTGCTCAGAGACATTTCTGATTTCAATCAAACACAATTTTTTAAATTTATTAAAATATAAAATGTTGGTGATAGTTACATTTAAGAAAAGCATTTTTTAAACCATTTATCTTTTAAAAAGTAATTATTGTAACCAAGAAACAATGTTCTCTTTCTTCTTTGCAGGGCCAAATTCATAATTTAATTACCTAAGGGACTCCATTACAGGTTAAAAGAGATTTTTATAGGTTATAAGTGATTTTACACTGTGCCTTAACTATGTTATCGTCAATTCTAGGTCATATTTGTGAGTGTTCCTACCCTATAAACTGATAAGCATCAGAATTCTGTGTACAGTTTTACAGAAGTTGATAATCACACTTATCTCTTTAACTTGTTTTAAATTTTGTCTAGTTTTATAAGCTTGAAAAAATGGTAAAGTGCTAACATGCTAATTGCTAATTATGAACTGGTAGAAATCTTTAAATGACTATTTTAATACTTTATTTATAGGATTTCCCATTCCCTTGTTCCCTAACAACAAGAATTAATGAGGATGAACAAGTAATCAAACATTATCTGTGTTAAAGTGTGAAGGGAAACATAGTTTCTCCTGCCATAAATCTTCCCGTCCATATGGTAAAGGTATAATATTGGCAATGAAGCTTGCACGTCCATCTGGACAGATCCTAATTTTCCTGAATAAGGCAAGGCTTTCTAAATCAAGCCATCTGTTTGTATGCCTCAAAAGAATCTGTAAATAAAATAATGCAATATGTACATGTGAAAAGACAGATCAATTAGCTTGACATTGATTAGCACAGTATAGAGCAATGATGAACACGTATTGATAACAGTCGAATACACTATTTTTGCTGCCTTGGACCAATAAACATGACAGCATTACCTATGCCTGTAACACCATCAAGATCCAAAGTTCACAGAACTAGAAAGGACTCCCAAATTTTAGAAGTGACTCCAGTTATTGTTTCCTGTCGCCCATTGGAAAACCTCCACTTGTTGCTTTTATCACTGCATTTAGTAGAAATCTTGAAGAAAACATTAACAGCCTAGATCTTAATCAAGAAAATATAAGGAATGGGTTAAAATGGATCACCCTGGGAAAAGAGGTGAAGATGTATTTTTAAAAGCATTAACAAATACTTGCCTATTACAAAGCAGCTTTAATATACTGCTGTGGTAAGCAGAATTCTAAAACACCTTCCAAGGCTAGATTTGCTTCTGAGCATTAATCTTGTAATTATATGACTTTACAGGATAAAAGTGCTTTTGCCTGTATAATTCAGGTTACTAAGCAGTTGCCTTTAAAACAAGTCTATAATCTGGATGGGCCCAAATTAATCTTACAAACTTCTTAAAAGCAGAGAGTTTCTTGCAGCTATAGAATAGAAAATCAGAGAGATATACTCAGGTAGGCCTGAAACAAAGTAAATATACAGATTTTGAGCTGCTGATAGGTGCCACATGGCAAGAAAGTGTGGGAAGAATCCAGGAGAAAAGAGAGGTACTTGCTCAAGAACTAGTATGAAAACGTGGGCCTCTATCATCTAATTGTGTTATTTAAAGTTTGTCATAACCAGTGAATTAGGAAAAGAACCTCAGAAATCTCATTAAAATTTAAGACCTGGCCAGCACCTTGATTTCACCTGGTGAAACCTGAGGAATCGTGCCAAGCATAAATTTCTAATCTACAGAAATTATGAGATAATATATTTGTGTTATTTCAAATTGTTAAGCTTTTGGTATTGTGTTATATAGCAACAGAGAACTAATATAATTGTTTGTATGGTAGTTTCCCATATCTTATCCTTGAACTTGTCTGGCAAGTTAGAATGAGATGATGTGGCCATAACGGAGCTATTAGCCCTTCAAGACTTAGTACAAAGGCAACTTTCATTTGTGCTGGAATATTATATGTTGCTTAATATTAGAAAAATCGATAAAGATGAGAGATTCTCCAATGACAGTGTCACAGAGACAATGAGGGATCACTGCCTGATGCACTAGAAGTCAGTATTATGACACCAGTTTAAAAAAAAAAAAAGAAGAAGAAGAAGAAGAAAGCTTTATATTGCAAGGTGCCTCACAAGGAGGCAGAAGTGTCAAGGTCAAACCTGTCTTCCTGCACTGTCTTTAAGGCAGTATTTTTATTAGAAAAGGTTTAGCAGGTGGATACTGGGATTAGCAGGTGATTAGTGGAAGGTTAGAAGTCCTTGGGGCATGCACAGTTATCTCTTCATGCAAACTCATGGGTCACATGTACAAATTTTCAGGGGGAGTTAATATGAAACATGTAGTGGAATTCAGGCTGTGACATCAGCAAATTCGTTTTGCAGAAACTCCAGTGGAACATCTTGGTTTCAACTGATGTCAGCCCTTTTCTCTTGATATTATAAGGGAAGGGAGTTTCATCTCAGCAAGTTTTTCTTTTTTTTCTTGTCTGTTATTTTGCAAACTGAAGACTTTTTGTCAGTTATTGGTTTCTTATTATTTGGTGCACAGTTTGAGATTCAGCTTTTCAGTGAATTGTTTATTTTTTAAAATTTATTATCCTGTAAGCCTAAGAATTTAGTAGTTGGTTTTCTTAACTTTTTCAGCCATGATTTCAATAGCTTGGCTTTATTTTATTTTTCTAATTGGGGCAGATAAACATACTGAGTAGATAAAGGTTTTCTGTGTGATATGATTTATATGACAACTTGAAAAATCCCTTAAATTTAAATTATTAGAATCCAAAGGATTCTATAGAATCAGATGGCACCTGTAGGATCAGATAGCACATTTTAGTATATTATTTCCTGCTAGAAACAATTCTCTTATATAATTGACACACACAAAAAAACCCTTTCTTATTCTCCTTTTAGTACTAATATAGTTAGTACTGGAGCATGTGAATGCTAAATCCTCTGAAAGTGGCTTGACTTTATTCAGATTACATTTTCTCTGTTGTTTAGAAATTGGAAGCAGGTACCTAGCTTTAGAAATAACTGTTCTAGAATGGCAACTGTGATGTCAGTAGACATATTTATACATATAATATACTGTTGCAATGCTGTAAGTTAAATTATCTGTATTTAGTTATTTGCATAACTATTGTACAACATGGTAATTTAGCATAAATAGTATCTCACATTCTTAAAGCTCTACACAAATGTGATTATTTCTTAATTTTTAAATTTTCTAATATGTGTATATAAAATCAATTGATATGATGAATTTCTGCAAACTATAGGCATTTAATCATAATAATTATTCTAATCCAAATACAAACTTTCAAAGACACTTGGACACTTACAGTTGCTCTAGATTGGATTCCTTAATACATAAGGTTCTCATAAATCCAAACTTTCTGGTCTCCTTCCTGGTTAAGTTAACTTTTTCCAGTTTCATATTTTCCCACAGGCCTCTCCAATTATTTTTGCAATCTGTGGAAATGCTTCATTTTCAGGATTAGGATTTAAAGTGGGATTTTGGGGTCTTTAAGAATTAGAAACTAGAAGAGATAATATTGCTGAAGTACAACGTGATTTTTGTGAGGAAATGTGAAAGGCAGAGGAAGAGACCCATGAGGGGTCTTTGCTAAGATAAAGGGATTGGGAAGAGAGTTTTGTTTGCTTGTTTGTTTTTTAAAAGAGAGGAAGGGACCAGTTTCTTCTTATCATCCTTTCAAAGTGAATATGAGCTGGGAATGAGGGCAAACAAGGCATATTTAAAAGGTTCCTCTATCCAAGTAAACTAGAACTACCTGTTACTGTTACCTAAACTTTATAAAACCAGAAAACCTTGAACATGATAGTTAAGAGAAGTCTCTAAAAAGGTGAACATATGGGATAATTTAATATCTAAACAAATATATAACATTGGAATATTTAATATCCTACCAGATCTGTTGTCCTTTTGATAAAAGGTCTGAAAACCCCCATAGTACTGAATTGGAGAAAGTGAATTTGATTAAAGTTGAAAAGAGAGCAAAACAGGAATGTCAGTGACTCAGAACAAATTTTCTCACCTTGAGCAATTTGGCTAATCGTTGTAGTATTTATCTTAACTGTGTGAAAAGCAACGTTGAGTACCGAGGGTGAATAAAATTCATATATTTGTAGACTAGTCCACGTGTGCAGCTTAGAGGAGGCTACAGTTTACAACCAATACAGCTTTCACTGAAAACAGACCTTTAAACCCAGTTGACATAGCAGGATACAGATAGTCAACTTCTACTCCCTACAGTCTTTGCAGATGTCCTCGGAAATGTGTTAGGCCTACATTTTGTAGGAAAAAAAAAAAAAAAGAAAACTTGATTCAAGGAGATTCCCTATTAAAGATCTGGAATGTAACTGTTGGACATCTTCTTTGGCCATGAGCCTGCTTATTAGGTCATGTGCCAAGGTGTATAAGAGAAAGGCACTAGAGAGCCAAGGTATGGTATAGATGGGGGAACAAAACAGAATAGTTATCCCCAGGTTTAGTATATCAAGGACGTTTGATCTCTTTCTGAAAAAAATTGACTCTCGGAAAAGTTGGCTGAGTTAGTGCTGCTTTGTAGGTAGAAGACCTCAATATCAACATGTTTTGGGATATACTCTATTTGGTAGAGCTGAAAAAAAATGTGAAAATATTGACTTGTAGCCAGAGCACCCTCATGACAATCTGTAAAATGGAAGTACTTGTAGAGCACTTCAAAGTATTCAAATAAGAACCACAGAAGAGAACAAGCTCACAAAGAAGGCACCATAGAGGCAGAAAGAACTGAGAAAGAGATTTAAAAACCAGTTAAGTATAGAGCCACGAATCCCTTTTCCTACCACACTTCCTTCTATTTCTTTTTCACTCTAACACAGAAAAGGAAGTAGGATTTCAAAAGAGTTAAGCAGGTAACTGAGAACCAGAATCATTTCCCACTCCTATCTCCAAACAGTCAGCATATCAACTTAAGACTTCTAGAAAGGTTGAAAGCAGATGGAATTTAATGAATTTGAGCTTGCAATATCAACTAAATGGATCAAACAATGGTGAAAAATTGAGTTTTCTAACTATTAAATACTGTATAATTTAAGGTGATGGGAGAAGGTTAATTTGTGTTTATTCTACTAATTCATGTACATACCCTATGCCTTCAACTAAGCAGAAAATTTAATTTCATAGATTTTCCTTTTCTCTAGAATTCTTTTTATTTGATGTTTGAGGAAACTGGAAAAATATAGAAAAAAGAATTATTTATTCCAAAGATTCATTTCTGATAAAGTTAAAGCTATTTGATCATATTGCTTAGTTTTCATAAAATCTATTTTTAAAACATTTAAAAATACTAAGGTAACTTTAGTACCTAGACCAATTGCTTTATTTATTTAAAAGGAGTATTTTGGAGGTAAGTCTAACAATTGCATTAAAAGAAAAGTGCATATTAAGAATCTTCAATGTGTAATTATTACTTCAACAATTACATTATCTCTAAGAATTTGATCTGTATTCTCTTACTGTATGTTTATTTTTATATCTTAGTTATTTTTGCACTTTAATTCAGAAGCTCCACTTTGGTGCAAAATGTCATAATCATAAATTGTAAATCTTGATATGGAGCCTTGCAGCAGCTGATTCCAAATTTTCCTCAGGGAGTTTTAATGCATTGCTAATTCTAACAATAGGTGAAGACTTGAATGACTGTTGAGTATTTGCAGCATGTGGGAGAACCAAAACAACTATGTTTTAGTGATTTAGATTTTATTTGTAATTGACAAATTTGGGAGAATAGGCTCTATAAAAATAATGTACTTGGTTTTATTCATATTTACTTACATTTTTGAAACAGGGTTTTGCTCTGTTGCCCAGGTTGGTGTGTAGTGGCACAATCATAGCCCATTGTAACCACTAGCTCCTGAGCTCAGTTGATCTTCTGACTCCAGCCTTCCTCCAGAGTAGCTAGGACTACATGCACACACCAGTACCCTTAGCTTATTCTTTTATTTATTTATTTAGTTTTGGAGAGATGGAGTCTCACTTTGTTGCCCAGTTGTTCTTAAACTCCTGAGTTCAAGGGATCCTCCTGCCTAGGGCTCTCAAAATTCTGGGATAATAGGTATGAGCCACATTACCAAGCTTTACTTAATTTTAAAATCCAAAGGTTTTCAAGTTAAAAAAAAAGATAATAGAACATTCTTCACAAGAAAGTGAGATTTCATGTTCTTGTTGAAACAAATCATATGTATCCTCCTATCTAGTCACTGAATTTTTCAATTTATGAAATGAAGAAAAGCTATTAATATTTCATAATCAGTTAAAGGCAAATGTCAAAATATTTAAAAAGTGCTTCAAATACTTTGGTGGGCACATTTCTGCTATTTTCAGAATATACAGTGATGAGATATAGATATACTCATCATAGCATTGACATCATAAAAGAAACGATGTCTGACAACAAATATCTTTTTGGGAAAAGTGGTGAAGTGTTTGGGAACAGTACATTTTTGAACAAGATTAAAATGAAAACTAAGAATGACATTTTACAGGAAACACCTCCTGACATAGGTGAGTTTTAATAACTGTACCACAGATTGCAAAAGTTTCAAAAATATGTAAAATTTTAGATGATGTGCTTAAACATAAGGTCAATATACTATCAATTTATTTTAACTATATAAACTAATATTACTTTAATAAAAACTGATTGTGTTTGTACATATGTGTTGTGACTGTGGTATAGTGAGAAGGATGGACAGATGATCAATGTTTAAAGTCGACTACATAAAATTATAAATATGAACTAGTCACAGATCTAATCTGTGTATCTGGTTCTTAATCTGCAAAGTAGAAGGAATAATTACAATCTTCCAGGTTTGTTGGGAGGATTAAGTTAAATGGCATAATATAATAAAAATTAACAGTCTTTGAAATATAGAAAGACACCAATAAACTTATTTATATCAGAATCCTACTATATACTCATTGTAAATACTCTTAGTTTTATTAAATGCCAATTTAATTAAAGTTCAATAATTATTAATCTATGCAGTATTTTCTAAAATATACATACACCCAACCTATTCTTTGTAATGCCAGAATACAAGTTATTCTAGAGGTCAGTTTGGGGTTTAGGGTTGAATACCTAGATCAGACACCACCACCAACAAAATCCTGCTATCATATGCTGTAGTGGAAAAGAGCTTAAATTAGGGGAATTTATGCAAACATCAGTTTACTTCTTTCACAATCAGTCCTGCGGCATACTTCTTTCTGAGTTGCACAAAATGATACCTTTTTCTTCTTCCACTCATGTGGAAGAAGTATGCTTGCATGAGGCAATCTTCCCACTTCAAGGATGCTTGAATTCACACTAAGAAATAAGATTATGGGGGAACACTAACACACACACACACACACACACACACACACACACACACACAGAGAGAGAGAGAGAGAGAGAGAGACATCAAATAATGAAGAGCATAATCTTGTTTGTCTGCCAGTTATTTACCATTGTGTTTTAGCCTATAAAAATTGTATGACTCATTCCAAAGTGAAGGTCATTATACCGAATCTCCTAAATTATTCTGACACAAAATAATTTTTCTAAACGTAATTCTCTGAATAGGTTTAGATCTTTTATGGAGTCAGCACTTCTGATTACAGATGATTCATATGAAGTATATGACAAGACCCCTGCCCTCAAGGGAAACAGCACAAAATATCCAACTAGAAATTGATATGTGAATTAATTTAATCAAGTTGATTAAGTGATCAATGTTCTAGGCCATCAGAAAAAATATATATATTAGTGTTGATTCCAATAACCTCAGAAGCCCTCCAGGAAGAAGGTTGATTAGAGTTGGATCTTGAAGAATGGATATGATTTCTATTGGTGAAGAGGACTAAGAAGGTCATTTGAAGAAGAAAGTATAAGTACAGTAAGAAACCACTACTTTGAAAGTGAGTTTTGGGGTTTGCAATAGAAAGATGCAGAAAGCAATTTTGGGAAAACCGAGCTTACTTCATGGTGGTGAGTGTTCTAGTAAGAGTATCATGATCTTAGAAAAATAGCTGATAGAGTAGAAAGAAACGTGGTCAGGAGAACATGATTCTGATTTTCATGGAACAGTTGGAGGATGACAGTAAACTGTTCAGTTCTCAGATTCAGCTTTCTCTTCTGCAATACACTGGACTTGGGCTAAATGCTTTGAAAGTTGTCCTCAAATATCTGATCAGAAAACATCTTCATCAAAATCAGCTGCAAAATAGGGCTTCCTGGTGTCTGTTCTGAGATCCTGATTCTTAAAGATTTCATGATATTTATTTTACCTATCTTTTCAGGAGATTATGATAAGAATCCCAGATTTGGATGCACTGGTGCTGGTGGCACAAGTAATCCTAGGTTGCCTGACCCTTGTCCTGGCTCATTTCAGGAAAAATAAGAAACATTTCTTCTTCCTTTGCTGAAGTATGCAGCATAAGTTATGGTGGTTACATGGTGCATTGAACTTCTCTGAAATCAGTAAAGTTTCTTCTACATTGCTCCTGCTAATTATGGCTCTTGGTTTAATCTCTGGAGATAGCTTATGTTGGTAGAGCGACTCAGTAAAAAGATCCCTTACTTGATGAAATTTCTGCATAGCTATCTCTGCTTGGAAGGATGATGGATATCAGCCCCAGCAAAATCTGAGAAAATTTCCTCATCAAGCATCCCGATTTCTGCTTGCATCCCCTATGAATGTAGGTTTTTTCCTTTGGTCTCCCACTGAATTCTTTTTTGAATTCTGTGCCTTGAAAGAAAAATGAAGAAATATAACAGAATCTTTCTGGGGACATACTAGTGTGCAATGCATCAGGGCTGCCAGTAAAAGAAACACTTGTTGGAATACTCAGGATGGAGATAAAATTGAGTCTGAAAAATAAGCAGCTGCTTATAAATCAGAGGGTAGAAAACTATGACCAGTGAGCCAAACCTGGCCCACTGCCTGTTATTCTAAATACACTTTTTCTGAAACATAGACACACCAATTTGCTTACATAGTGTCTATGAATGCTTTTCCATCACAACAGCACAGTTTAGTTGTTGCAGTAGACCATGCAGTCCACAAGGCCTCAAATATTTACTATCTGTCTCTTTTTAGAAAATGCTTGCCAGCCTTTGCTATAAACATTCTTTTTTCCCCAACATATTTTCATTTCACAGGAAGTCTGTGGATAACACATGTCTGTAGCTGCCATCAAAACTCTTTATCTTCTCTTATTGTGGTAGCAAATAAAATAAGACAAAAGTGAAGAGTACAAAGAATATAATTGGTAAAAATTACAAATTGTAATCATTAACTAAATGAAATTTTTGATGAGCAAAGTTACAAGAAAAGAATGGATGAGCCACAGTCAAAATTGAGTATTCTTTGAAACTTGAGACTATAAACATTATAAAAAAGAAGCAATTAATTATAACTTCTTTACGAGTATCAGAAGCCTTGAAATATCTCTTATGCCATGATCTCAAAAACTAATCAAAGACGTAAACATCCCTGGACTCTAGTGGACTGTTTATAACAAAATGCCAAACAATATGGAAGGCTGCATGGTACCCTAAATCAATAGCAATGTGTGTTTTGTTTCTGTTTGTTCCTTTTTTAAAAAATCACCCAGTAGAATAGAGATGATGATTTATTTGGTAAAGCCAATACCATCCTGGCCATTTTCTGGTGAGCTTTGCTGCTGGTTTTGTGAGAGTTGTTTTGAAAGAAAGCCTTGTCAACATTTTGTCAAACATTTTTATTAATCTGCACATTTCAGAATATATTTGTGCAATTCCTGGAAATGCTGAGTTTCACTGTTCCTCAGTTTCAAAAAAATATAAAGTACCTCTTCCTGATGTAGGTTCCTAAAAATCCCTAGACACACTTAGCCTTCAAAATCAATCCCACTTCATTCGTTTTTCATCATATCACAGCAAAAAAAACCATAGTGTCCCACCTGCTTTGACATTGCAGGTTATGAAGTAAAATGTGCTGCTACAATCAAACCACAAAATTTAAATTACCCATGAGGTAAGAGAGCAATTCCCCCACATGCAGTGTTGTTCAACTTGATGGTGCTGGTTTTATACAGGGTGAGGTTACAATTCTGCTCAGGCAAATGAGTACAATCAGAAAACTACTGGGTAAAGGGATGCCACAAGAAATAGAATTGACTGTGCCAAATAGCAGGCAAATTAGAACATTTAAATACAGAAGTTAATGGAAAAAGAGAATTTTTTTTTCCTTAAATATTGTATAATTTTGGTTGATCTCAATAAAGACCCCAACTTACCCTTCTTACTGAGCCTGTTGGAGTTCAAATCTGCTTAGGCTTACAGCTGTTTACCCCAGACTAGATGCCTTGCTCCCAGGCAGCTGCTACCAATTAGAAGCTTCAGCCTGCAGCAAGACCCAGGCAAGGTGCATGGGGATTGACATCCCCTTCATCAGAAATCATTGAAAAGTTTTACATGAGCCAGAGAACTGCTTCTGTTTCTTAATACGCTTGTATATGAGAATTTTGTTGCTGGCTTCTGATGACACTTTTCACCAGTGTAATACCTCCCCGCTTTGAGCCAGCACTGTGTGCCTTGCTTTCTGCTCTAGTGATTGGACCTTTGGTAATGCTATTTGTCACCTAATCTATGACCTGATCACTGCCCAATTTTTCCTGTCAGTGGATGCCTTGTAGTAAAATAAATAAGCTCCAAACTGCTTAGTACTTGAGGATTGGGAAGAAAGAGTTAAAGCAGCTGGCCTGTAATCCATGTACTTCTTGGTTAAGGAGAGAAGCACACAGGAAGCAAAAAGGTGACCTGAAGTACTCTCCTAGTCAATTAAATTCCCAAGCAAATAAACAAATGGTATTTTTTCCAGAAAAAAAGAGATCATATCTCTGAAATGCCCTCATCCAAATGTTCCTGGTTCAACATTAACTAGATTCAACAGAACCCAAAATCTGTGAGAGATGGCTTCCTAGAGAATGTCATGTAGAGACACTACTCTCTAAAGATATAAAATGGATTTTTTTTTTCATAATTTAAATGTTCCCCACAGTATGAGGTGCTCTTGGAAATCTCTCCTAGAGACACTTTTCTGGAGAAAATGGAGGATCTTGGGAGAGGCCTTTGGCATCCCTTTAATTTACCTGAGCCTTTGTTTGCCTTAGCTTTGACATTTATTTAGTAACGTTTGATACTGATATGATCTTTGATTTGTTGGATTTGACAGTTCAATACTATGTACTAGCACAGGATTCTGGCCCTTCCGTAAGACTACCTGGATTTGCCAGAAGAGTTCTTGTCTTTCCAATTACTACCTGTGGGAGTTTGAGCATATTACCTAATCCTAATCTTTCAGTCATGTAATTTCCCTATGCTTAAAATAGTGATGATAAATAGTTTCTATTTTGAATGGATGTAAACTTAAAACAATGATTGAGTCAAAGTATTATCATTAGTATTCAATTCAAGATGCTCTGCCTAGTACTATTTAACATGAATTATTTGCTGGCTATGTGCCAGACTCTGTTTTAAGCACTTTCTAAGAATTATTTCTCCTCTAATAACCCTGAGGTAGAGAGCAGTAGTTATATAAATACGGAAAAAGAGGCAGATACTGAAGTTTTCCTTATGTACTCTGAATCCATATATTTTATCTGATATAAAATATAATTACATACAATTTCTTTCATCCAAAATAATGTCTAGTATCTTGCTACTCTAAATATGGTCTACAACATCTGTTTCTCCTGAGCCCCAGAAGAGACCTTCTATATCCAAATCTGCATGTTTAATGAGATCCCTGTACAATATTCATGCACATTAAAGTTTGAAAAGTATTTCCAGGGCACAATCTCTGTCTCCCACTGTGAAGCGTAGCGGGCCCTGCATCTCTTTCCCTAAGCTTCTGTATCCATACCGGGCTTGCATAAAGAGGAGGTAACATGACTAAAGATTGGAGTCTTTATCTGTGTTAAATAGTTTGCTGTGAATATAGATGTTTATTTCCCATATCACTAAAAAAACTAGCCAGGCCCAGTGGCACGTGACTATAGTTTCAGTTACTTGGGAGGCTGAGGCAGGAAGACCACATGAGTCCAGGAGTTCAAGTTTAGCCTGAACATCATACTGAGAACCTGTCTCAATAAAAGAAAAACAAAACTCCTGTACTTATTATGTACCATAATTTATAATTAAATAGAAATTTTTATCGACTCTACATTTTTATTAGGCTATAAGGTTTAATCTTCACCTACATATCTGACAGTCATTTCACTGATGATTAGTGGCAATACTAATAACGGTAGAATGTGAAAGAGAAAATAAAGGAGTCACTTTAATAAAAAAAAATGTTTCTTAACTGAGCTATTTAATAAATTAATTACACAAATTTTACTGAAAATCAAATAAATGAGACCTGTCTTCCATCTTTATTACAGAAAGGGAAAATACAATAACTCTAAAGGAGAAAACATTATATTCACAAAATCCATAAAATTTTCTAGCATAACAGAGATCTGAGGATTCAAGATAATGAATTACCTGAAGCTCAAGGAAAAACAAGTGGAATCAAAGATACAGGAATGTAAGCATGAACCTACCCCGGTAGAGAATAGATTAAAATGGAATCTTAACAGAAATAGCAAGAATTTTGCTCATATTTTAAATACATTACAAAAGGACAAATGTGGTCCTAGTTGGTAGCTGCAGATAGAAAAAATATAAGGAGTTTGTGCCCACTCATAAGATCTTTTTCACAGATTACCACCAGATGTTCATGAGAAAGACTGTAAGCAGGGCAAGAGAATGCTAAACTTGGTGCTATACAGTCAGAAGAGAGGAGCAACTACTGCTATAAGAATACATGAAGCCCAACCAAGTCTCTCCCACTCCAACACAATATGAACACAAATTTTAACTTGCTACAGGAAGTATAGTAAAATCTGCTGACCCCTGGTTACAGATGAAGACCCAATGTGACCAGAAAAAATAAAAGGAATAAAACCCCTTGTTTCATATAAATATATATGTATGTGTGTGTGTGTGTGTGTATAAATTTTAAAAAAATTATTAACATATTATATATATGTATATATCAATCAATTAAAAAGCTATTATATGCCAAAAAAAAAAGCGTATCATAGTTTGCATTGTCAAGGGACAATCGAATTCACACCTCCAGACTCAGAGATGATCCAGATGTTGAAGTTATCAAATAGGAAGTTGAATGTAACTGTGATTAATATGTTAAAGTTTCTAGAGATAAAGGTAGACAACATGATATGGTTCTGCTCTGTATCCTCACCCAAATCCTATCTCCAATTATAATCCTCATGTGTCAAGGGAGAGACCTGGTGGGAGGTGATTGGATCATGGGGAAGATTTCCTCGATTCAGATCTTGTGATAGTGAGTGAGTTCTCATGAGATATGATGGTTTAAAAAAGTATCACTTCCAGCTCATTCTCTCTTCCTTTCCTGTAGCCCTATGAAGAAGGGTCTTGCTTCCCTTTCTCCTTCCACCATGATTATAAGTTTCCTGAGACCTCCCAAGCTATGTGGAGCTGAGTCAATTAAATCTCTTTTCTTTATGAACTACCCAGTCTCAGGCAGTATCTTTATAGCAGTGTGAAAACACACTAAGACAGAAAATTTGTGCTGGCAAAGTGGGGCACTACCATAAAGATAACCTGAAAATGTGGAAGTGACTTTGGAACTGGGGAAGAGGCAGAGGTTGGAACAGATTGGAGGGCTCAGAAGAAGACAGGAAGATGTGGAAAAGTTTGGAACTTGAATGGTTTCGACCAAAATGATTACTAAAACATACCATGCAAAAAACGCTGGCTAAAACACACCATGTACAAAATAAATAGAGAAATTTAGACAAAGGGGATGGAAATTGTAAGGAAGAGGAAAGGGAAAGAAATTTTAAGCAGCATGACAGACATAAAGAATAATTTCAGCAGGCTAAACTTTAATATGAATCAATAGAAATTACCTAATAGGAGCACAAAAGTAAACAATAAAATAAAGGAAAGTAAAAGGCAAAATGAGCAAGCCATACAAGAGCTGTGGAATAGTATCAAATGGCTTATCATATGTAAAATTGTAATCTTAGAAAAATAAGAGAGAAATAATAAAGCAGAAGAAATAATTGAAAAGATATCAAACATTTTTAAATATAAGAAGACATTAAATTAGAGATCCAAGAATCGCAGAGAATACAAACAGTATAAGTATGAAAATGCCCACACATGCATATTCACACACACATGCTATCCAAAACATAACAAAATCATAGTCTAATTAGTGAAAACTAATGTTAAATTTTAAAAGAAAGAAAATATTGAAAGTTGTCAGAAAAAAGGACACAATACATACAAAGGAACAAAGATAAAAACTACAGCAGACACCTTGAAAGAATCTATAAGGCAGAAGACATTGAAGTGATGTCTTTAAAGTGCTTAATGAAAAAACAAATCAACCTAGATTATCTACTCCATGAAAATATCCTTCAAACATGAGAGCCAAAGAAAGACTGTTTTTTCCCCCAGGAACACAAACTTGTGTGAAGTTATTATCAATTCAGTTCAGATCTATCCTATATAAGAAATGTTAAAGAAAGTTATCCATGTAGAAGATATATAATATCAGGCAAAAAAAAAAAAAAAAAGTTGGCTATGCTAAAAAAAATTTCCAGAAATGGCCAAAATTAAAAAAAAAAAAAGAATAGAAGACATTTTTCTCATTTTAAACCTCTTGCATAGGAATTGACTGACTACAGCAAAAAGAATAGCAAAGTATTCTGAGTTCATAAAATAAGTCAAAGTAAAATACATGACAATAGCACAAAAAATGGGAGGGTGAAATTCTTGGTATACCGTAGTAAGATCCTTATAGTACAATTGAATGTGTGTACAATTATTTGAAAGTTGATTATGTGTATATTTTAAATGCTACAGAAATCATTAAAACCCATTTTAAAAGAGGAATAAATAATAATTCCATTCTTCAAAATAATAAGGTATCATTAAACTATGCAATTAAATAATAAACTAGACAGAAAAAGGATACAAATAAAAAATACATACAGTAAGTAGAACTATAACTATCAAGTATATGTATAAATTGCATCAAAAATTTATCCTTTATCATTGAAATGGTTCTCCAATCTCTTTAATATACTTAATTTCAAATTTCAATATATTAAACCCTAGAAATATTGCTGTATTTGTAGTAAATAGCCAATGAAGACATTTATAGTTCAAATTGACTAAAAGTAGATTGTCTCACATAATTATTATTGTTTTCAGTAATAAGACTATGATATAAGACGTTAGTTACTCATGAAGTTCAGTAAAGGACATTAACATTTCTTATTTTTGGAAAACTACCCCAGTGATCTGCAAATTTTGCCTCATTTCCCTTTTTGGAATTAAAACAGCATTTCTCAACTTCTTCTTTGGCACAATAACATATAGGATAATGTGTACTCATGTTGATAGTTGAAAACAGCAAAGATAAGCCAAGTTGTTTACAAAATGAGCAATATTATAAATAGACTACAATAATAATTTTGCTTACTTTATACATACAGTTTAATTAGCATAAACATACTTGTCCAAGATGTTACATCTTTTTAAAAAGTATTGCAATGCTAGTGTTCACAATTACTTATGAACTGTAAATCTTTTTAAAAATTCTTGCAATGCTAGTGGTCACAATTACTTATGAACGATTATTTATAATACTGACCTAATATTAATATTTTGGTATGCCACCTAGAGAAAAAAATGTAAATGTACTTTCATAAACGCAATATCCTTAATGTGACATTATTGATGTTGCCTTATCGGCATTAAAATAATGGCAAGACTGCAATTACTTTTGTACAGACCTAATAAAACCCCTTAATTTACAAAAATTATACTTAAATTGTATGTCTCCAGTGTTATAAAATCCTAGTTATCTAATTTTTAATTTAATGAATCAAGTTAATAGAGGTTCTCAAGCAGGCATGTTAAAATACATGAGTGAAATGAGAGGCAAAGAGGCCACATGAAAAAGTCTGGGTTTTTCCAGCTTAGTCACTGACACGTGTTATAATGCTGAACAAGTCACTTGAAACTTAGTGCCTGTTTTCTCAAAGCAATTTTTAGTTTGGTGATTAGGGAAGAAAATTAGTATGGAAGGACTTGAGCATTGGATGAACTCAGTTATTTGAAATAATGAAGAGAGAGAGAAGATATGTCTTGCAAGTCTTCAATGTATGATGAATCAAGTCAGGTGATTTTTTAGGACAATTAAAAACATGGTATTTATCTTTCTGTGCATGGTGTCTGACTTACTTAACTTAATGTCCTCTAGGCTTATCCATGTTGCTACAGAATGACAGGATAACAGGTTTTCATTATTTTTTATGGTTGAATAGCATCACATTGTGTGTGTGATGCTATTCATACACACACACACATACACACACACATATATATACACACACGTATATATACATACCACATTTTCCTTATCTATTCATTTGTTTAAGGACAATTAGGTTGATCCCATATCTTGGCTTTTGTGAACAGTGCTGCAGTAAACACAGTGCTGCAGTAAACACAGAAGTGCAGGTATCTCTTCACCATACTGATTTCCTTTTCTTTGAAAAAAATATATATACATACACACATACATACACACATACCTATATACATATGTCTACATATGTAAATGTATATATTCAAAGAAAAATAGAATTATCCTATATATAGTTTTATATATATACACACATATATATGGGATGCATATATATACACACACACAGAATAGCAAGATTTCTGGATCATATACTAGTTCTATTTTTAGCTCTCAAAAAATGTCCAACTGTTTTTCATAGTTGTCTTAATTTATATTTCCAAAATGGTGTACGAGTTCCTTTTCTTCCCATCCTCATAAGCATTTGTTATTTTTTTTTGTCTTTTTGATAATAGTCATGTTATCTGAGGTGAGATGGTATCTCATTGAGGTTTTGATTTGAATTTTCCTGATGTTTAGTGATGTTAAACATTTTATCATGTATTTGTTGGCCATCTGTATGTCTTCTTTTGAGAAATGTCTTCCAGGTCCTTGGCACATTTTCTAATCTGATTTTTTTTTTTTTTTGCTGTTGTTTGAGTTTCTCAAACAGAAATAATAATCTGTTATAGAATGAATATAAAATAATTTCTCCCATTCTTAAAGTTGTCTCTTTTCTCTGTTGATTATTTCCTTTGTTGTACAGAATCTTTCCAGTCTGATGTGATCTGACTTGTCCATTTTTATTTTAGTTGCCGTGGCTTTTGAAGTCTTACTCAATAAATCTTTGTTCAGACCAATGTCCTGGATTGATTCCTCAAGTTTTCTTCTAGTAGCTTCTTAGGTTTAGGTCTTACATTTAAGTCTTTCATTCACTTTAATTTGATATTTGTGCAGCTGCAAATAGTGGTCGAGTTTCATTCTTTTGCATATGGATACCCAGTTTCTCCAGCATCATTTATTGAAAAAGGTGTGCTTTCCCCAAAGTATAATTCCAGTGCCTTTGTCAAAAATCAGTTGGCTTTAAACCTATGAATTTATTTCTGGGTATTTTTGTTTAGCTCAATTGGTCTATTTGTCTGCTTTTGTGCCATTACCTTACTGTTTAGGTTACTATAGCTTTAGCATACATTTTTGAAGACAGGTAATGTGATGCCTCAGTTCTGTTTTTTGCTCAGTATTACTTTGACTATTTAGGGTCTTTTGTAATAACATACACATTTTAGGATTTTTTTTTCTATTTACATGAAGATTGTCATTGGCATTTTGATAGGTTTTGTATTGAATCTGTAGATCACTGCAGTTGTATGGTCATTTTAACAATATTTATTCTTCCAATCAATGAACATGGGTTGCCTTTCTATTTTCGGGCATCCTCTTTGATTTCTTTTATCAGTGTTTACAAGTTTCATTGTAGAGATTTTTCACCTCCTTGACTGGATTTAGTTATAGGTCTTTTATTTAAAATTATTTGTAGCTAATATAAATAAAATGGCTTTCTTGATTTTTCAGCTAGTTTGATTTTGCTGTATGGAAATGCTACTGCTTTTTTATGTGGATTTGGTATCCTAGACTTGGTTATTTCTGTTTTATTTTTAAGCAATTTAAATATGCAACTTTTGAACTTTTTTTGGAGGAAGTATTTACCATTTTCAAAATTGTAAATGTTCATATGCAGCCAGTGTGACATCTAGTCAGCACTCTAGAAACTTTTATTTCTATGTATGGGAGTTGGAACTGATCTGAAGATTAATTTATTTAGCTTTTCTTACTTTTCTTTAATAACTAATAATTGCTGAAGAGAAAAATCACTCACATGACTATCTCACCTCTTAGCATGCATTGTAAATAATGAGCTTTAACATTAATATGCTAACCATAAATTTTGGACATTCTATTTATTTTAAGTGGGTAAAATGTACATTTTAAAAATCTACAAATTTTTTGGTCATTTCGTTTTGCTTGAAAAAAATACCACTTTGTATAGCACACTTTGTGAATTTTTCAACTAATTGAAGTTACTTACTCTTGTCTGAAAGAAGGGAACGAAAGTAAAAGAGCTAACAAGTAAGTAATTTATCTGTCATAAAAATTATCAGCATTTAATACAGATAAATAGTGCATATTTAAAATAAAAAATCTTGTATATATTTAATATGAAAATCCATTTGTGTTTGACCAACTCATGGCAAGAAGGCATGTACACTCTCAGCCCCATGGCAAACCAATAAATGTTGAATGTGATGTTACTAATCTCCACAATCTTGCTCTTAATTTCTAAATTTTCTACATATCCCATATTTCAAATTCTACAGTAAATCAAATGGTTAGAAATTTGGGGAGTTAAACTCCACTTATATATAGTAGATAGGCTACTAGGTAGGCTACTAAATAGGCTCTTTGTGGCATATAGGGAAAAGAAGATTTCTTTTTCTTAAAAACATTCTATAGCATATGTTTTCAGAAAATGTTTGATAAAATGTTTATACAGTTTAAAACTTCAGTAGGCATACCTTACTTCTGTTTTCAAATTATATTTGTTCATTTAATGCTATTTATTCTTATTTATTTTGTTTTATTTCTGTGAGCCACGGTCTCAACTCTGTCACTCATGTTGGAGTGCAATGGTGCTACCATGGCTCCCTGAAGCCTTGAACTTCTAGGCACAAACAATCCTCTCACCTAAGCCTCCCAAGCAGCTGGGACTAAGGGCACATACCATCATGCCTGACTAACTTTTTAAAAAATACTTTGTGGGCTGTGGTCCCACTGTATTTCCCAGGATGGTCTCAAATTTCTAACCTTAAGTGATCCTCATGCCTCAGCCTCCCACAATGCTGAGATTACAGTTGTGAGTCATCACACCAAGCCTGTTTGATGCTATTTAGATGCTTCATTAAGATGCTAATTTATATTTTTCTAAGTTGATAATTTTATTATTTCAAGTGTTCCTGAAATGTGATGATTTTTAGACTGTCCAATATAAAAGTAATTATCACCCTTAAAACAAATTTCATATCCATCCACAATTAAAAGAGGCACTTTATGTGATAGTATAGAAAATTATAAAATACAGATTTACTAGTTAGACTATCCTTTTACTTACAAAGATTTAACCCTTTCAAAAATAATCAGCAAAAATTGAGTGAAGGAATTACTAGATGTTTAAGTATAACCATAAATTTGTGTAGTGGAGCTATTTAGTTGATTAATTTCTCCTTATCCATTCAGGTTATGCTGAGAAACTTACTGACTTCCAGCAAACTGCATGATATGTGATAACTTATTTTAATTAATTAATTAATTAATATCCTAAATATGTAGGCTAGAGATTAGATAAATTGAATTACCTAGTCCAAGTCTCCACAATTGATGGGTACCTGCAAATTAGTAATGCAAATCTAACGGTGGTTTAATCATCAGAAATCTCTGAATAATATAGCTTAACTCTTGTTTCCAAGCATGTTGTTTCTAAAAGGAACAATACAAAAAGGAATATCCATGGATATTTATGAAATTGAAAACTACAACACCCTAACACTCTGCAGATGAACATTATTTTTATCATTTTGAAGGTGACTGAGACTTTCCAACCCAAACTAGAATAATGGAGAAATTCTTTCAAGAGTGACGTGACTTGCCTCCTTCAAAGTTGATTATCTAGGCTTTTCCTTGGTCAAACATAACTAAACTCTCATTTTTGCTCATGCAATTTAATTTTGTTCATTTATTTTTTTCAACTTTTCCTAAAGCATCATTGAATCTAATGAAAGAGATTAGCACACTTATATACATATTTAGATATAAGATACGATTTGAATGCTCTAAAGCTACGCTCGAAAGATTTTTTTTTTTCCCCAAAAAACTTTTCTGCTACATTGTATAATTTTTTTCGGGAGTGTGCTATAGATTTTCAATTATTTCTGAAACTTCACACTTAAATATACCTGTTATTAATTACTGTCTACTCTTTTCTCTCATATTTTGATACTTCATACCTTCAATAGCAATAAATTGGTTGTCATTCCTTTACCTATCTGCTATTTCTTCCTTCTGTGTCTTTGCAAGTTACCATGAGTGGCTTACCCCCTTTTCATCTGACTGACTTGTAGTCAACCAAGTCAGACTAAGCTCAGGTTTCATCACAGCAAGGAGCCTACCCTGATCTAGACTTGTGTTAGATGCCTCCCTCCCTGCTATTATAATGTGCTCTGTTATATTTTCCAGGGTAAAAACACTTAGTAGCATGAATATTCCTCATCTTTTCCACCAGATAGTGGACCTCCTTGAAGATAAGGTTGTGGATTAACTGTATATGTAGCACCAGCGTTTCGATCACATTACACTCAGTAACACTATGTGGAGGAGAAATCAATTAATAGATGAGTAACTGTATGTCTAGATGAATTAATGAATAAATGCAGAATGGCCATGGGTTGACTGTCTATACTTCAACCCATTCTCTTAGTAAGTGGTGCTATGAGCCATATTTTAAAGTAGATTTTTTGTCATTTTCTGAAACACTCCACTATATAATTTAAAATAACACTTTTGATTTGGTTTGTATGTTTTTGTAAAAAGACACTATAATTCATTCATATAACAATCATCAGTTTTTCTTATATTCCACATCACTTGGATAAACCTGAGCTCATTTCCAGCTGCCAGATGTATTATACTAACAGATATTTATATGTACTGTCATGAATCATAATTGTTTCAGAGAAAGACCTACGATTTTGATTAATGGTATCTATTGATTGGAGATATGTGCTCAATGTAAATTTGTGTCTGTTCGTATTCAAATGGTAGGCAGATAAGTTACCTTTGTCCTAAAATCATTGCAATGAGTGATTTTCAGAACTCTATATTTGTTTGAAAATAACTAATGATTTTGAAATTTTCCAGACATGGTATAAATTCAGAATGCCAACTTTTTTTCTTTTTAGTAAAGCAGTGTGAATACACGCCACCCTTCTTTCTGAGACAAACGAAAATACAGTTTTAATTCACCTTGTTCATGGACTTCAAACAGCTTACAGAAAAAAAAAAATGTTGCTTATCGCTTTACACCATTGTAGCCTTATTTGTTTTATTACACAGCTTGAGATGGTTTCACATCAAATTCAAAATGTAGGTTATTCAAAGGATTAAGGTTGCTATTTCAGCCTGAAGAATGATTCTACTGTAAACTATTTTTCATAAGGGTGATAATTATATATACTATCCTTTAGAAAGAATTTTTAATTAAAATGTTAACAATAAACCTAGAATGTCAATGGAACTTTTGACTACACAATGGAACTTTTAAGACAGTAACTGTTAGTGACTTACGAAGTACTTAAAGATTTCAATGTCATAGAACAGTAATTTCCGAAAATGCATGCTACAGATCACCACTAATTTACTTGGATATTAATGTGCAATATTTAAATAATCATTCAAAAACCAAATAAATTTTGAAACATTTAGTTAAACTATTATATGAGTTTCATTAATGCAGAAGTTCTCAAAGTTGTTATATGCAATATAAAATTGGAAACAGCTGTCACTAAGGGTATCAATGAGAATAAAAATATTTGACACTATTCAATCAATTTACTTTACTCTTTAGCTCTTAACATTGCAATTCTCTCTTTTATTTTCCCAATTCAAGTTATTTATTTAATTACTGAAGAGATAGTACATTCACAAACATCAAATAAAAATGTACAACCAAGTATAAAGTAAAAAGCTTCCTTCAAGCAACTTCATACTTTTATCAACTCTTCCCAACTAGACACTCAATGTCAATAGTACCCAGTTTAACCTTCCACTTTCTTTATGCATAGACTAGTATACATACATACATATATATATATATATATATATAAAATATATATTCCCTGCTTTATACCAAGATTAGCACATAAATACATAGATTAGAATACTTAAATACACTTTGTCCTTTTATTTTTTAATGCACAAATTTTCTTCATGCTTTGTCACTTTCTTTATGCATTTATGCATAATGTCTGTCTGCGTGTGTGTGTGTGTGTGTGTGTGTGTATATATATATGTATATAGATGTGTGTGTATATATTCCCTGTTTTACACCAAGATTAGCACACAAGTATATAGATTAGAATACTCAAATACACCTTGTCCATTTACTTAATGGAACAATCTAGAAATCTTTCCAAATTAGTACATAGATAGCATTCTTGTTCTTTTCCTTTTTTAGCAGCTGTATGGAATTCAGTTCTGTAGATATAATAAATATTTTCATCTAGAGTTGAATATTAAATTGTTTATAAAATATTTATACCACAGACAATATAAATATTTGTATTTATAATGACTTTGAGAACTTCTGCATTAGTGAAATGCATATAAATACTTTGCATCCATGCTGGTATACTTGAGTGATGACTTGACCAATGTAAAATTTCCAAGCAAGTATTATATTAAGATTTTGATAGATTTTATTAAATTGTCACTCAGAGACATTACACCAAAAATGTCACATTAGAAGCACAGTCTGGCCAATAGAAGATGATGCCACTTTTTTTTTTTCAATTGATAGCTAAGAAATACTATCTCAGTGTTATTTTAATATGTATTTAACTTAATCTGAGCATAGTTGAATATATTTCCATTGGTTAAAGAGTCATTTGTATTTCTTGTTCTGTATTTTTCATGTTTTGTCCATTTCTCTATTATATTCATATTCATCTTTTATTAAACTTTGGTGGACTTTTTTATATATTAGCGAAATAAATATAGATAGAATTGTCTTTCTCATTAAACTTATTCTATGTTATTAAATTATTTTAGTTTACTATAGATCAAAGGTGGAGCTTTTCCTTCATATTTATTTTTCATTTTTCTTAAGTTTCTTATGATTTATGGTAGATTTTTATAGAATTTATTTTACATAGTTATATTAACATAATAAATGATCATAGTTATGATTGTATTATAATTACATCACTTAAGCTAATAATGTGGCATATTAATAAAGATGTTATGTTATATTTATAGCTATTACATATCACATGTTAATTTAGTTATATAACGTCCATTAATTATATCTTTAATAAAGATAATTTTACTGCTTCTTCACATTTTTTTGACTTAAGACCCAGAAACAATGTCAAATGATAGTTTTGAGAGTTGGAAGATGGATCTTATATTTTTCCATGCCTTAGAAATGACGACATAATTCCCCACTTAGATATATAGTAATATGGAGAGCTATGTTAATAAATTCCTAGAATTCAAACTTTTTTGTGGCTCCTTGTATGGATATTAATTAGTCATGGCACATTATTTTTAAGGTATTGTTATAAATAATAGTTGTTATTAATTTATAACATTTGCCTGACAATTCTCTAACTTCTTTTTTTTTTTTTTTGAGACGGAGTTTCGCTCTTGTTACCCAGGCTGGAGTGCAATGGCGCGATCTCGGCTCACCGCAACCTCCGCCTCCTAGGTTCAGGCAATTCTCCTGCCTCAGCCTCCTGAGTATTACAGGCACGCGCCACCATGCCCAGCTAATTTTTTGTATTTTTAGTAGAGACGGGGTTTCACCATGTTGACCAGGTTGGTCTCGATCTCTCGACCTTGTGATCCACCCACCTCGGCCTCCCAAAGTGCTGGGATTACAAGCTTGAGCCACCGTGCCCGGCCTCTAACTTCTTTTATAATTGTACTCTTCCAAAGCTTTTTTTGATGCTTCTAATTTTTGTTAATCCATATGACCTCAGGTTAATCGCAGATGCTTTCTCAGCTCTAATTTGAATTTTGTGTAATCTGCCAGCTAGAGTATCCTGCTTGTTTTGATAAGTTCTGTTTTTAAGTTTGATAAATTAGTTTTTAAATTCTTCATTTTTATTTTTGGCTACGTTCAAGAGATGAAGAAAATGTATTTCTTTCTTTAAGTTCTATTTCAAGCGGATTCTAAACCACAGTTTCCCTTCTTTATTTGTGACTGGCTCTCCAACTTGCTTGTCGAGTTACCTTCCCTTATCTAGCCAGTAACTGTGACAGTTTCCCCAGCTTTGTTTATCAGCCTCCTTCTCTCTTTATTATGTATTCTCTTCCCAGGCATTAACATGCTTTGGGGGGAGTACTCACAAATTTATAACTCCAAGTCTATATTCCCCTAAACTTTTCAGACATATATAGGAATTTTCAATACAACAAAAACTGATCTCATCATCGTATTCCCCTACATCAAGTGTAGAGGAGAGACTTTCAGTTGATCCCCTGACTCCTGTTTCCTAATGTTCACACCCTTCTGTGCTTTTTTCCTAGTTGAATATGGGTGAAGCTTGCTTCTAATCAATTGAACACAACACAAGTTACATAATGTACATGATCTTGTGTGAATGTTTATGTTAGGGGAGATGTAGCACCCATCTTGTTAGCAAACTATCTTTCCCTTGCTGGTTTTTGGAAGTAAGCAGCCATTCTGGGAAGGAACTGAGCCTGACCTCTAGCTGATGGCCAATAGGAAACTGAGGCCCTCCATAGCCATAGAGAAGTTGAATACTAACAGCCACTGAGCAAAAAGGCCAAATCTTGGATGATACAGAAGCCCTCACCAACACTTTTATTGGAACTTTGTGAGCTTCTAAAGCAGAGGACCCAGCTATATCATGACCAGATTATTGACACAAAAACTGAAATAATGTGTATCTTCTTTTTAGCCAATAAGTCTGTGTCATAGATAAAGTTATGTAATCAGCATAATAGATAACTCAAGTGCCAAGGATTTTTCCAGATCTCCTATTTCAGTGAGCTTACTCTTCCTCAGTCAGTTATGCAAGCCAGTGACCTAAGATGCTTCCTCATTATTCTCTACCTGCTTTGCTCTGCATTTATTCCATCACCTAAGTATGCAATAAGTCTATTTAATCTCCATCACTAAAAGCACAGGCCAACCTCAGAACATTTGTGACCTTTTTCTCTTCAGACTAGTTTATTCAGGGTATCTCTAGTTTTGCTCCAATCTTTTCTCTGCACCCAGGATATTCTTAACACAAGAATAGAATCACTTCATGCCTCCTCTAAACATTTCATGAATGGCTTTCCTTCTTCAACAACAGCTCAATCTTTAATTGACTCAGGCTTTGAAAGCCTGGTTCTTAATCACTCCTATTGTCTAAAACACTTTCTTTGCCTTTGCTGTATAGGTCTGCTTTCTGTCACTGGATGCTGCCTATGTTTTTGTTCACTAGAAACATCTTTGTTCCTGCTTTTGCTAGTTAAATATCATACATCCATTTAATCTCCTTTCAATTTTCACTTCCTTTGTTGGCTTCACAGGCTAATAAGAACCTTATAATATGAAGTACCTTTTGTTGATAAGGTATTTCACAATTGCTGTTTTAAACACTTATCTTCGTAATTGCTTTATGAATTCCCTTGACAAGACATATCAATTGACTCTCCAGGGCAGTCTTAGGTCACACAATAGACTGTTATGTAAATGTACATTAAATGACTGAAGCGTGGTGATTTCCAAATGCATTTAATTTTGAAACCCTCACTTTGAGGTCAAATCGCTTACAGGACTACATTTCTGACAAGTAAGCTTTGGGAGTTATTGAATAGAATAGCAAAACTAAAAAGGAAACTTTAAGGTTGAGTTGAATTCCTTCACTGGGCAGATGACAGAACTGGTGCCAGGAAATGTTAAGGGCTTGGACAAACCTTCAAAACAAGGACTTGACAGAGCTGAAAGTAGAATAGGAATGTCTTGACTAGTTCTAGTTTTATATTTATGTTGCTATAGAATAAAAAGTTAAACTTCTGTAATTTTTTCTAAATGTTAGAATTTTCACATAATGAAACTGTGTTATGAATTAGAAGAAAACAGGCAAAGCTCTGTGATCATGGTTTAAAAAAAAATTTAAAAAGACAGTTGAGATAGATGCATTATGAAAAATATCCATTACATAAAAAAGACTTCATTTAAATGCATTTCCAGAACAAAATGCAAATTATCTTTGTAGGAATAAAAATAACTTTTTTTCCCCATCTAATGTCTACCATTCTATCTTAATCATCACTACTGTTTCCTACTAAGAGTGGGAGATAAATTCATTTTTACAGTTTATTTTTACCTTTCACTGTGATGGATGAGTCTGGGTCAGTGAGGCCTTCCATGTGGTCTTCTAAGAATCATGCTTAGAAACCATTCTCGAAACAAATCTCTATGTGGCTCAGGATATATTCTGTAGCATGTAACCACAATCAAGTTAGAAGAAATTTCAGCTTTCTAAATTATTTACAGTATTAATTTTAGTGTTCGGAAGCCAAATTTGTTTAAATAAAAATGGAGGCTATTTTTAATTGCGTGAAAAATTGGTTAGCGTCTATGTGAAAAATCATTGGCCCTAACAGTAATTCAAGATCATTAGATAACTGTGCCATCCATTGATTTCATTTGGCTGTGATGACCTATTTTGAGCTCTGGAAAGAAACTGGGCATGTTTTCATCAACCCCACTTGACTTGTGCAAAGTTCATTATGGATTTAAGAACAGATGGGCTGCTTATAACATCCAAAAATATCTGATGTTCTGGTTATATCTACTTTCATAATGTGCAATTTTTTAAGTTGAGGGGAGGAAAAATAATTCTTAAAACAAGCTTTTCTAATCTATTTATACAAACACCCATGTACACAAATGTAGAAATGTTATACACATAAACATTTTATATACATATATTTAAATACAACACATATATGACAATATTATGTGACAGACAGTACATTCTCCTAGATTTTTGCTAAAATATTCTTAATGTGAATATTGCAATTGCCTCAGGTTTACATATTTTCAGTAAAATACCTGCGAGACTCTCATTGCTCTCTCCCAGGAAGTATAAATGGCAGATACAGGCTATAGGCCAGCAGAGGATATGAGGTCAGTAGTTACTGAGAGTTTTAGAATTACAATCATTACCTTGGAGATGAGACTTGAAAGTGAATTTTGTATAATAAAACAATCTAATGGCATTACTACTGGTGCTAAGTAACAGAGTATTTTTTGTAATTATGAAATTCATAATAATACAGATTACTTTTTAAAATTGGATAATATGCTGGATTACTAAAACTCTTTCAGTAGGATGCAAGAATTATCCAAAGGAAGTAGATAGGTTTGTGTTTACTGTCCTTTTGGCCAGCAGAGTTTCCCACAGAAATGTATAAAATACCTTCTCATGTAATACTTGCCTTCTGTCAGGGAATCTTAATGTTTTTCACGATTAGTAAAGATGGTACTTATACATTTTCTAAATTTGGGGGGACTTGGAAGAGTAATTTACATTAAAATAGCTTAATTGTGAACTCTTTAAAGCAGGGCGGCTTACCTGTTAATTGAAATAGGATTTCATCCAATGTCAAAAAGGAGCTACTCAAATATGGAAGAGAAAGCAATTTGTTTGGCCCAGAGGGATTCATTGGTGAATTCCACCAAACATTTAAGGAAGACACACCAATTTTTTACAATATTTTCCAAAAGATAGGAGCAGTGGGAATATTCCCTAGTTCATTATAAGAGACGAACATTACCCTAATTTTCTCCCTTTCTTTGTAGTTGACTCACCATCTCCCTTTTGCTATCTTCCCTTATCTAGCTAGTAAATGTTGGAGTTCTGTAGGTTTATTTCTGAACCTTCTTCTCTCTTTGTCATATATTCTCTTCCTGGACATTAACATGCTTTGAAGGATGTAATCACAAATTTATAGCTCCAAATCAATATCTCCCTGGATTTTTTAGGCATATATTGGATACAGGACAAAGATATTTTAAGTAAAAGAAAAAAACTACAGACCTATATATCTCATAAACATATAAGCAAAAACCCTCAAAAAATTAGCAAATAAATCCAACATATCCAAAAATAATTATTAATTATGATCAAATAGGATTAATTCCTGGTATGCATGGCTAGTCTGTCATCCGAAAGTTAATTAATGTAATAAGTACATCAATAGGTTAAGGAAAAAAATCATAAGATTAAATCAATAAATGCAAAAAGAATTTGAAAAAAATTAAACAACCTTTTATGATAAAACCTTTGAATAAACCATGAATAAAAGAGAACTTCTTCAATTTTATAAAGAATAGCTATAAGAAACCTAAAGCTAATATGCTTAAAAATAAGAAATTAGATGGTTCCCTACTAAGATCAGAAAAAATTCAGGAATGTCCCCTTTCACCACTCATTTTCAAAATCTTACTGGAAATCCTAGCTAATGCAAGAAAATAAGATAAGAAAGTAAGAGGCATACAAATTGGGAAAGAAGCAATCAATCTGTTCTTATTTTCAGAGGAAATAATTGTTTATGTAGAAAATTCCAAAGAATTGACCAAAAAAAATCCTGTAATGAATAAGCAATTATGGCAAGGTTGCTATAAAAAATTTCTTTAATATATTAGCAACAAACAATTGAAATTTGAAATTAAAAAGATAATACTATATTAGCACCATAAAAGGAAATATATAGGTATAAATCTAACAAAATACATATAAAATTTATATAGAGAAAAGTACAAATACTGATAAAAGAAATCAAATAACTAAATATATGCAGAGATGTTTCATGTTCATAGATAAGAAAACTCAATATTGTCAAGATATAAGTTCTTCCCAATGTAATCTGTGGATACAATAAAATCTCAATCAATATCCTAGCAAGCAAGCTATTCTGCAGATATTTTAAACAAAGATTCTAAAGTTTATATGGAGATGCAAAGCAACCAGAAGAAACAACATGATATTGAAGGAGAAGAACAACAATGGAAGACTAATGCTAACCAACTTCAAGTTTTAAAATAAAACTAAAGTAATAAAAGCAATGTGGCATTGGTGGAAAACTAGACAAATAACTGAATGGAACTAAATTAGTCAAGATATAGGGCCACACAAATCCAGTCAACTGATCTTTGACAAAAGAGCAAAGGCAATACATTGGAGAAAAGATAGAAAGGTAGTCTTCAACAATTGGTGTAGGAACAACTGGTCATAACATAGTAAAAAATCTAGATGCCTTTGAGTTTGGTAATGTCTTTTTAGATATATACTGAGGGCATAATCTATGAAAGAAAGAATTGATTAGTTGGGTTTCAACAAAATTAAAAATCCTGCCCTGGGAAGACACTGTCAAGAAAATGAGTAGACAACTCACAGATTATGAGAAAATATTTTCTTTTCTTTTCCTCTTTTTTTTCTTTTGGTATTAAGGAGCAGAGAGTTTAATAGGCAGGAAAGAAGACAGAAGAAAGAAGGAAGAAGCTCCCCTGTACAGAGACAGAGGGAGGCGGGCTCCAAAGCCAAGAGAGAAGACTCCTGATAAAATATTTTTAAGGATATATCTAATAAATGACAATTATCCAAAATACATTAATACAAATACCGAAATTCAACACTGAGAAAACCCCAAATTGTGAATGGACAAAAGATAAAAACAGACTTCTTGCCAAATAATATATGCAGATGGCAATTAAGTATATGAAATAATGATCAACAACATACTCTGGTATATACTGAATGTATGTGTCCCAATACATCATATTTTGAAAAACCTAACCTCCAATGCACAGTATTAGGAGGTGGCATTTGGAAAATTATTAGGTCACTAGTGTGGACTCCTCCCTCAATCATGTGATTAGTGCCCTAATTAAAAAGATGCAAGAGCTTTCTGCTCCTTCTGGCATGTAATGATACAGAGATAAGACAGCCATCTATAAACAAAGAAATGGGTCCCCCTTAGACACCAAACCTTTAGGAGCCTTGATCTCAGACTCCCCAACCTTCAAAACTGAGAAATAAATGTTTATTGTTTAAGCCACCTATGGTATTGTTGTTGCTGTTACAGCAACCCAAATAACTAAGAAATACTTTACTAAAGAAATCTAAATTAAAATAATAAGATACCAATATTACCTATTGGAATGACTAAAATCCAAAACACTGACATCACCACATACTAACAAGGATGTGGAGCAATAGGAACTCTCATTCTTTGCTAGGCAGAATGCAAAGTGATATAGCCACTTTGTTAAACAGTTTGGCAGTTTTTTACAAAACTAAACATAGTCTTACCATATGATCCAACATTTGCACCCCTTGATATTTAACTCAATGAGCTGAAAATGTCTGTCCATGCAATATCCTTCACATGGATGTTTACAGTGGGCTTATTCAGAATTGGAAAAACTTGTAAGCAACAAAAATGTCCTTCAACAGGGGAATGGATCAGTAGACTGTGCTACATCTATACAATGAACTATCATTCAGTTCTAAAAAGAAATGAGATATGAAGCCATAAAAGGTAAGGAACAACCTTAAATGCATATTATTAAGTGAAAGAAACATATTTTAGAAGGTAGCATACTGTGTGATTCCAAATATATGACATTCTGGAAAAAAGACAAAACGATGGAGACAGTTAAAAAAGAATCAATGCTTGCAAAGGGTTTAGCGGGACAGTGGGATGAATAGGTGGAGCACAAGGGAATTTTAGGGCAGCTAAACTGTTTTGTATGATAGTATAATGGTAGATACATAAGTTACACATTTTTCAACATTCCTAGAATGTAAAACATACAGATGGAACCCCACTTTTTAACTACAGACTTTTGTTGATAAGCAGGTGTTACTTTTGTTTCAGCAGTCATAATCAATGTACCATGATGGTATGGGGTGTTGATGGTTGGTCAGGTTGAATACGGTTGGGGAGGGTGTACACGGGGACTGCCTGCACTTTCTGTTCAATTTTGCTGTGAACCTGAAACTGCTTAAAATATAGAGTCTATTCATTTTTTTAAAAAGTAATTCATTTGTTGTTTCTCTATGGAAGTAGACAGAACGAAACATTTTGAGAATCGCAACTTAATATGAATCATACTTTTTTTCACAATTCTTTTTTGGTAATCTTGCCACAACTTGTTGGTGTTTTCTTTTGGATGAACTGGATCTGCTGTTGATCCATGCTCATGAACAGTCCTTTCCTACTATCCATCTCTTTTCTTCTAGTGTATCCAATATATCTCTAAAAATACAATTTGTTTTTTTGGAACATAAAATCACCTAGAATACTGAAGTAGAAACATGTATAATTATTGATATTGTACTGTATCTTTTCTGCTCTACAATAATTTTTATTAACCCTACTCCAATACCTAAAACTCTTAGAGATGGGTATAACATAACTTTTATATAATATAGTCTCTTTCATGACTGATATTCAACACCTATAACTTCTCTCTCAGTTTCCAAAAGTGGAAAACTGAATGCTTAATATTTTATATTTTTATTAAAACATTTAAATTATTTTTGTCATAAACAAATTTTGAGCTCTTTGTTCTTTAAATAAAATAGCAATGATTTTAGAGCTTATGGCCTTCATTTTAAACATCCGCACAGTTGAATGTATCTAAAATACAATCTTTGTTGAGTTGGGAATTATGAAGCAGGGCCAATTAGAGAAGACAACCTTTCCATTTTAAATTTTTGTGTAAATCACCACTTTTTTGTAACAGCAGAGCTTGCAGAACAAAAATGAGTCAGTGAGATGTTTATTTCATGGAACATGATTATAGAAATTGCACCTGCCATGCCATAGGCATGACTTCTAAAGGAAATTAGCTAGTTTTCATGTCTAACAGAAATTATACAAGGCATTATTGGAACATAATTTTGCTATAGTAGGCCAGTTTTCACTTCAGCATTTCTTGGCCATCTAAAGTTGAATATTAAACATAGAGATTATTAATCTTTTAATAGGTAATACAAATATAAGAGATGTAATAAATAAATTATATTTTTCCAAGTAAAAATGCAGTTCACAGAAAATGAGAGTATTTGAAAACCTATACGTCTTATGGAGAGACAGTAGCCGACAGAGCTTATGAGCATAGGGTCTAGAGACAAACTGCTTGAAGTGGGATCAAATGTCATTTACTAGCTTTGTGACCTGAGGAAGTCATTTAAATTCTCTGTGCCTCAATTTCTTTATTTGTAAAAGAAGGAAAATTAGGCCATTTATCTTAAAAATTAATTATAGGATTAAATAGACGATAATTTCCCTAATATATTGCAAGTAGTCCTGATGATACCAATGATGATGATAAAAAAGATGATAATTATCTATGTCAATTTATTAATGTATAAGGTACTTGTTTATTACTTAAAGGTAAGTATGGAGTAGCCACTTTCAGATACATAACTGATCTGTTTATAAATAGAATAAAATATGATCAATTGGGCAATGGGGAAAAGTCTGAGTTAATTTGTCTGAGAAAATGATGTCTTATTTCTTTCAAGTATTTTTCTATGCATGCACTTCAATTCACAAAAGCACACAAACAAATCATTCATTACTTCTTTCATTCAAATATACTTGAAGGAAATAATGATGTAGAGTGAACCATAATCAGAGATATTTGGTGAGATATTTCGATTTCACTATTTTGACAATTGTTTTTAACAATTGTTTTTAAAAATTGTCAAAATAGTGGACTTGAAATAACAAACCAAATATCTCTGATTATGGTTCTTTCTCAGTTTCTATTTTTTATTTCCTATTTTTCTCAGTTTTATTTTTACTTTGAGGCTTATAAGTTCTTATAGGAAGTAAATAAGATGGCCTGTGTATAACACTTAACCCAGTTCTGGTTCTTTTGGAAGACATTCTGAGGGCATGAACTGTAGTAAGAATTTTAAAAAATTATTTAAGTTAGCATAGGAATTTTGAGGAGGTGGAAATTTTATTTTCTTTAAGATATTAAACATAGAATTACAACTGTCTCTGGCACATAGTGATATGATTTTAGTACTTTTATTTACTTATTTTATCTTGACAGCAATCACAAGGTTTCTAAATCAGTGGCAAACTAAATATTTACTCACAAAACTGTTTTGTCATTGGTTCCCCATGTTCTATTTCTCCAACAAGTGACATATTAGGGCAGATGTCAACCTCCATGTACTACAGGAGAGAAGCCCTGAATTACGAACTTCAGCACTTTCATAGGGATGGTTTATAATATTCCTCTTCTTGTGAGAGAGGCAGACAATTTTTTTCTCTGTAACATAATCAAATTACTTCTGGAAAGAGAGAAGGAAGTTCTTTAGGCTGTTACAGCACTTTGTAATGCAAGCAAATGAAACTGAGATGGTGATGATTAGTACTAGTGGTAGTATTATCCCTTGTAAACAAATGGCTCCAGGGAAGAATTATCCTTAACTCTGTCTGGAATATTTCACTGTCTTTCACTTCCAAGGCTTGCTTGTCATTCATTTATCCTTTAACTCAGGTTGCCAGTAATTTTTGCTCAGGAAGCTTTGACCATGTAGAAACATGAAAATAGTTACATTGTTTCCTGATTCATAGAGGTACTCAGTAATGGCTGAATGATTAGAGAACTGAAGGCTGGGACAAACACCTGTGCTACTGCAGAATAAATGAAGAACATGATGCATCTATATATGGATGAGGCTTTCCTCAGTCTGGTCCTGACCTGTTACATTAATGGCATTTTCTACTTGTTCCACCCATTCCATGTGCCAGCTTGCCAATCTTTCGTGGCTCAATACTTTATAGCTAATAGTTCCTTGGTTTTCTCCTTTTCTTCCAGGCAATGCCATATATTTCAATCCCGCTCAAAGTTTGCCTCCTCTGTGAATTCCTTCCAGATTTTTCCAAGGTAAAAGTGTTGGCCTTTCCTTTGCTTTCCTTTAGCCAGTACTCTGGCTAAATAGTAGTGAATCTTTTAGACAAGATTGTGATATTACTTATTACTGTTACTGCTTTATGGGTTTAAATTTAAAATTTACTCATAAAATGGTCCTGATATATAAAATTAATGGTATTTTCTAAAAATGTGCAATAAAAAGCACAACAAACACAAGAGCATACCTTCTCCCACACAATGTATGTTAATTTATAAAAATGTTTACAACTCAAATATTATCAATGTGGCTGTAACTTCTTCGGTATTGCTAAGCAAGTTCCACGGCATCCTTAGAAAATCTCATGGAGAGTATAAAGGCCAGATCAGTGATTCACAATCGGTATGTACACTGCCCTCTATAGTCATTCATTCATGTTAAAATGGTATAAAATTTTAAAAGGCATAACCACAAAACTTCAAACAGTTGTTTTTGTATCTTCTTGGTATTTAGTTTACCTGAGGAACAACATTTTGTTGCGTGTGTTGGAAAACTCATTCTATTGTATTTTAAGTGTCTGATTACTTGTCTGACTCGACTCTATGGGTATTTTTTTGTTTGATTGTTGTACTTTGTTTTTTATTGTAAAATGTAAAATATAGAAAAGTGCATGAAATATAAATATAGAAAAGTGCATGAAATATAAATGTGCCTTAAAAAAATAAATTAACCATGTCACCCAACGCAAGAAACAAAACATACCACTTATGAGTTTGCACTTAATTTCTGTAGCTTTAATACATTTTTATCTTATTAGTTTATCTCATCTTTTAAAGATTCTAGCAGTGTATTATTATAAACATAGATAAATAAACCAATATAACCATAGAGAGTGTCAAGAAATAGACCAATACATGTAAAGTCACATGATTTATGTTGAGAGCATCAGTACAATTTGGTGATTAATATGATGGTCTTAAATTTAAAAGTCTGGGGTCAACTATATAACCATAAGGAAAAAATGTAATTTTAACAATTTTCTCACATCAAACCCAAATAACTTCAAACAGATAAATAAGACCAGGCATGGTGGCTCATGCCTGAAATCCCAGCATTTTGGGCTGCTGAGGCTGGTGGATCACTTGAGGTCAGGAGATGAAGAGCAGCCTAGCCAACAGAGTGATACCACATCTCTACTAAAAATAAAAATTAAAAAAAAAATAGCTGAGCATGCATGCACCTGTAATTCCAGCTACATGCATGCACCTGTAATTCCAGCTACTTGGGAGGCTGAGGCACACAAATTGCCTGAACCCAGGAGGCAGAGGTTGCAGAACTGAGATTGCACCACTGCACTCCAGCCTGGGCAATAGAGTGAGACTCCTTATCAACAGCAACAATAAAGGATTATGAGCATAAAGGTAATTTTTTAAAAATATAGATAAAAACATAAGAAACATGTTTATTATCTTAGAATAGGCAAGACAAAGTTAATTCATATAGTAGTAACTTTTAAAAAGTATTTAGAAATTAAACCTGAAAAGAACAGGTCCCTCACAAATACACCAAAATCATACAATGTAAAAACCAAGATCACTAGTTGTGACAGGAGTGCAGGCCAAATCCACACACATGCAAAAATACTACCATGTATCCACCAGAATAGTTAAAATAAAGAAACAAACCACATCAAGTATCAAACAAAGATATACATAGACCAAATGAAAACACATATATTGCTCGTACCACTGTAAATTGGAACAACTACTTGGGAAAACTTTTTGTCAATAATATTAGGTCAACTTCAGTATATATTAACAAAAAGTTTTCCCAAGTAGTTGTTTACATTTACCACGGTACCAGCAGTATATATGTTTGAGTTGGTCTACATCCTTGCTGGATACTCGGTGTGGTTTTTCATGCAGCCTATTATCCCAAACTTCCATTCTTCATATATATTCAGTGAAAATACTGTTGATGATCAAGAAGAAGAAAGGCAATGTATATAAGAAGAATATTCAAAACAAACAGACAAAAAAACCCTAAAATCAATCCAGATGTCGAGCAATAGTAGTGTCTATAATATATGATGGTAAATGAAAAAAAGGTAACGAACAATGCAAAGACCAATTCTCTTCTACAAAACCCAGCATAGATGATTCTTACAGGCATAATTCTGACTAAAAACAAGATGAGGCAAAAAGACTATATGGCATAATGTCATTTAAATAAAACTCTCTGTAGTGATAGTGATCATGTTTGTGAGGAGAGTTGATTAGGAAGGGCTATCTTACCAGTAATGTATGAGAGGGAACATTTGGGACTGGAAATAATATGAATCTTGATATGAGAGATAATTGTATGCACATATAAAAATGAAAAAAAATTAGCTATGTTCTTATTAAAATTGAGCTATCACCCTAAAATTTCTGCGTTTTAATATAGCGAAGTCTTACTTTAAAAAAAGAAAAACATTTTCTTATCTGTGTTTGACTTTTTACTATGTAAATTAAGAATCACATTATCGCATAATATTTGTTACAGAAATTATCTGCGAGTGCAATGGCTTTATAGATCAATTTAGAGGGAATTGACATCTGTACAATATTAAGCCTTCTAATCCCAGAATAAGGTATATATTTTCTTTTGATAAAGTCCTTTTCATTTTTCTCAAAAGTATCATTATTTATATAGAGAGTTTTCAAACATTATCTTAGGTTTATGTTTTATAATTGTTCTTTTTGACACTATTACAAAAAGCATCTTCTGTTTGCAGCTGAAAATTCTTATTTCTCTGTATTGGACCTTATAATAAGTAATAAAGTTTTTAATTAATGTTTATACAATTTGAAGAAAAGATAATGTAAAAGTCAGTTTCTACCTCTAAAGTTTCACTAATCTAAATTGGTTCATTAACCATGAATATATGAATATAAATACTTTTCCATAAAATTTGTAACTCAAATATTTTTATTTTCTTAAAAAAATAGCAACCATTTATAACCATAGCAAACATTTATTGTTTAATTGCCATATGCTAAGTGCTGTGCCATTTAACACATGTAATCATAATTAACCTTACCACAAACCTATGATTTAAAATTCATAATTACGTACATTTCATAGGTGAAGAAACTAAGACATAGACTATTAATATCTGTGATACAATATCAAGTTAGGGCCAGAGCTGGATGAATGATCCAGGCCTTTCTGACTATAACAAAGATGAGTTTAAATATGATTTAATTTATTCTAATTAATTGTAGGATCCAGCATGATTATTGATTAAAACAGATCCATCTTCAATCATCAGCATTCATTTAACAAAGACTACTTATAACTCATCTTGTATGTGGGATTTAATTATTTTAATCAATTGTTGATGAAGCTCAAATATAGATTAAAAACATTTCATTACATTGAAAAAACAATTTAACATCATTATAAATGAGCTAACCATGGATTGCTGATATTTGCCAAATAATATTACAAACTGTATTATCAGTTTAGTGTGGATACAAACATATTACTTCAAATATGCTTTAATGCGTATATTCTTTAGTGCAAAAAGTGCCATTTTAATGAGACAAAAAGTATTATCTGTATTTCTTAAAAAAATTTAAAAAAATTTTGCTATATTTAAGTTAAAATTAAAATTAAGGGTTATAAATATAAAATGGCCATCAAAAGTATTATGGAATATATGTGTAATGGAAGAGTAATAGAATAGATGCCTGTACAAGAATGTCAAACATTTGACATTCTTGAAGGCATTTGCAAATACATTGCTTACTCTAATGGAAATTTTAATATAAATTAACACAGTTATTTTTAGTTAAATGCAGCTCATAGAAGAGAACCATGTTTTTCATTGAAGGAAAGAACTGGTGCATACATTATTTTAAGAATATCAATAAAACAGATGATTTTTACTAAAATACAAGGTCATATAACCAAAATAGAGTTTATAATTCTGCACCATGTGGAAAAGGGAATTATTTAAATAAGAATGTGTGAGGAATAGTGGTATGTAGTTCAGTTTGGAGTGAAATATTTTATGGTACGAAAAAATCTTCATGGTGTAATTCACTTTTCATCAATAATACAGTGAAAGTTTGCTATTAAAATCTTCTAGGAAAACACCACTAATTCAGTTTATTTGAAGCCTCTGTCCTGTGTAACAGGAGGAACTTTTTCTCAGAAAGATGAAATTGCAACAGCACAATAAATCTGAAAACAACAAATGCATTTCACTTCCTTTGAAAAATGGGAAAACACACACACAAACACCCACACACAAACATAACACAGACAACACAAACTGATCGGTTTTGAGCTTTGCTTGATGTGGAACTTTTCACCACAATTAACATATTTCAAACAGGTTAAAGATAGAGTATTTTGCGTTTATTTAACCTACACAAAGTGTCCTGAACTTAAATAGTAATGACGTATAAGAAAGTATCTTTTACTATCATAAAAATATACCTATACCATCTAATTTAATGAAATTCATCTATATATAAACACTACATAAAATGATTAGATTCTTATTTTTTCCTATGGAATCATTGGTCTCCTTTGTCTAACAGAAATTTCATTAATACTTTTAAACTTTAAAAAGTCTTTTCTTTCCCCTAAAATCTTTGAAAAAATAAGTAACTGTTATTGACATACCTCTTAATAAATTTAGAATTTCTCATTAATTGCAGCACATGGATGTATTCCTATTCTATTTCTCCCTCTTTGGGGCCATTTCTTTTTTCTTTTCCCTTCCTTGTGAATTCTTTGAATCTCATCAAGAGCAGCTCCTTACTAAACCTATAGTTGATATTGATTTTACTAAAGATTTTTACAGTTGAGTGAAGTAAGTTCTGACCCAATGAAATAGATAAGTGAACTTGTTTAAAGCAAAAGGAAAGAAAGTGCTGTGAATGAAGATAATATATTTTTAACTATTTGCAAACTTAAAATTAATGTGATATTCACGTTACTATAGTTTTGTTGTTTTATTGCAAAGGATATTCAGAGGTTTGTTAGAGATGTCATGGCAAGCATAGCTATAAGTTGAAAGAGTTTAAGTAACATCATAGTAATTCTTTCAGGAGAAAAAATACCATTGTGCCTTGCACTATAATTCCACACAACAGTAGGATTACTGAAGTTGTTGTTTATTTTTTTCCTTATTTGTGGCTATATACATCAGGGACCTGGGGAAACACTCAGGATACTAGGATAGAATGAAAGAAAACAGAATTCTAATATGGTTTTGCTGCTGATTGTATTAAAAAAAGAGAAATGTAGTAGACTTTATTGGATCTTTTAATGGTAGTAGTAGACTATTAGAAGAAACTAAAAAGATATGAAAAGCATGTACCAGACTGCTTTACAGGTGATTTCTATCAACTACAAAATGGAAAGTTCACTCCAATCCTGAGTGATACAAGTAGTTCCAGAAAATAGAGAAAAAGCTGTCAAGTAAATTTTATGAGGCTATTTTTGTCATAAACGTTTAAAAACCAAACTGTAGCTAACATAAATCATAAAACAAATTTATACCCCAGTAAATTTTCATGAAGTTGCAGTACTTCTCTGCAACTATCATCTAGTTAGATAAGAAATTCCAAATTTATAAACTAGAAGAAATTCTAAATTTATTAAATAATGGAATATGACAACACCCAGAAGACTCTTGCTGCCTCCTAAACTTTATGTTTCTCAAAGGTAAACACTATCCTGCCCTCTAAAACTAATCTATGTTTTGTCTTGTTATGAACTTTAGGTAAATCAAATTATATAGAAATTACTATGTCTGGGTTCTTTCATTCTATGTTTCAACATGACATTCATTCACAAAGGTGTGTAGATTTATATTTAGATGAAGTTCCTTTAATTAGATGGTATAAGCATATTTTTATGACATTAATAAGAAACTTTCTTATACATCATCACTATTTAAGTTCAGTATACTTTGGGTAGGTTAAATAAGCACAAAATATTCTCTGTCTTTAATCTTTTTGACATATGTTATTTTTGGTGTAAAGTTCCACATCAAACAAAGCTGAAAATCTATGAGTTTGTGTTGTGTGTGAATTTGTGTGTGTGTGTGTGTGTGTGTTTCATTTTTCAGAAGAAGTGCAATTGTTTTTATTGTTTTCAGATTCACTATGCTATTGCAATTATATCTTTCTGTGAAAAAAAAATTATCCTGATATACAGGAAAGAGGCTTCCAATAAACAGAGTTAATGGTAATTTCCTGGAATATTTTAATAGCAAACTTTTAGAGTATTATTGATGAAAAGTGAGTTAAACCATTAAGTTTTTTTCTTACTATAAAATATTTCACTTCAAACTGAAGTAGTTACCACTATTCCCCACACAGCGATATAGTCTCATCTAACTAATTCTCTTTTCCTGACTGCAGAATTTTGAACTCCATTTTGGTTACATGGCCTTGTATTTTAGTAAAAATCATCTGGCAATTGAGACTCTTAAAATAATGCACGTGCCAATTCTTTACCTGCTGTGAAAACCATGATTCTCTTCTATGAACTGCATTTAACTATTAATAAAAGTATTAATTTATATTAAAATTTCCACTAAAGTAAGCAATGTATTTACAAATGCTTTCAAGGAGGTCAAATGTTTAATATGCCTGCTTAGGCATCTATTTTGTTATTTTCCATTATACATATATTCAATTACACTTTTGATGGCCATCTTATACTTAAAACACTTAATGTTATTTTTAACTTAAATATAGCAACATTTTTTTCACTTAAAAAAAAATAATTCTGAGGCCTCTGTTGTGTTCCATTTGTCTAACATCTGTTTTGGTATCAGTACCATGCTGTTTTTATTGCTGTAACTTTGTAGTATAATTTGAAGTCAGGTAGCATTATGCCTCCAGCTTTGTTCTTTTTGCTTAAGATTGTCTTGGCTATGCAGGCCCTCTTTTGGTTCCATATGAAGTTTAAGGCGTTTTTTTTTTTTTTTTTTTTTTTTTCCATTTCTGTGAAGAAAGTAGCTTGATGGAAATAGTATTGAATATATAAATTACTTTGGGCAGTATGGCCATTTTCACAATATTGATTCTTCCTAACCACGAGCATGGAATGTTTTTCCAACTTTTTGTGTCCTCTCTTATTTCCTTGAGCAATGGTTTGTAGTTATCCTTTAAGAAGTCATTCACATCCCCTGTTGGTTGTCTTCTTAGGTATTTTATTCTCTTTGTAGTAATTGTGAATGTGAGTTCACTAATGATTTGGCTCTCTGTTTGTCTGTTATTGGTGACAGTGGACTCAGAAGTAATGCCACACATCTACAACCTCTGATCTTTGACAAACCTGACAAAAACAAGTAATGTGGAAAGGATTCCCTGTTTAATAAATGGTGTTAGGAAAACTGGATAGCCACATGCAGAAAATTGAAACTGAATTCCTTCCTCACATCTTATATAAAAATTAACTCCAGATGGATTAAAAATGTAAATATAAGAACTAACATCTTTAAAAAACCTAGAAGGAAACCTAGGCAATACCATTCAGGACAAAGGCATAGGCAAGGACTTTGTGACTAAAACACCAAAAGCCAAAATAGACAAATGGGATCTAACTAAACTTAAGAGCTTCTGCACAACAAAAGAAACTATCAAGTGAACTAGCAACCAGTAGAATGGGAAAAATTTTTGTAATCTACCCATCTGACAAAGAGCTAATAACCCAAATCTACGAAGAACATAAATAAATTTACAATAAAAAAAAACAACTCCATCAATAAGTTGGCAAAGGATATGAACAGACATTTCTCCAAATAAGACATTTATGCAGCTAACAAAAATATGGAAAGAGCTCATCATCACTGGTCATTAGAGAAATGCAAATCAAAACCACACTGAGATATCATCTCATGCCAGTTAGAATGGTGATCATTAAAAAATCAGAAGACAACAGATGCTGGAGACAATGTGGAGAAATTGGAACACTTTTACACTGTTGGTGGGAGTTTAAATTAGTTCAACCATTGTGGATGGAAGACAGTGTGGCTATCCCTCAAGGATCTAGAAATAGAAATGCCATTTGACCCAGCAATCCCATTACTGGGTATATACCCAAAGTATTATAAAACAGTCAATTATAAAAATGCATGCACACATATTTATTGTGGCACTGTTTACAATAGTAAAGACTTGGAACCAACCCAAATGCTCATCATTGATAGACTGGATAAATAAAATGTGGCACATAAACACCATGGAATACTATGCAGCCATAAAAAAGGACGAGTTAATGTCCTTTGCAGGGACATGGATGAACCTGGAAACCATCATTCTCAGCAAACTGACACAAGAACAGAAAACCAAACACCACATGTTCTCACTCATGTGGGTGTTGAACAATGAGAGCACATGGATACAGGGAGGGGAAAATCACATATCAGGGACTGTCTGGGGATGAAGGGAGACTAGCGGATGGATATCAGCAGGTGGGAAGATTGGGGAGGGCTGACATTAGGAGAGATAACTAATGTAGATGATGGGGGATGGATGTAGCAAACCACCATGGCATGTGCATACCTATGTAACAAACCTGCACGTTCTGCACATGTACCCCAGAACTTAAAGTATAAGAAAAAAAAAAAAAGAATATAAGCACACAAAATAGCTAGGACAAAAATGTTACATAAATCAAAGCATATTAATTTGATAAACTATTATTAAAATGACATTTAAATGCTTAGGAAACTGTGTTTGCCTAAATGAAAAATAATAAGCAATATTATGTACAGAACAATCACTATGTAAAAGTCTACAAATATTTGTGTCAAAAGAAAAAATACTGAAAATGTTCTCTGGAATTTTATAAATTAACAAGAAAGAATGAACCACCAGATTTTCAGGGTTCAGGCAGCAGAAACACACCTTTAAGTAACCTGGTGGTGACCCATTGCCCTACATCGGCCACCTTCCTTTAACTCTAAACTTGGGTGGACAACCCAACTCTGGCTTTTGGATTCAAAGGAGTTTTACCAATATTGTCCAGGCCTTAGATAAACCTAGCCAGGTTTTCTAGTTTATGAACTGAACAGGATATTCTCTATTTAATTGCACTTGAATTTTTGTCATAAAGCTATGAAATGTAGGTGTGTGTCCTTCTGGATGTTTGTTCTGTTCCATTGATCTATTTCTCCTTCCTTATGCCATCATCATAGTATCTCAACTACTGTGTCTTGAAGTCTAGAAACCTTGTAAAATAAATCTTTCAAAGTTTTTTTCTCAATTCCTTTGCATTTCCATACAGATTTTAAATCAGCTTATTTATTTCTATAGAGACATACTAAGATTATAATTTGGATTGCATTGAATATATATTTCAATTTGAGAATAATTTTTTTCAGCACTTTAGGTTATTTTAATATTTTATTATATTTTATTTTGTGTTAGAAGCTTTTTAAATGAGTGGGTCAAATATTAAATATTAATTATGATATATTATTTTTTATTATCCTTTGCAATATTGCTTCCTCTTTTACTTTTGGGATTCCAATTACACATATTAGATGTTTTCAATATACTTATTATGGTTTTCAGTGTTTAAATTTGGATGTTTTATATTGATTTGAGTTTCTATTGATCTATCAAATATTCTATTGTTAAGGTTATTTATTTCATTCTTACCATTAATTTTTGGTTATAAAATCACCATTTGACTTTTATAAATATATTTCTATTTTATTGTAAAGCTATTTCTTATTTTTTGTCTTTTTTCTTCTCTATTTTATTAAACATGGAAATCATAGTGATTATAAGGTGACTTTTTCTGTTGTACGTTTTCTTGTTTGTGTTTTGGTCCCATAGTACTAAGAATGCCTATTTTTACTTGAATACACTTTATATTTATTATTTTAATCCTTCTGATTTGAAAGTTTACCATTTTTTTTACTAGACAGGTACATTAGGGACTAAGCGGGGACTTTGGTTAGTCAGAACTGCACTTTCGTTCAAGTTCTGTCAAGCTTGTTTTGTCCCAGATAATAGGGTATAATGGTTGTTTTCACAAAGCTCCTGACACTAACATGTCCTGACTTATAACCTTTGTTTTTCTTAGTGCAAAGGGCTTTCCCAAGGTATGATCTTTCTGTAGAGCATTTGCAGTTTTGTTTTTATTTTCTCCCTGTACCATATAACTTTAAAAGTTGGAAAATATCTTGAGGGAAAATCTGGCAGCATGTCAGGCCCAGTTCCCTTGTCCCATGAAATTATCTAAAGCTCTACTTTTTTCTCTGTTTTACAGTAGCAGTTTCTTTGCCCAGAAAAATTCTGAACTCACAGACAACTCGTTCTGTGAATTTGCAAATGTCTTTAGGGAAAAAGTGACTGTGAACCACCAGCTAACATCTCTGATGTTCCTTCATCACTGAAATCTTGGCTCCCTTAGTTCTGTTGCTTCAATAGTGCTCAGATGTATTTAAGCAGATTATTTTCAGAGTGCTCTGCAATGTTGAGAAGGTGCAATGACATCAATGTATAATATTTTAAATTAATTCTACTGAAAGTGTTGAAATGTTGCTTTTCCATATATTCTAACACTTTCTACAAGCATCACTTAACTTCATGTGTAAAAATTCATTAAAAGTGTTTGAGAAACAAGGAAATAACAAGATATTTAAAAATTAAAATAGCCACTCATAACATCACTAAAATAGTAATAGAATGAAAGGTGGACTAAATGTACCACTTGACATTCGGACTACATTCATTTCTTTTCTTTGATTACATTCATTTCACTTTGCTTTTTGTATTTCTGGGCAATTTTAGGTAATATAATTTATTAATTTGTATGTAGTGCTTCTGAATAGTATGTCTGGGCTATTTCTTTATAGAAGGGTTACATAACTCAACATTTTAAGACTCATGCATAGTATAGTCTACTCCTGAAGATTAATTAATGTTTGATTTAAAAATACTTTTTTTTATGTCTTTCACTGAGGAACCCTGCTTACCTCTGTTTAACTAAATGTTTTCCAGACTTATTTCAAAACTGCATGATTTCTTTTGCTTTATTCTTTCACACTTTGACTTCATATTGAACCAAAAAAAAAAACTTTCACTTTTATCTTTCTCATAGCACTTCAAAATGTCATCTAACTATGGTTTCCCTTTGGAAAACACTACTTTGTTATATTTAATAAAAAATTGATGGATAATAAATATAAACATTTCTCCTGTTTCTTATTTTTCCCAGAGTGTCTTTCCAGAAAATCTATTAATCCCATGAAAAATACAAAATTATACTTCTCTTCCCATAAAATGTCTAAACATCTAAATATAATATTCATGTATGGTACAGTCTAGATTACACACATTTTACACCCATACTGAGCTGCTCCTAAAAGTAGTTTTCCAACAGGTTTCTCTTAACATTCCATATTATTTTATTTAATTGCTGTACTGTTTCTGCAGAAGACAATTTCCTCTCCTTTGTTTTTCATGTGTAAGGAAATAATATTCAACTTTCAAATTTGCATGACATTAATATTATATTATTAATATTATATTTACAGGTAATTTAACCTCATCTATGAAGGTTCTTTAAGATTTGAATTGCATACTTATTTTCCTTCTATGATCCCAGACCTGGCATCTTGATTATAGTACATATGTAATCCAGGTATATTATGTTTTTAACATGAATTTTTGTCACTTTTAAAATTTTGCTTATAGTATATGTGAAATGTGTTAGAGAAAAAGTCTCATCTGTTCTCTGCAGTTCTCTCAATTAAGCCGATATTTCTGTTTCTGATATTTCCAGTACTTATTATGACTTTTTAAAATAAGTCTTTGAAGGTAAGGATTAAGTCATAAACTTCTTAACTAGTATAAATTGCCTAGAATAGGACTCAACAAGTAACAGGCTATAAATATTTGTTATGTTGAAGGAATTTAAGGAGGTATTCTTCCCAGGTTTGTGGATAGTTTGTTCAACAACCATAACAACTTTATATACATCATTTTATATATATATACTTTTGGCTGAGCTGAAATTATATATATATATATTAAAAATATATATTATTTATATATTATTATATTAATAATATATATATTATTTCAGATCATTGTCTTAACATTTCCAAAAGAAACTGTAGTGCACTTTTAGATAGGACTGTCTGAAGAGTCCAGGGAATCTAGTTCTATTCAATAGCATTTCTATAGGTAAGCTTAATAGAGCAGGAAGAAAGACAAATATTCTTTAGCACAATTGAAGATCTGTCCTATAATGGATGTGTAGTATGTATAGCTCCTTCCTTACTTTGTTCATGTTCATAAAAGTAGTGAATTATAAGCTGTATTTGAAAGCAGTTTTTGAGGAAAGACTCAATAAATTATTTAATAGCCCATCAAGTTAAATATATGGAGAGTAATGACGTATCTGACTCTTCCCATTAAATTATCTTGGTATAACTTGGGGAATCAAATAAACTGTTTTCATTAATGTAATTTTATATTCAACAATTGTTTCCTCTTAAAAGTTTAAAATCTAAAGTTAATACCTATATAACGTAGTGACTGTTGTAACAGAGAGAGCATAGAAAGTCAACACCAAGACAAAAGTATGCCAAATTGCAGGGTCTTTATTGCTGGCAGCCATGGAGGACTCAGGTCTCTCCAACCCATGGCCTCCAAAAAAGGGTGTCAAGACCTTTTATGCCCGTAAACCACCTCCTGGGCAGGGGTGGGAGTAAGGGGCTCTGGACATTCCGAGGGCCAGTGGACTTTGGACATTCTGTAAACCACCTCTTGGGTGGGGGTGAGGATGAGGGGCTCCAGATATTCCAAGGGCCAAGAGACTTTGGACATTCCTATTGTTACTTTAAGTGGTTCACAGAAGTCAAGATAAGCATTAGTTGGACAATTAAGGTGGACATTCCACCCTACCCAGGTAAGGAGTAAACTAATAATTATCTTGACATAGTCACAGGGGCCAAGATGGCATGGGTTTGGACTCCTTGCCTGTCACATCAGGGTTACAGCGAGCAGTTTCAACAGAAAGCCAAGGTATGGTTGAGGTATGCAGTTTTATGGGGCTTTTTCCATGTCACAGTGACCACGTGCCTCCACCTTTAATATTTATATATAATTCTTACATTTTTTCAGAGTTTTAGGTGTATTCTCAATTTCATATTCAGTTAACTAGAATTGGTTCATTTTCTCAATTTCACCAGAAGACTTATTATCTGATTTTTTATTATATGGCATAAGGATAAGCTTTATTCATGGTGATGAGAATCACTTTATGCACAATTACTGAAAATAAAACATACTCATGAAATACAACTTAGTATTATTGCTATAAACTATAGCTCATTTTTCAATCACATTGATAGCATTTTAAATACCTGAGAATTAGGGTGAAATAGAATCAATATGTGGAGAGACCTATAGTGCCTTTTTAATTTTTAAGTCCTTAATATTCATTTTTATGTTATGGAGTGGTGGTTGGTATATATGAGAAAAGAGAAACTGTTTGTCTCTTAAAAATTCAGGGGCATTAAATAAACTTCTATACCTACTCAGTTATTATGGGAGGTATTACTCATTTTCCATGTAGACCCAGTAAACTGATATTTGTAGTGTACATAACAAATGAACAAATTTGCACAAATTTATTCTTCATTTGAAAGCTCTTTAAGAAAATACACATGCATACTTTATAAAGAATGGCCAAAAGCACTTATGACTTATGTAGAGAGGTACCTCTGAAAAACATATTTATGTATTTATAATTTCTAGTTAAGTGACAGGGAATCTATAGAGAGATTTATATTCAGCTGGTTGGATTCAATTATACTCCATTAGATACGACTCCCAATTATTTCTCTTTCTCTTTTATTTATGACTTATCCTCTCATTTGAAGATCTACATTCTTTGTTTTCAGAGTCTTGTTGATGAAGGTGTTGTTTTGCTGTATGTATGTGACAATAAGAAATATATTTACAACTCTCTTCTTTGTTCTTTATCTTACTGTTCCTGTAATACTACCCTGTGCTTACAAGGATGAGATCTAGAGATACTGATAAATAGTCCCAGTGGATATTTTAAGATACAAATGTAACTCAGTTAAAATCTGTATCAGTCAGGGTTAGTTATGAAACAGAAACATCAGTAAACTGAATAGGAAAAATTTAATATAAAGAATTTTTAGTTATGCAACAGTTGCTTAACTACTAAAATGGAAAAGAAATCACTCTACTATAGAGCAGATAGAACAACTTCAGAATATAGTTCCTATATCTCAGGCTAAAGAATAAGTAAATGAGAAAGAAATACAAAAAGCTTCTGAAAGGTTGAGATTCAAGTCACTTATGAAAGGGTATGATTCTGATGAAAATACAATGCCTAACCCTACAGTGAAGACAAAATTTGTCAGAGTGTGCCCCTGCTGAACAAAGGCTGACTTCCACTGTAATTGTAAAGAAATTCTCTGGAGGATATTGATATCAGAATCACAGTGATTCTCACCATTGTGGTCAATGCTTCCAGATCCAGTGGAGACAAATGATGTCACTATTAGATTACAACAAATAAAAACGTGGAAAAAAGTTCCTTAATCTTCCTTGACATATGCAGTGCCCCATGGTAGCCTTAATTGGCAGAGCATTACATCAAGCTAACAGAGTCTCAGTTCCATAATCTCAAAAATAAGACAAAGCAACACGGGTATGGAATTCAAAGGCAATAAATAATTACTGGAATAGCCTACCTTTTTTCACTATTCAGTATGTAGTCATATCTTTCTATATACCTTCGAACTTTTATGCAATAACACGTCTATGTTTCCACATAAAATTATAGCTATCTTTTGTAAAAGCGAAGAAGTTCTCATCCTATCCCCAAGATAAAGACACACAGTCTCTAGACTTCTTGTATCCAACAGTGGCTGTATTAACTACACCTCCACCATACCATTGAATATTTTTATATCTAAATACTAAATTATACTTAGCAGTAAACACTAAATATTAAATTTCAATAGACTTGTATAAAATGAGAGTAAAAGATAAAGAACAATTGTATATATTCATATAACTTCATATTATATTCATATAATAATCCATAAATCTTCAAAAAAGTAGTTGAAAAGAACCACATTTCAATTTGACCAGATGCTTCTAGATAGTGTAATATATGGTAAGACTAAATAATTCCAGGGGCATGAGCCTATTACTGATCTTCTTTTGTTATAAAAGGCGTCCTTTGATTAGATGCAATTCAGAGTGGAATACCATAAGATGGTGGATAAGGCATTCTGTGAGTGTATATATATGGATTTTGAAAGAACTATGGGCAAGGAAGGCAAATATACCCCCAAAACAGTTGTCTATCCTAAAGGGAATAAACTTTTGCCTGCTGTATAATTGAAAGCATTCAATGAAATGAATCTATCATTAAATATTTAATTGGTTCCACCAGAATAGTGCCATATTGAAAGAGTAGTCTTGTATGCTGCCATTGTTAAATTAAGCACTCAGCTTTTGCAGTAGCCAAATGAGATTGGGTAAGGGAAAGCTACTGAGTTGAGTCTACATGTAACCAGTTTTTCTTCCAAAATGGCCACTTCGTTCATGGTGTTCTTGAGTACATACAACATAAACCAGTGGCTCTGGAGAAAGAAGCTGGCTGACATTCATAAGCTATGCCATTTTGTCCACCTGATTCCCCAGCTAATGCATTAGAAACTACTCATTATTCAAAGTATATCCATACTTCTGATCATCTCCCTTTCCAAAGTATCACTAAAGGTTGTTTCCACTGAGCAGAAATGGTTTTACTATAATAATTTACTACTACCCCTTATTGGCTTGTAAATGCCAGTCTATGAGGTACAGCCTCTGTGAATAAGAACGTATTTTCCTAATCAGCTATTTGTAATAAATTCTCCATGAGACCTTAGGTACTAACTGAGTAAGCAACAAAGAAATGGTCAATCTCAAAGGAGTCTAAACTGCTTCTATAACTACATGATCCCACTCCAGTCTCTTATATACAATTTTTATTTGATGATAATTCATTGCTGTGCCTTTTCACAGATCTGCTGAACAGTTAAAGGCATCTAAGGTTGTTTGATCACCAGTGTTTCATGATTAACCATAAATTCTCTACCTAAACCCAGTAGCAAGACAGACGCTATTCTACAAAAGAATAGTTATTTGCATAAGAGGACAAGGAATTGCCATAAAATCCTAGAGGTCTAATATTATTTTTGTGTATACTTGAAAGTGGATACATAAAGAATTCCATTGGTCACAGACACTTTATTAGATTTGCTGAATCATAAGTTCCAAAAAGAAATAAGTTTTGTACTGTAGTCTAGATTTGTTGTTTTTTCTGTGGTACTACTCAGTACTTGAGGCTTATTGAATGACTCAGTAGACAGAGAGAAGTAACACAGTGAACTCTTTTATATGCTTCCAAATAAATAAAAATAAAAATAAATTAAATTTATTATTTTAAATAAATTAAAATTAAAAATAAATTAATTAAAAATAATAAACTGCCAAAATAAATAAAAAATAATAACATACAACAAAATAATATATAATGATAATTTTAAGAATTCCATCAGTGTTACACCTCATTTTCTATTGTAGAGGTGTGAAGTACACTAAGTTTTACTTTACTGTGCAAAGGTTATCTTGACATGCTACAAACCATTTGGTCCTTAGATACTTATCTGTGACAGTGGGCACTGGTACTTTGTGGATGCATCAAGAAATCTCTTATTCACATGCTTTAATACATTACTTACTACTTTCTGGTCATCACAACCACTTAGCATTATGTCATCCACGTAGTGAACTGATTTGATAATATGTAAAATGCCAAGCTGTGAAAGTGTATTACTGGATTTATTAAACAACAACAAACAAATTCTTCTCATGGCCTTTAAAATTACCATTAAGATTCACATCCACAGCAGTATACCAGGTGCCATGGTGCATGTTAGTTTCTTTCTATGAAAATATTACATTAAAAACAGAAGCTGCATTCAAAGTTACCATTTCATGAAATTTACAAAAATCCAGTGTCCTACTGAACAATTCTCCAAGTTTCTGCACAGACACACAGGCAAGCTAAATGCGGATGTGGTGTCAATATCCATGCCAGTTTTTAAGTCCTGGATGTGGGGAATCACTCCCTAGAATGCCCTCAATGTTGGGTTATTGCTGTGGTTTACTATCCTGGAATGGAGTGGGAGTTCTGTGTGATTCCGAAGATCTCTTTCTGCAATGACTTGAGCTAGATCCCATAGGAGCTAGGGATCTACGTAGAAATTTTGCCATTTGCCAAGAATATCTATTTAATTATATATTTAAGAACCTGGGAAACAACCATTACATTGAGTGGAACAACCATGTCCATTGAGTAGAGATTAGGCTACATATCCCCTCACACACAAAAGCCTCCCATTTTAATCATGACCTGGGATAGTATTTTCCATTCCTCAGAAATTAATGTCAATTCAGAATCAGTAATCCCTGAATAGTCTGGCTTTCTTTCACATGTTAAGTCTGGCTTAACATTTCACATTCATTCTAGTATATGACTGCATATTTCTTCAAAAAGCATTGGAAGAAGATTTAGTTAATTAACTTGTAGCAATAATACAGAGTCATTCCTCAAGGAACCTAGGTTTGCTTTAATAAAAGAACCCTGGTATACATAGGTACAGACACTGCATGAAGCTCTGCTGCAGAAACTCATCAGATTTTTGACCAACCAATCTTTAAGATTTTCTTTTATTGATCAAACAATATTGTTGTAGGCTATAAATCAATTTAATTTCTGCAGAAAGTGTGACCAAATAGACACAGACAAAAATCCCTGTGGATACAACATGATTATTGAGGTGCCCCTGCTTCCACTTATGATAAAGTCACCCATTTTGCCTTTGCCAGTAAAGTCATGCCATGATACTACACCATAGTCATCATCTTCATTCTAATCAGGGAGCTTACTCATAATGATAATTTCCATAATCGTATGTAGCCTACACAGGAGATCAAGAAGAGTATTTTTTTTTCCTTTTTTTGATATTGCATTTTAGGTTTGGGGGTACATGTGAAGAACATGCAAGATTGTTGCATAGGTACACACATGGCAGTATGATCTGCTGCCTTCCTAAGAAGAGTATTTTAAGAATGAAGGTGCTGGTTTCTGTTTCTGGACAAGACGAAAAGCAGGGATACAATCTGTTCTCTCAATTTTTTTAAACAAATGGCAAAGTATAGAAAACCATAATTTTTATACATTAAACATCAGGAAGGACTGTTATCCCTGAGAGAGGAAAAACAAACAGCTTGCCTGAAAAGAGGCTCCAGAATGTGGCAAAAGCCTGGAGAACACAGCTGGAGTCTGGGAGTCACTCTAAACTGAGGGGACAGAGCAGGAAGACAAGGGAGGCCAAGATGGCAAATGTTCACAGCGCATAGAGGCAGAGGGAGAGATGCAGAATGAGGAAGAAAGTGCCATAAATCTACAATGGTTCCCTCCCCTACCTTTAGCTGAAAAATAATCAGCATATCACACATGTGTGAGGAAACTTCCAGAGGTACTGAATCAACCAAAAGAAAATGAGCGAACAAGTTCCGAGATTTACACAGGGCTGGAAATAGTCTGGGCTGAAAATACTTCATGCTCCTCTGAGCCAGCAAGATCTTGTAACTCCCAGGATGATGGTGGCTTACTCAGCATAACATTGTCTCAGTAAAGGGGCAAAAATTGTCTCTACCTTAAAGGCTGTGCTTGCCTTTCATAATGAAAGCTTAAAAGTACATCTTAAAGGAATTGAACCATTTTTAAGTAACTCAATTGTATCCTTGTAATGACAGGAATGATGTTACAAAATTTGGCTTTCTGAAGGCAATAGGAATAATGGGACTGAAAAAACAACAGAGGCCAGGTGGGGTTTCTTAATTATTAGAGGTTAAGGAAAAGGTCACATTATTGCGATAATTGGTGATTTTATAACAACCAGCAGGGTGAGTGGCAGCCAAAATTTGTATAGCCTTTCCATTCCCGAATTCTAAAATAATTTCCCCATTTTTAGGTATTTGTTATATCAGTACCCCATTTCCAGGTCCCTAAATCTAATATTACTTCTCAATTACCTCTGTAATAACCTACCGCAAACCTTGTGACTTAAAAACAAGCAAATTTATTATCTTAAAGTTTTGGAGTTAGGCATATGAAATAGTACTCACCAAGCTAAAATTAGCATCAGCAGGGCTGTATTCCTTCTGAAGGCTCTCGGGGTAGAGCCATTTTCATTTTTTTTTCTTTTTCTTTTTCTTTTTTTTCCCAGCTCCTAGAGACCTCCCACACTGCTTGGTTCACGGCCCAATTTCTTCATACTTAAACTCAGCAACATAAACCCAAGTTCTCACACTGCTATCTCTCTGGTTCTCTTTCTTCTCCTTCTTTCCTCCATTTCTAAGGACTCTTCGTATTACATTGGGCCAATCCATATACAATTCTGTATAACATTCTTATGCGAGGATCAACTAATTGGTATTATTAATTCCATCTGCAACCTTAATTTTCTTTTGCAATTTAATCTGTTCACAGGTTGGGGGAATTAGGACATCGAAATTGCTGAGGGTCTGTTTTTCTGCCTATGGCATGTGGTAAGATTATAGTAGAGAAAGCCAGATGTTTCAGATCCAGAACAAAGAAAGAGCAATAATTTCCTTTTCTTCTGACTTTTTTTTATTCTACAGATTTCATAGCTGATTGAATGGTGTCCACCCATTGAGGGCAGATCTTTCCAACTCAATCTACTGACTCACAAGACAACTTCCTCTAGGGACACTTTCACAGACACACCAAGGGAAAGCCCAATCATTCTGATCAAAAGCAAAACACCTGGGTTTCCCTTTCAGCAGAAGCGGGATGGGACTCAGTGCCACTGAAGCACTGATGATAATGCAATGATTTAGAATAAATAATGATTTACTAGCTATCTGAAGATTCCTAAATTCACTCACACTGACACACGAAATCAACCATCACACACAGTTTTCACAATAAGAAAAGAGGGCTATAATCATATTATTTAAAATAGCTAAAAACCCATAACATTACATTTGAATATGACATATTGGCATGATCTCATGCTATGGTATAGAGATATAAATACAGATTTTTAATCGCTGTCCACTGGTAGGGCTTATATGCAATGTAATCTAGTACTATCTGGTACACATGTTTTTCTGCTCAAAAGACTGGTTGTTCCTTGGAGAAATGTTTGATTCTATGTCTGAAGCAGGGAAAGACAAAAGGTAAGCTTAAGACATCTTTCACTGTAAAGTAAAAAAGTGCCCAAATAAAAATGAGATCATGTCAAAGGACATGGGCAAGTTTGAGTAGTCTCCCACTGGTCAAACTACAGAATCTTTTCTACAGAATGCTCCTGTAAGAATATCCCTGTAGGACTACTGATGGCAAGCAAAATTAGAATCTATTGGAATCATGAAGCATGACTCCCTGGAAAATGTCATTTAATCTCAGTAACCATCTGAATATAAAATTAAGATGTTTTAAAATCTAAACACTCCCAACAGGTGAGATAACTAATCTGTAATCCATCTCTACTCCTAAGCTAAAAGTAGGTCCATTATGAGAAAGACTTGCCTGAGGACATTGCTAACCCTCTTTCTGCTTTAGCTATAGCTTTTAAATGATTATATCCTTGAAATTATTAGCTAAGCTTGAGATTGGTTAACAGCTCAGGTTTATGCAGGTATATGATCCTTTATGGTCTCATAAATGATTCTAGCCTTCTTCATAAACGATAATCAAAATTATTGAATAAAAAGTTTCTTGGGAGCAGGAAAGTCACAGAGATTTGAAGTATCACCTCGTATATTTCTTAGTACTTACAACACCATGACATTCTACAAGAAGATTGATGTAGATTTTTGAGAACAGTTAATGTCATAATTTTTTTTAATTAAAAAAACTAAAAAGAACTAACAGTGATGGGGTGTATAAATACAATACAAAATAACCTCTTAAAAAATAAGGAATACATGTAATCACTTTATTTATATTTATTTACTCCAAAACCTTTTCATAGACATGGCAAGAATTCAATATATATTTGCTAAATTTCTCTATAAGTAAGGTGGGTATCTTTTAAACCATTCCACCTGTGGCCTTAAGTAGAGGCCAAAGAGAAAGACACAGACAATATTAGTATTTGGACTTTGTTACAAATCACATCAGAACTACAATTCATTCTTAATAGGAAACTCAACTATAGTTAGCTTAAAATACCTGCTGTTTAGGAACTAGTAAATGACACTGGTTTAGTACTACTAATGTAAAAAGGCTAATATTACATTGTTAAAATGACTGAATTAGTTTGGTACATCACATATAACCTCTTTTTTCTTATGACAACACTTTGATATAGAAAGTCATTAATGTTTATCTGTAAAAAACTTGGGATGTTCTATCATAGTACACCAAATATATTACAAATGTATCTGGTTAATCCCTTACCAAACTTGTCCATTGTAGTAGTAAATAGCAAAAAGAGAATGCAAAGTAAATTTGTTTGATTTAATGCTTTCTCAGATTTTTTGTTTGTTACTTGAGTTTGTCAGAGCATCAGCTGACTGTCACTGAAGACTTGTGCTACCTCTTCATTTTCTGTGAGAACATGTAGCTAGCCCTTAACGTCTTCTGAAAAGTTTCACCAGGGCCACTATTCCTCTACTCTGAATTCTTCCTGCTCAAAGCACATAAAATTCTAAGTGTCCAGTAACTTGCAACCGCATAATCTTCCACTCAGAATTAATTCTAATTGTCTCCTGATCTTTGGTACCTGTCCTTAATACAGTCAACTGTGTGACCCTGCCTGAAAGCCAAATAATCCCAGGCAACTAAATATTAATTACAATCCTCTGCTTCATATTCCTCCAAATAGTACTTGATCTGTCCCTTAACTAGTAATTGTGAAACACTTAACCTTGAAGGAACAAGGTTCATAGCAAAGACTTTACTAGATCCAGGTAACTACTAACATATGATCTTACTATTAGACCATTTACAGCAAAGATCTACAATGCTCATTTTTTTAAAATCAAGAATTTACTACCACTTCAGATACATTTTCAGTAATTTTTAATTTAAAAATACACCTATCCTAGGACTCAAAAATTCACTCTAGAAAAGATACTTTAAGCAGTTAAAGTATCTACTGAAAGACATATACAAGAATGTTCGTAATAACTTCATTCCTACTTGTCCCAATAGAAAATAACCCAGTTGCCTTCAACAGTAGAATGATTGGATAAACTGTGGCACATTCATATAATTGAGCATTATGCATCAACAAAAAAGAGTAATTACTGCTAAATGCAAATAGTGCATAAAAGTCAGTCATACTGATGGTGAAAAAAAGCCAACACAAGGATTCATCTGTGTGATTCTATTTTTAAGGAATAAAAGAAATAGACAAAACTGAACTACAGTACTAGAAATCAGAAATAGTTGTTCTGGGGCCTATGACTGGGAAGGGACACAATGAAGCTTTTTAAAATGTTGGGAATGTTCTAGAAAGTGATGATGTATCACATTGAGTTATATACTTCCTGCCCTTCAAATTTTTGTTTTTTTTTAAAAAAAGAAATAGCAGAAAGGACTAGTATGTCAACTGAGAATTCTTTGTTAACCAAGAAGCACTTAAAATGCTTTTTGCATTAAAATTTTAGTACATGTTTAGTGAATTTAGTAAAAGGCCATATAAATGTCAATATTGATTCTTTGTGTCTGTTATGACTTTGCAGATGTATACACCTGTAGAAGGTCACTTTAATTTTTTGGTAGTATATGAGAAAATATGTAGAGAAAGAAAGAGGAAGGGAGGGAGGGAGGGAGGGAGGGAAGTCATCATAAGACAATTCATTATGTGAAACTATACAAATATAATAACAATGAGAATAGACTATAAACACAAAGATATATTTAGGATGTTGCTTGAGCGTACAACAAAAAGTGTTTAATAATTAACTCATTAAGTGATGTTTGCTTCAATGTAGTGGCATCCTTAGCCTTAGTTGAAACTCCTATTGTCTGTTGGTAAATACTCCCTGACCTGGAGACTCTAAGGAAAGGCAAAACCACATATGTCTAGAAAAATTACATTCTACAGCAAAGTTTTCCAAGTCCAAGTGCTGTTCTTCTGTCTTAAGTTATCTTTGGTGCAAAAAAATTCTTACTTGTAATGAATTCAAGACATTTTCTTGAAGAGTGCTATAGGAGACTTTGATCTATGCTCCTTTCATGGGAGACCGGAGAAGCCTACCTCTGCTTAGCTTTCCGAAACTTCTTTAAACTTTGATCTGCATTAATGAAATGAGTTCCTTCAGTGCTTATGTTGTACCTATTTTAAAAGCATGTAATAAAAATCTACTATTTAGGCTTTATGTGAGTTACTTTATTTTAAAGGCAAAGAGATCGACTCAATTACAGTCTTGTTACTGAGATCTGCAACATAAACTCTAAGAAACCTGCACATCATCACTTCTGAACTACCCCCATGAATTTATGACTTAAGAATAAAATGATTAGGCTCCTGGTTCTGTACCAGTAACCCTGGTTTGTTTTGCATATATAATCTACTCAAAAGGCAAGAATAGGTCTTCTTGTCAAGCAAATACTTTGCATAAAATATTATTAAGAAAGAATCTAATAAGATGCGATTGTATTCGACTGTATTTATCTAAACTTATTTTTATAAAGGAAATTGATCCTTTTCCTAGGAGTTCACACAGCTATAGAATTTTCTTTCCTCTTTTCTTTCTGTCTCTCTCTTTTTTTGAATTTAGTTTTCTTGCTAGAAGCAGAGATGTTTCTGGAGGAAGGCACTAAATCAAGCTGTTAGCTCTGCCCCATTATTTTATACACTTCAGGTTGCAACTGGAAGTACCTATATAGAAATTTATACGGTTGCATTAAATAACTTCAAGCTCAATGTGTTTCTTCAAGGATGAACTAAATGTTCGTATGCAGCTTGTACTTAATAGTCAAGCAGAAGCACACTGAAGCTACTTAAAGAGTGAGAAAGGGCTGAGATCTATAGTTTTCAGTGCTTGAACTGAAAGTTTTAGTGATGACAAAAAAATGTTCTCTTAAACATATTGATTTTTATGGCCTAATTTTTCTGGGATCTGTATTGATCAAAACTATTTTGGCAGCTGAAACTGGACAACAGAATAATGTCCAAGTTCTTACATGCAGCCAAATAATAGCCGGATGTAGTAAATGAAAAACAAGACAAAGAACCCCTAGGAGAGCACATGAAATATAGTATTATAGAATATTAAATCTACTACAGATAGCCAGTAGCATTTAAGCAATATTAAAATAAAAAATTTGAAGCTAAAACTGGGAAACATTAATTTATTTCTTACTAATGCTTTCCTAAGGGACAGCTCCAAGACCCAATGGGGATTTATTTTTAAATAATATTACTTTTCCACTAAGTGACTTTGCTTCATCCAAATTATATAAGAAAGAATACTTGAAACAAAATAGTATTTTTGTGGAAATGGAAATCTTCACAAGGTCTTTCTGAAAATGTTCTAAACTGATACCATGATTTTAAAATGGTCTATGTATTAAAGCAATTTTAAGATATGATGTGAAGGCAAACACTTAGTGTACATTTTCTGAAATGAGTGACAGAAAGTTTCTAAGCTCATGTTGGCACTTCATGAATTCTGGAAATCCATTGTAATTGCAGAAGCCAAAAGTACAAATGAAATCTCTGTAAATTCAATATAAATAAAAGTACATCGCCTACAGTGTACAAGAGCAATTTACACCACCCAAATATTTTTTAAACATCTTGGCTTACTGAATTTATGAAGTCAATGCATTTATTTTGATAGGAGAGAATATCCTCATAGGGAGCCTAGAGAGAATTCTTTTATCATTGCATGTAAACGTAAATGTAGGTGATCTGTAAGATGATTTGTCGTATAAGCTTTTTCGCATATTTGAAGCTTTAACTCAAATCCCAACCCTATTTCCAAATAGTCTTCTTTGTTGTTGCAATAATATTAAGCTCTCTGAAAATATCATGAAATGTATTGATATTTATCTAAATTTCCATAGCATCTATGCTTCAACTTCTACTCACAGAACTTACTTTCTATATAGGCTTCGCAAGATCAAGCCTAAATTTACCATGATAAATTATTATTTTAAAAATCATCCTGATTATTAAAATTTGCAAATCTCTAGTCAAGGTTACTAACTTATTAGTGACAATTTAAGTTAAACATGAGGAAAGGCTGTTAAAGTGACATGTTTAATATTGTTATTTGCATTGTATATACACATTTATAAACCAACATATATAGTAGAAGAAATGATAGTTTCACTTTGCATTTCCATATTAATGAAATCTTTCAAATAAAACTTGCAGCACTTTTGTACTGTTAAATTCCCAATATTCATAATTTATAGTAACTTGATTCAGACTGCAAAAGTTCTATTTTATGTTATTCATGTTATGAATTCTGAGAAAACAAAATATAAAAGAAAAATTGCATGACTGTTTAGTGCATGAGACAGAATACATTATTTTAAGAATTTAGTTTGGTTTGTTCACAAACAGTACTCATTATAAGTGGTTGTTTTCTATTTGCTACATCAGAAGCAAATGAATTTTAAATGCGTAACATTTAGCATTTAGAATACTGCTTCCTATATGCTACATGTTCTTAAACAAAATTACCTTTCAAAGTACCTTAATTTGCATTATGTATATAATTGGTCAAATTTTGTTGCATACATATTTCAGTGACTCATCTTCCTGGTTCCCTGGTAGAACTCACAAGGAAATTTTTAAATGTATCAGTATCTGGTCACCAAAGATCCTAACTAAATCAGTATAAGGCTTGAGTCAGCATGGCTACTTTAAAAATAACTTCTAAGGTGATGCTAGTATACATGCAGGATTAAAAACTCTTGGAAACTGCAATAAATTGAATGTATCCATACTCCATGTAAACATTATTCATTTCTCAAAATTCTCACCATTAAACACAAACACAAAAATGAAAATAAAATTTTATTAGGAGCCTCATGCTTTAGTTATTCACTTTTAAATAAGCTATCTGTTATCAATTGTTTTTTTTTTTTTTTTTCCCATTGTTTCTGATACTTTTCTGGAATTTTGTCAGTTGCTGGTCCTGTTTCATGACTACCATTGACATCATATGTAATATATCCAGGTAAAAATTAAGATTTTTTTGGATGTACAAGATGCAACTTACTAATTTTGTCCATTGGTTACCAAACTCTTGATTTTTGTAATCAGCATGAATTATACCTGGTGACTTTTCTTTTAACTTAGCCTTAAAAATTAAAACAAAGGAATTTTTAAGCTACAAAACTCAGAATTACTATATTTGATGTAGTATATTACAAATTGGGACAAATATACATACAGAAACACTGACTTCTATATCATGGATTTCAATTTTCTGATACTGTGGATCTATTAAATGAATGAATATTGCTTCTTAATTATGACACCTCATTATTATTACCACTATTATAAAAATACAAATACATATATATTCAGTGCCCTTTGTATAGCACTTGTTTTTGTATGTAGAATATGAATTATTTAATTTATACAATAATCTTCTAAACAACTGTATACAAATTTATAATTATAAATAATTCAACATAAATGACATACCATTATCCTCATTTCTCAAAGATGAAGATTACATACAAAGAAGTCATAATTTGCCTAAGTCCAATCAGCTCATAAGAGATGGGACTGGAAATTGAAGCCCAACAACAGGATTCAAGTCTGAAACCTTTAGCCTGCAGACTGTTGTACTTTGTGCTTAATCTTTCTTAGCACTTTATGTTGTATTTCTAATAAAACTATAATATAAACAAGGAAACAGAATTAAAGAACTTAAGAAACTTTCCAAGGTAAAACAGCTAATAAAAGACAAAGCCTAGATTTCTGCCAACATATGAAAGACTCTAAATTCCACTGCACTTTCTACCCACCATGTGTACATTAGGTGATAAATATTCATTAAAATTGATTAAATATACTTTATAAGTTATAACTTTCTGAAAATAAAATCATTTTTTTAAAATGATTTATCGCCTTAGATATGCATATTTGTCTATTCTTTGATGTCACATGATTATGAATATGTCTTAAAAAAGAGTCTTGCAAGTTTAAAAATTAAGATAAAATTTGATGTAAAATATAAAGATATTAATTCATTCACTTTAAATCACAACATCCAGAAGTCAAATGTTTCTGATTAAAAGTAATGGCAAAAACTCCAATTACTTTTGCAACAATTTAATAAATGTCTTTCCTGAAACAAAAATGAAGGCTTAGCCTGGCATTGTGGCATGTAGTCCCAGCTATTTGGGAGGCTGAGGTGGGAGGATTGCTTGAATCTGGGAGGCAGAGGTTGCAGTCAGCCAAGATCATGCCACTGTACTCCAGCCTGGGTGACAGAGCAAGACCCTGTCTCAAAAAAATAAGACAGTGCAAGCTCATCTGAATTTCATACTAATGGTAAGATATTGTTTTGTAGACTTTGACATAAAACAATTTACAGCGGAAATAATTCTCTATTGTCTAGCATATCTATATACAAAAAGTTAAACTGTAGTGTTTAGGTGTGCATATGTGAAACTATAGTACATTAAGGTAATGATTACATTCCACTTTTCTTTTGAAATAAAACATTATCAACTCTTACTTAAATTGCATAACCTATTGTTATGGCATATTGAATTCACATCATTATAGAAGGATTCAACAAAACATAATGGGAATAGCATTTGGAAAAATGGTGCTACTTCCAATAAAAACACATGTCACATCAACCCAGAATATATTCTGATCACACAGTTACAATAATTGTTACAACATGTAACATTCTCATTTCTACAATGCTGCTTTTGCTATTAAGTTTACCTCCTACTCTGCTGGGATCTGCCCTAACTCAAATCTGTCTGATTAGCAAATGGCCCTTCCTTCCACCTAGTTGCTCAAGTCAGAAACCTAGGGTCATCCTTAACTCTCATGTCTTTCAGCTCACATCACATCAATCACCATATTTTGTTGACTTTATCTCATTTATACTTTTAATCTTTCCCCTTCTGCCATTTCAATGTTATTATCCTGGTATAGGCTACCACCTTCCTTTACCTGAATTAATGGGCAATCTCTTAAAGAGTACGTCTGCCTCAAAAGGCACTCTGTTATCATTTCTTTATTATGTAGCCAGAGTGAGCTGTCCTCAATCATTTTTATGTCTCCCCTCAATTCAAACCATTGATTTCTCACCATTGTCAAGATAATATTAAAAACATTAGCATAGCAGTGCTTTTCACATCTGTAGGTCTCAACTGTCGGTAGTGCCACTTCCCTAGACTAGATCTGGAAAAGTATAGGAGTATTTTTGCATCTCACAATGTCTAGTAGCAAAAGTGTCATCTACTTTGTAGAAGTCAAGGATGCTAATGATTCTGTTATGCATAGAACAATACAGTAAAATGAAGAATTATCAACTTGAAAAGCCAATAGTGCTACCATCAAGAAATAGCAAGGTCTTGATCATGATCACCTTCTCACTTCAGCTTTATTTCTTGGCATTTACCCTAAATAATCCTAATACACACACACACACACACACACACACACGCCAATCATACTATACACAATCATACACCATACACATAGCGATCCAGCTTTTTCAGACTGTTTTAGTTCTCTAAATATACCACAAGTATAGGTTTTCAATAACATCCTGTTTTTAGGACGACTGTATCATTTATTATCGGGACCATTTTCTTGACTATATCAGGATTAGAAAACTCCTCACCACTAATGGAGTCTCAGTACTCAACACAGTACTTTTCACTGAGTGAGAGCACTTAATAAATGTTTGTAAGTTGAAGAAACGAATTTATCCATTCATTTTGTGGGTCAGTTTTACCTTCTATTACTTAACAAAATATAGGAAATATCTTCCTAATTTTGGAAGTTATAAAAGTACCAATTATAGCCTCATTGGGTGTTTGACCAGGGCGAATCTATGAACATTAATGAACATTATCGGTTCATGTAGTTTTGATGCCTTCTTTGTAAATATGATCAGTTTTAGTTCAACAGGTTAGGTAATTGGTAATTAATTTTATTAGGTAGTTGGTAATTTAATTTTATATTTTTTCAAAAATAAGTTGACAAAAATTGAATATATTTGTCATATACATGATGTTCTAAAATATGTGTACATTACAGTTGAATGGCTAAATCAAAATAATTGATATATTCATTACCTCACATACTTATTTTTTATGGAGTGATCACTTAAAATCTGCCATTTTAGTCATTGTAACAAATTTAATTTCATATCTATGGCATTGTGATGAAACAGAAAATTGAGAAAATAAGTTCATTGTTAATGAACGAATTCCTTGTGTATTCCTTTTCAAAGCACTGAGGTCTGAGTCGACAAGAAACAGAGGGAAAACATATTGCCCCTGGCCTCACTGAGCTTAGATTAAACTGAGATTGTAAATATGTAGAATATTATAATTAAGGCCATAGCTTACATTAGGGTTTGCTCTTTTTATGGTAGCAGTCTGTAGGTTTTGATGAATAATGTCATATATGCACCATGGCCTACACGGTATAGTATCTTACAGCATAATTTCACCACCTTTACCACTCCCTGGGCTCTACCTATTCATCCCTTCCTCCATGCGCCTTAACCCTCGAAAACCACTGATCTTTTTATTGCCTCTGTAGTTTTCCAATTCCAGAACGTCATGTAATTGGAGTCAGACAGACTGGTTTATTTTATAATACGTGTTTAAGGATCCACTATGTCTTTTTGTGGCATGATACCTTATTTCCTTATATTGTTGAATAATATTCCATTGTACAGCTGTAACAATTTATCCATTCACCTATGGACGGATATCTTGAATGTTTCCAGTTTTGAACAATTATGAATAAATCTGCCTCGCCTGTGTAAAATAATTCCAAATAATTTTTGTAGCAAATCTTCCCTCAAATAAGTTGATCCTAACTCCTCACTTCTTAAGAGAAGACTATGCATAGTGATTTCCTTTTTAATAGTATAGTGTGGAAAAGGGAAATAAAAAGGAGTACAATATAAAATATGACATACCCTTATTGTTTTCCATTTTTCATTACAGTTGTCCAAAGCCTTTATATTCAGTATCCATGGCATTCCTTGGTGGTAGTTTCTGAGGTGAGGGGGGGAATGAAGAATTTGGTTATGATATGTAAGTTAAATGTGCTGCTGATTTCACTTGACAAATATTTAAATTTGTAGCTTTTATATGTTTATACATTTATATGAGAGTACATAAGCCACTTAGCTTTTCATTTGATTCCTAGCTATGAGATTTACTGACTTTCTACTGTCCTACTCATGAGTCTCTGTTTCATCTGTATCATTTTCTTCAGCCTTTTAGTTTGTTGTGCTTTTTATAATGCCATACCGCATACTTAATTCATTAATTTTTGTATCACTTTTTAAGTTATAATCTTGTTCCTTTTTGGTCAATTTTTATGTCATATATTCTGCTATTTTTATATCCTCTATTCCAAAATATTTTATTAAATAATACTGATTATGTGGTGATGTGAACTTTTCATTTTCTATTTTGTTGTTTCTTTTTAATTAATCATAAAATGTACTTTAAGAATTGAGCTTGTCGTTTTTCAGTGTACATGTAGAAAGTGGGTACACTGATATGGTTTGGCTGTGTCCCCACCTAAGTATCATCTTCAGTTGTAGTTCCCATAATCCACACAACTTGTGAGAGGGACCTAGTGGGAGGTAATTCAATCATGAGGGCAATTACCCCCATGCTGTTGTTCTAATGATAGTGAGTAAGTTCTTGTGAGTTCTCATTAGATCTGATGGTTTTGTTAAGTGGCTTTTCACCCTTTTGCTTGACACTTCTCCTTGTTTCAGCCATGTGGAGAAGGACATATTTGCTTCCCCTTCTGCCATAATTGTAAGTTTCCTGAGGCCTCCTCAGTCATGCTGAACTGTGAGTCAATTAAACCTCTTTCCTTCATAACTTACCCAGTCTCGAGTATGTCTTTATTACCAGTATGAGAATGCACTGCTACATACATTCTCTATACTCAGGGTAGAGACTCAGTGTATACAAATAGTTCTACCACTTTAATTATTTTATTAAATCTTTTCTTCCCCAAACCTTCTTGTTCTTGATCTTTGCATAATTCCCTTTTCCAGGAAAATAGCAAAATGGCTATCAGCACCTGGAATTGATGGAGCAACCAACCACGGGACATTAAGTGCCCATGGAGCTAGAATAGCTCATCTTGGGCTGTGACCAAAACAGCTCAACATAGGCTGCGCTTTATCAGAAATACCATGTCATATGTTCAAGTGCGAACAACAGAAATCCATTTATCCTAAGATGAACATGATATATCTGAAATAAAACACTAGAAAGACAAAAGATCACAAAAATACAAAATAATCAGGTAGCCCTCCCCCACAACGCATCATTTACTGTCATTGTACTCTGCCTCAGTTCACAGGTATGCTCAAATGATGGGTCTCTTTCTTTCTGTGAAACTAGGGGAAAAGGGTTCATGTTGTTTCATGAATGGGTCATCTCAGCATGATGGTGCAAGCTGGAAAGAGATGATAACTTCACATCTGCCCCATTTGGAGTTTCCCTAGAAGTGTTGAAGCCAAATCCTCCCAAAGCAGGGCAGCTGTTAAAATTCTCATGGGAGGGATTAAGCTCCAATTCCTGGAGAAAGCATGATTCAATTGTGTATGGATATATTTTAAAACTGCTGGCCGGGCACAGTGGCTCAAGCCTGTAATCCCAGCACTTTGGGAGGCCGAGGCGGGTGGATCACAAAGTCGAGAGATCGAGACCAACCTGGTCAACATGGTGAAACCCCGTCTCTACTAAACATACAAAAAATTAGCTGGGCATGGTGGCGTGTGCCTATAATCCCAGCTACTCAGGAGGCTGAGGCAGGAGAATTGCCTGAACCCAGGAGGCGGAGGTTGCGGTGAGCCGAGATGGCGCCATTGCACTCCAGCCTGGGTAACAAGAGCGAAACTCCGTCTCAGAAAAAAAAAAAAACAAAAAAAAAACAAAAAAACTGCTACCATAAATAATCACTATTTGGGAAAAAATATTTTGAGGCTATGCATATATCCTGTTTCTCTTTAAGGAATCTACCACTAATTCTAACATTCATCAGTGAATATTGCCAGCAATAAATATTACTGTAATATTATAATGGTGATTTTCTATATTCCTTATTACTTCTATACTTTTATTAATTGGAATCATTTTGTAATGTACAATGTTCCCTCCTTCCATGTATTTATTCATTCAATCATTTATATCTCTATACATTAAGTATTTATTTTATTTGGGATTTTTCAATCAATAGTCTCAGTTTTTATATTGGTGCTCAAATTTGTCTGACTTTGATGATTGGAGCTGTTTATCTTTCACTCCTGAGTTCATTTGATAGGCTTTCTAGGTTTTTTTGTTTTGGTTTTGTTTGTTTATTGTTCCTTTTTCTTTCTGGCAACACAAAATGCTCTAACTCATTTTACACTTTTTTTCAGCACCAAGTCTGGATGCAGATATTTCTTCAAAAAAGCTCTAGCTTCTTTGATTGGAGAAATGTATTTTGAAATGAAGATTTAGTTGCCAGGTATGACCCTAGCTATGAAGGTGACAGTTTTGAGGTCCTCTTAGCTGAGAATTAGGGCATATATACAAGCATACTAATCCATTTAAACACACTTATTTATACTTGCTACTTAGTTCTCTATCTGGAATGTATTAACAGAAATATGAATTCACACTATTTCTGACTCCATTCCAGCAACACAGAGTTCACTGTAGCATTCACCTCTCTATATTTCTGAGACACCTGGCTCTCATTATTTACAATACATTTATGTTTATTACCCAAGAAGAATATAGGTAAAGTAGTTTCAGAATTGCAAATCAATACCCTTGTGAGACATAAATTTATGAAAGTACAGTGTTTTTTACAGTTATTTTTAATTTTAGTCTTAGATTATTCAGTCAAAACACAGTTTTACAAAGCTTTTTTAGTGCCTTCCTTATCAGATCCTTCACATTTTTTATAATTAATTTTTTAATGAGCAAATTTATCCTATTTAAGACATAGACTACAATGTTAAGAACCTTATAAGAGAAACATCTTAAATAACAGGATTAAAAATGAAAAAATAGTAGAACAAACTCATAAACTGTGACCAAAAGAACCCTGTCTCTATCCTAATATCAGAGAAAAACTAGACTTCAAGGCAAGAAATTGTGCCAGAAATAAATTTTTGTTATGGCAAAGATTAGTAACATGAAGATAAAATTATAAATTGTTATGTACCTAAAAGGATAATTTTATAAGTTATTTTTATTTTTTATTTTTTTTTCTTTTTTCATTATTATAATTTAAGTTCTGGAGTACATGTGCAGAACATGCAGGTTTGTTACATAGATATACATGTGCCATGGTGGTTTGCTGCATCCATCCCCCCATCATCTACATTAGGTATTTCTCCTAATGTTGGCCCTCCCCAATCCCCCCACCCACTGCTATCCCTACGTTAGGCCCCCTAGGCCCCAACAGGCCCTGGTGTGTGATGTTCCCCTCCCTGTGTCCATGTGTTCTCATTGTTCAATACCCACTTATGAGTGAGAACATGTGGAGTTTGGTTTTCTGTTCTTGTGTCAGTTTGCTGAGAATGATGGTTTTCAGATTCATCCATGTCCATGCAAAGGACATAAACTCAACCTTTGTTATGGCTGCATAGTATTTCTTGGTGTATATGTGCCACATTTTCTTTATCCAGTTTTTCATTGATGGGTATTTGGGTTGTGCCACAATAAACATAAATGCCACAATAAACATATGCGTGCATGTGTCTTTATAATTGAAAGTTTTATAACATTCAATTATATAGACAATTATATAAATTCAATGTTATATACTTTGGGTATATACACAGCAATGGGATTGCTGGGTCAAATGGTATTTATGGTCCTAAATCCTTGAGGAATTGCCACACTGTCTTCCACAATGGTTGAACTAATTTACACTCCCACCAACAGTGTAAATGTAATCCTATTTCTCCACATCCTCTCCAGCGTCTGTTGTCTCCAGATTTTTTAATGAATTCTAACTGTCATGAGATGGTATCTCTGTGTGGTTTTGATTTGCATTTCTCTAATGACCAGTGATGATGAGCATTTTTCTTTTTTTTTTTTCTTTTCTTTTCTTTTTTTTTTTTTTGGTGTAAAGATACATATATATATTTAGCATTAGCCAGCTGGACTCAGTTTAGATGATACCAATTTTGTTGGCAACATCCAAAGCATCGTAATCAGGAGCCACTTGAACATATGCCTTCTTCTCTCCAGCAGGCCAAATCAGGGTGTTGACCTTGGCCACATCAATGTCATAGAGCTTCTTCACAGCCTGTTTGATCTGGTGCTTGTTGGCTTTAACATCCACAATGAACACAAGTGTGTTGTATTCTATCTTCTTCATGGCAGACTCAGTGGTCCCCGGAAACTTGATGACAGCATAGTGGTCAAGTTTGTTTCTCCTGGGGGCGCTCTTCCAAGGATATTTGGGCTACCTCTGGAGTTGCAGTGTCTTGGGCCGGCAGAAGGTGGGTGACGTGCGGATCTTCTCGTTTTGTGGCTGTGGACACCTTTCAACATTGCCTTCTTGGCCTTTAAAGCCTTTGCTTTGGCTTTGGCTTTAGGAGGGGCAGTGTCTTCACTTTCAGTGTCATCCTGTGAAAAGGATGAGCATTTTTCATATGTTCGTTGGCCTCATACATGTCTTCTTTTGAAAAGGGTCTGTTCATGTCCTTCACTCACTTTTGAATAGGTTTGTTTTTTTTTTTTTCTTTCCTGTAAATCTGTTTTAGTTCTTTGAAGATTCTTACATTAGCCCTTTGTCAGATGGGTAGATTGAAAAAAAATTTCCCATTCTGTTGGTTGCCGGTTCACTTTAATGATTGTTTCTTTTGCTGTACAGAAGCTCTGGAGTTTAATTAGATCCCATTTGTCTATTTTGGCTTTCATTGCCAATGCTTTTGGTGTTTTAGTCATGAAGTCCTTACCTATGCCTATGTCCTTAGTGATTTTGCCTAGGTTTTCTTCTAGGGTTTTAATGGTGTTAGGTCTTATGTTTAAGTCTTTAAACCACCTGGAGTTAATTTTAGTGTAAGGTGTCAGGAAGGGGTCCAGTTTCTGTTTCCTGCACATGGCTAGCCAGTTATTCCAAAACCATTTATTAAACAGGGAATCCTTTCCACATTGCTTGTTTTTGTCAGGTTTGTCAAAGATCAGATGGTTGTAGATGTGTGGCATCACCTCCAAGGCCTCTGCTCTGTTCCATTGGTCTATATCTCTGTTTTGCTACCAGAATCATTCTGTTTTGATTACTGTAGACTTGTAGTATACTTTGAAGTCAAGTAACGTTATGCCTCCAGCTTGGTTCTTTTTGCTTAGGATTGTCTTGGCTATGCAGGCTGTCTTTTGGTTCCATATGAAGTTTAAGGTGTTCTTTTCCAGTTCTGTGAAGAGGGTTATAGGTAGTGTGATGGGGTTAGCATTGAATTCATAAATTACTTTGGGCAGTATGGCCATTTTCACAATATTGATTCTTCCTCACCATGGCATGGAATGTTTTCCCATCTATTTGTGTCCTCTCTTATTTCCCTGAGTAGTGGTTTGTACTTCTCCTTTAAGAGGTCATTCACATCCTTTGTTAGTTGTATTTCTAGGTATTTCATTCTCTTTGTAGCAATTGTGAATGGGAGTTCACTCATGACTTGGCTCTATGTTTGTCTGTTATTGGTGTATAGGAATGCTTGTGATTTTTGCATATTGATTTTGTATCCTGAGACTTCGCCGAAGTTGCTTATCAGCTTAAGGAGATTTTGGGCTGAGATGATGTGGCCTTCTAAATAGACAATCATGTCATCTGCAAATAGAGACAATTTGACTTCCTTTTTTACTCATTGAGTACCCTTTATTTCTTTTTCTTGCCTCATTGCGCTGGCCAGAACTTCCAATACTATGTTGAATAGAAGTGGTAAGAGAGGGCCTCCTTGTCCTTTGCTGGTTTTCAAAGGGAATGTTTCTAGGTTTTGTCCATTCAATATGATATTGGCTGTGGATTTGTTGTAAATAGATTTTATTTTTTTGAGATATGTTTCATCAATACCTAGTTCAGAGTTTTTACCATAAAGGGCTGTTGAATTTTGTCAAAGGCCTTTTCTGCGTCTATTGAGACAATCATGTGCTTTTTGTCTTTGGTTCTGTTTATGTGGTGAATTACATTTATAGATTTGCATATATTGAACCAGCCTTGCATCCCATGGTTGAAGCCAAACTGATCATCACAGATAAGCTTTTTGATGTGCTGTTGGATTTGGTTTGCCAATATTTTATTGAAGATTTTCACATCAATGTTCATCATGTATATTGGCCTGAAATTTTCTTTTTTAGTTGTGTCTCTCCCAGGTTTTCGTATCAGGATGACGTTGGTCTCACAAAATGAGTTAGGGAAGATTCCCTCTTTTTGTATTGCTTGAAAGAGTTTCAGAAGGAATGGTACCTGCTCCTCTTTGTACCTCTGGTAGAATTCAGATGTGAACCCATCTGGGCCTGGACTTTTTTTGTTTGGTAGGCTTGTAATTGCTTCCTAAACTTCAGACCTTGTTATTGGTCTATTCAGAGATTCAACTTCTTTGTGGTTTAGTCTTGGGAGGATGTAAGTGTCCAGGAATTTATCCATTTCTTCTAGATTTGCTGGTTTATTTGCACAGAGGTGTTTGTAGTAATCTCTGATGGTAGTTTTTATTTCTGTGGAATCGGTGATGATATCCCCTTTATCATTTTTATTACATTTATTAAATTATTCTCTCTCTTCATTTTTATTTGTCTGGCTAGCAGTCAATCTATTTTGTTAATCTTTTCAAAAAGCAGCTCCTGGATTCACTGATGTTTTTGAAAGATTGTTTTGTGTCTCTATCTCCTTTAGTTCTATTCTCATATTCATTATTTCTTGTCTTTTGCTAGCTTTTGAGTTTGTTTGATCTTGTTCCTCTAGTTCTTTTAATCACGACATTAGGGTGTCAATTTTAGAGCTTTCCTCGCTTTTCAGGTGGGCATTTAGTGATATAAATTTCCCTCTACACACTGATTTAAATGTGTCCTGGAGATTTTGGTGCATTGTGTCTTTGTTCTCATTGGTTTTGAAGAACAGCTTTATTTCTGCCTTCATTTCATTATTTATCCAGTAGTCATTCAGGAGCAGGTTGTTCAGTTTCTAATTGCTGAGATATTTCACCACTACTAGGTTTGCTTTACAAGAGCTCCTGAAGGAAGCACTAAACATGGAAAGGAACAAACAGTACCAGCCACTGCAAAAGCATACCAAATTGTAAAGGTCATTGACACTGTGAAGAAGCTGCGTCAACTAATGGGCAAAACAACCAACTAGCATCAAAATGGCAGAATAAAATCCACAAGTAACAATATTAACCTTAAATGTAAATGGGCTAAATGCCCCAATTAAAAGACACACATTGGCAAATTGTATAAAGAGTAGAGACCCATTGGTGTGTCATATTCAGGAGACCCATCTCATGTTCAAAGACACACATAGGCAGAAAATAAAGGGATAGAGAAATATTTACCAAGCAAATAGAGAACAAAAAAAAAAAAAAAGAAAAAAAGAAAGTAAAAGCAGAAGCTGAAATCCTAGTATCTGATCAAACAGACTTTAAACCAACAAAGATCAAAAGAGACAAAGAAAGGCATTACATATTGGTAATGGGATCAATGCAACAAGAAGAGCTAACTATCCTAAATACATATGCACCCAATACTGAAGCACCCAGATACATAAAGCAAGTTCTTAATGACCTACAAAGAGGCTTTAGTCCCACACAATAATAGTGGGAGACTTTAACACTCCACTGTCAATATTAGACAGATCAACAAGACAGAAAATTAACAAGGAAATCCAGGAGTTGAACTCAGATCTGGACCAAGTGGACCTAACAGACATCTACAGAACTCACCACCCCAAATTTGCAGAATATACGTTCTCAGCACTGCATGTACTCTAAAATTGACCATATAATTGGAAATCATTCTTCAGCAAATACAGAAGAACAGAAATCACAACAAACAGTCTCTCAGACCACAGTGCAATCAAATTAGAACTCAGGATTAAGAAACTCACTCAAATAGTCACCTTTAATATTCAAATACAGTCGTTACAGTCTACATTTCATCTTGGATTTTAACATTCTGGTTGATTTTTTAAAAGTGTTGATAGCAAAATTTACTTTTGCAGTTTATATTACTGTTTTGACAAATGCATAGAACTGTGCATCCACTACCATAGTATCATATACAGCAGTTCCATCACACCAAAAACTTCCTGTTTTGGTCCTTTCTTCTTCTTGTTTTTGTAAGCTCTGCTTCTGATTCATTGTACTTACTATTTTTATTTAACATACTATATATTACTTTGCCACAGAATCTATTTGCCCTTGGGCTGTTTTCAGTTTTTTATTTATTTCTGTAATTTGGTGGGAGTAGGGTGTGCAGGAGGATACAATTTTCCTGAATTACGCCATTTCTTATTTTATCCCTTCTTGCTGTCTTCCAACCACTTACCTGAATTTCTGCATATAAATTCCTTTACCCTCTTCCAGAGAGATGACTGTTTCACTAGCTAATTTTTAATTAATAGGGGAAACTTTCTTTTACTTCTTACCTGCAGATATATTCCTGGTTCTTTTCTTTTGCTAGTAAAAATGTTTTTATTTTTTATCTTCTTTCTTTTACTACCTTTATAGAAATGCTGAGTTAGTTCTTTTAAATTATTCATTACTGAAAGAATTTGGTTTATCTGTTCAACTTCCCTACATAATATTTCTCTGCTATTGACGGTCCAGTGCAGTTTGATGTTAGGGACTCAAAGAACCTCTTTTTTGTCAGAAGCCACAAAAGCAAATTGCTTCTTGCAAATATTATATGTGTAATGTTTAGTGAAATCTCACTGTCACTTGTCCTATGAAATAAACTGGGTTGCAGTGGCTTCTGCTACTTCACTGCATTGCTGAAGTCCTTCAGTCTATGTTCCTTACCTTCAAAAAGTACATTTCTGTTTTATTTGATATCTATTTTCATATCATTTTCTTATTGTCTTAGGGCCATTAATTAATTATAGGATTCAATGTCTTCATATATGTATGGTAAGTTCTGGGATACATGTGCAGAACATGAAGGGTTTTTTTTGTTTGTTTGTTTGTTTGTTTTTATGTAGGTATACTCATACCTACATAAAAAAGGTGGTTTGCTGCACCCATCAACCAGTCATCTACATTAGGGATTTATCCTAATGCTATCCCTCCCCCAGCCCTCCACCCCACAACTGGCCCCAGTTTGTGATATTCCCTCCCTGTGTCCATGTGTTCTCATTGTTCAACTCCCACTAATGAATGGGAACGTGCAGTGCTAGATTTTCTGTTCCTGTGTTAGTGTGCTAAGAATGATGCTTTCCAGCTTCATCCATGTCCCTGAAAAGGATATGAACTCATCCTTTTTTAAGGCTACATATTATTCCATGGTGTGTATGTTCCACATGTCTTTTATCTACTCTACCACTGATAGCAAAGACTTGGGTTGGTTCCAAGTCTTTGCTGTTGTGAATAGTGCTGCAATAAACATATGTGTGCATGTGTCTATCAGCACTTTGTGAGCCCCACTCTCGCTGATTCAACATCTGAAATATTTTCTATTTTCCAAGTTTCCCACACACAACTCCTCAGTAAACTTGGCAGACCATAATTTTACAAAAATAAAGCTTGAATCCTATTTTCTATTTTTCATGTTACTGCTGAGTAACATGAACAAATAAATACTGAGTTGATGAGTATCTGGGTTATTTCACTATTTGACTAGTATAAATAATGTTGATATGAATATTAACACAATTTTTTGTGAATGCTTTTAGTTCTCTAAGGCATACAATCTAGGTGGGGAATTTTAAGATTATATGTCAATTCTGTGTTTAATTTTTTAGAGGAAGTACCAAACTATTTTCTAAGGTGGCCACATCATTTTACATTTCTACCAGCTATGTATGATGGTGTTAATTTCTACACAGCCTCAAAATGTTTACTATAGTCCCAGCTACTTGGGAGGCTGAGGCAGAAGAATCGCTTGAACCCAGGAGGTGGAGGTTGCAGTGAGAGGAGATCATTCCACTGCACTCCAGCCTGGGCGACAGAGTGAGACTCGGTCTCAAAAAATAAAAAAGTGTTTACTACAGTCTCATGTTTATCTTAGCCATCCTACTGGGTGCAAAATTATAATTTATTATCCTTTAAATTTACATTTTCTAAATAAATGATGTCAGTCATCTTTCCATATTCTTTTTATCCACTTGAATATCTGTTGTAGAGACATGGCTTTTCAAATACCTTGTCCATTTTTAATTAAGCAACTTTTAAAAAAATTGGTGAATAGTAGGATTCATTACTTATTTTGGGTACTTGTTATTTATTGGATGTATAATTCACCAATACTTTATACAGTTCTTTGTGTGTTTTGAGTCATGCCTTTGATGTTGCCCATAGAAGCATAAATACTTTTAATTTTGATTGAATTCAATTTATCTATTTTTAAAATTTTATTTCTTGCAATTTTGGTATTACATTTAGGAAACCATTGCAAATCCAATTTACACTTATGTTTTCTTCTAAAATTTTTACTTTCATGCCTTAAATATAGGCCTTTGAAACATTTTCATTTAATTTTGTGTATTGTAGTGAGACGGAGGTCAAACTTCATTTTTTTTTCATTTGTATACTTAGTTATCCTAGTAGCATTTGTTGAAAAGTCTATTCTGTCATTAACAAATTATTTTGACATCCTTGACAAAAAATAAATGACAAAATAATAACGGTTTGTTTTTGGAGTATAAATTCTTTTCCTTAATCTATATGTATATCCCTATTGCAGTAACACATTGTCTTGATTACTGTACCTTTGTAGTAAGTTTTAAAATCAGGAAATGTGAATGCTCTAGATGTGTTCCTGCTTTGCAAGTTTGTTTTGGATGTTCTGGATCACTTACATTTCTATATGAATTTGGCAATAGCTTGTCAATTTCTACACAGAAGCAAGTTGGCATTTTGATAAACATCATACTTCATATAGAGATCAATTTGGCAGTATTAGTGTAACAATATTGTCATCTAATCTATGAAACTGTAATATCTTTCCATTTACTTAGGTCTTCGATGCATTTATTTTCTTTTTAAGTATTTTATTCTTTTGGGAACCATTACAAATAAATTTTTCTCTTACTTTTGTTTTTTGATTGTTTATTGATAGTGCATAAAGTACAATTGAAGTTTTCATATAGATCTTGTATTATATAACTTTGCTGAAATTCTATACTGGTTCTAATAGCTTATATTTTTATAGATTTCATAGGATCTTATATTATTTATAAGATATGAAATTTTAGCCAAATAAATTCATTATTCAAAACTATTCATGTCTCCTTATTTCTCTTTTTCTAATTCGATATGATCTGTCTCCCCATCCATTAATCTACTTAAGCTACACTAGCTATGAAGTTCCTGGTATAAAACACAGTATCCCCACTTTAGAGGCTTTATTTTATCAGTTCTTTCTACCCAGAGTGTTCTTTCTTGAGGTATCTTCATTGATAATTCATATTTTTTCCAGTCTATGCTCAGATCTCACCTCCTCAATGAGAAAAATGGTACTATTCTATTTAATATTGCATACTACTACTACTTCACTTTTTCCCTCAACTTTGACAATCCCATTTTTCTCTTTCTGCTTTATGCTTTTTTCTCTTTGCATAAATCTTACCATCTTCCTAAACAATGCATAATGTAATTATATATGATGTTTAATCTTTATAGTGTATCTCTTTCAGCTAGAACATAAAGTACATAAGAAAAGAAATCTTTGTGTCTTTGTCCATTGATGTATGCCATTTAGCATAATGGTGAATATATACTAATAATGAAAATGAACTTATGATGAACAAATGCAAACCTCTCAATTTTATCGTTCAAAGCCCACAATATCTACCCCATTCTACTTATATGAGATAAGAAGATGTGGGGTATGGGATAATATCCAATGGTTCAAAAGGGTGATGTCTCTGATCCAACCAGGGAAGCTCTGAATGTTCACTCGAAAGTGACTTCAATCCTTCTTGATCTTATTTCTATCTCAAGGACTTCTTTCACTGATATCCATACATTCTAAGACACAGCATCTCAAATTGCCTACCTAGTCATATTAGTCTAAATTAAGTAAAATTTCTTCTACAAAATCATTACACATTTTTAAATTACACTACAGTGATTTCACCAGTCTTTAAACTTTTAGAACAATTAATTTCATAAATGAGTTTTTAAAAGTCATTTAACTATTCTTTGAAAATATAATTCAAATTACTGGAAACTACTTTTAATAATGGAGATTACTACTAATTTTTAATTTATATTTTAACTACATTTAGCATACAGATAAAATAAAAGGAAAATTCTTTTTTATTACATTATCATCCTAATGAGTGTGAAGTTTTGAGCTATATTGAAAAAATTCTGAAGAGAACTTATTTATCAAATATGTGAGTATTCATTGAATTTAATTTTGCAACTTCAGCTTTCTAGGTAATTATCAATCATTTATATTTACTCATGACTTGGGAATTATTAATAATGTTCCATAACATTTCACTACCAATGACATGAATTTTGTAGTAGCCATCAAAATAAGTTAAATGACTTAAATATTATGTTCATGCCAAAATGTAAACAGATTAAAGATAATATTGTGCTAAATAAAATACATGATTATAACAAAAGATTTATATTTTACAAATAAGTAAATAAAATTCACCTGTAATTTGTCCACTCAAACTTGCCCATTCTTAGCATTTTATTATCTATGCATCTTGATTTGGTTTATGTGAGGCCATGCTTAACATACTGCGTTACAACTCACTTTTTTAACCATAAAATTGTTTCATCTTTTCAGCCTTTACATTTTGAGCATCTTTATATTTCATTAGTAATTTTCCAGACAGTTGCATTAAACACCTTAAGTTGCATACCTTTTTATACTTGCATTTTGTCAACTACCATATTTTTAAAATTCAAATAGCTGGAGATGTAGATAACCATTTTAATTATTTTTTAAAAAGTATAAACAGGATTGACATAAAATATTTGCAAATCAATTGTTTTCATAGCTTTACCAAAAAATAAAAAAAATGAGGAGGAGATTAAATGGTTCAAAAACACCTAAGGTTTTGAAATCTATTGCTAAATTTCTATTGAAAAATATCTAATCAACTTATCTTCTTATAAACGTTGTGTAGAAATGTCTTATTATAAATAATCTTTAATCAGTGTAATCAGTGTTACTTTAATTTTACTCTTTATTAAGATGAATAATTAAGAACACTACATATTGACCTAAATTCTGTCTTCTGTGTATTCAGGCTACCTTTACAAAAACATAAGTTTTGGCCCTGTTTTCCTTTTGGCTACTTTACGATTGTGTTTATTTTCATTCTTATTAGAAGTCATTAAGAAATGTATAAGCCACAAAATTATTTTTTCAAAATTATAATCAGATTTAGGATTTATAATGTATGTCCTAAACATTTTTGAGCAAAAACAATGCTACCCTAGAATTTCATATTTGACAGGTTGTTTTGTCCTTGGTTCTTTTATATTTGTTGCATGGTTTTTAAATAGAATTTGCCCATTCATTCAACAAAAGAAGCTTTCTTTGAGTTTGACAACATGGTGGTGATGGGGTGGGGACAAAATTAAGTAAATAAAAATACAGACCCTGCTCTCAAAGTATTTGAAAACTTTGGAGAGCTTAGCATAAAGAGTCTTAATCCAAGAAGAAGTGCTCAGTGTTCCCAGAAAGATGTGAAGGCAGAGTCCAGGAGAACGCTGACAGATACAATTACTGTTGTCTCAGGGAGCAGATAAATGGGCATTCTGTAGGACTTTAAATGTTGAATGGGATTACACTATATTTTCCAAGAAAATAAATGTTTGTAAATGTTTAAAATAATACGAAGAAAAATAAATTTCTATGGACAAGTAACACTGCCTTAAATTTTCATAGATAGTTAAAATTTCAGAGCTGCAGGAATGACAAGAAGTATATAATCTTCTACCATTTCAGGAAGTAAAGGCAATATTTGGGAAGATGTGGCAAGTTTTACAAAAAAAAAAAAAAAAAAAAAAACCCAGTTATGCGTAGCCATTTACAATCCTCCAAGTGTCAACAGATTTGTCCTGAGCTGCTATTTAAGGCGTGAAGAGCTTGATATTGAGCAAAAGTATTTAGACTTAATAATCTGTGTCAAATTAATGGAATTTTTGACTGAATTAAAGAAACAACCTCATTAGATGATTCTGCCAGAAAAATTTTGCCTTAAGTATAACTGCATTTTCTATTTATATTTGGCATTTAAATCATAATATATTTCTCAGAAATACTTGTTTGTTAAACAGCACTTTCTACTAAAAGTAGAGAGCTTGGGGTTTAGCTCTTATTTTGATAATAATTAATTGTATAAACTTAGGAAACTCCTTTGACCCTTCTGGATATTGACTTTTCTGACTGGTTAACATAGGAGATTCCATCCAGTGATCTCCAATTCCCTTCCAACTTGTCTTACATTAACATTTTTCCTTCTAGAAAAAGTTAGTTGTATTATAAATCTTAAAATTGAATTTTACTTGACAGACAGTCTATGAAATAGGCTGTTGGAAGCACAAGTGCCCAGTTGTATCATCAATAATTAGTTGCTTCACTGAAAATACATTACTTTTTATAAAACTGTATCCTCTTCCTTCAGAGATGACTACATTTCTCAGGGTAGCTGCCTTTTCTATTTAATGCATTGTTAAAACTCAAGCAAGTATAAAGGGCTTTTTTATTGTAAAAATACTTTATTCAGCTTTAGAACACAGCTACAGAATATAGTACAGACTTATTCTATGTTGAACACAGGTGGGCTGGAAGATGAAACATACTTTACCGTACAAATAAAGAAAGTTGCAACATGTATGGCTATAATTACAAGGCATAATTATAAGATAAATTGAATCTCTAGTCATTGAATCCATTCATCTCGTTTTGAGTGGGAAATAACAGTTTTCCTGGAGATGTTACTTTAGCTAAGCAAGAGATTGGCTGTATAATAACACACACTTGTTATTTTGTATGACTAGGCCTATTTTCACGTTACTTTTCAAAAATGCTGATTTTTTTCTTCATTCACGAGATATTATTCTTTTTAAACTTTCAGCTCAAGGCTAAAATCTTGTCTGGAGCATGAGAAATAGGTGACTCTTTCTGCAGATCTAATGCTTGCCTCAGCAGCTTTTCCAAGAACCCAGTGGCAGAATCGAATTATCAGAGGTCATGAAGAGGCTGCTTTTGGCAGTGTGCATCAAACTGGAGGCCCATCACCAAGGCAGTCATAATTATTATCAATGTTACATATGCAGCCAGTGGTGCCAAGAGGGTTCAAGAATGACTGGCCCACCTATATCCAACCTGTAGATACCTGCCAGTTCACAGACTTTGAGGTCTCACTACACACTAGCCTGTGAAAATAGTCAATTCCAGCAATTTATTTAACTTTGAAAGCATCATTGGCAGACGCTCTCCATTTTATTTCAAGTAGTTTCTGATTTTAAGCTCATTTTCTTCTGATGAAATACACATATACACACATTTTCTATTGAGTGGTCTTCATTGTAATTCAAAAAAGGTATGTTTCTTGAACAACATGAGTGTTTGTATTGTGATTTTATTAAATGGTTCATCAATATTTTATGACAACTAGATTTTTACTTGAAATATCCATGTGGGTTTGAAATACTGTCTCACTCACTGCGCTTTGAAAGCTCATCCCCGAACATCTTTATACATATTCAGTAAGACAGTTTTTGCTCTAAAAAAAACAAATACAGCAAGACATAGATTGATCTATATATCTAAATTCTAAATATAAAAATGTAATAGAATATGTGCACTGAAAATTACATTTGAACATTTTTCGTATCATTTAATGCTGTACAGCAATAAAAAATGCCTTTAAAAGTAAATAATTTTAAGTTTTTTAACAACAAAATAGTTATTTGTTTTTATGACATAACTCAACAAAACCAGTATATTTTGGAATTCACTGAAAAAGATGGTAAAGAGGCATAAAATGAAAACATATTTCTGGTATGGTTGACTAAGGACATATATAAAACTTTGAGCCCAGAGATATTTTCATTTTAATTAAATGTTATTTAAGTAGTTGACTCATTTTATATGCTTTCTATTTTTATTTGTAACTACTCTAGAACACCTTAGACCAGTGCATTTTGCAAGTCACTGTCATCTGTTTAAACAGACTTCGTCAATTCCATTTGTACAAAATGTTAATATACTTTAAGCATGTCTCTTGTATAGGGCTAGCTTTTTGTTCAAGATTAATACCAGCAATTACTATGTTTGAATGCTATGGAACTTAGACCTAAGTAGGAAGACTGGGACTAATAAAATTCAGAGTTGCTAGCAGCTTATACCACTGTCTGGAGTGTCTACAAAATATGCTTATGTAGGAAGACATCAGAGGGAGATAGCATAAATATTAATGTAAAACACTAAAATGTAGAATAAATAAAAGGAAGCAGACAGTTCTGAGTGTGCTAGTGGTATCTCTTTCTTAACAATATAATTAATAATTGCCCCCTAATCTAATGTTTAGTTCTATTATCACAAAACCAAACAAGAGTCTTATATAAAAATAAAATTCCCCCATTAGCAGAATTGGTCCAGTAATGATCACTAATTATCTATAATAAGCCTCTGTGATCTTACTTTATATTCAGAAATAGATGTACAAATACTCAAATCATGCAAATTAGCCCTCATATTGTTTGTAACCTCTTGTTAACTCATAGATTTGAGAGATATTTAATAAAGACCTTAGTGGGCTTCTTAGAATATAACTAACACTAATATTTAGTTGTTAGATAGGTTAAAGATTCAAATGCTTTATATTAAGATTAATTTGGCATAATTATTACAGTGATTAATTTAGATATATAATTTTAAAAAGAGTTGTCTAATTATACCAGTCTCAATTTGAAAAATGAGCATATTTATTTGTGGACAGCATGGTCCTCCTATAATAAAATACTAAATATTTGGTCATTCTAATCTAGATTTAATTTGAAACCTTTTTTCATTAACTGTAATTATCCATGCTATCAATTATTTGCAAAATTAACAACACTTTCTTTTCATGTAAAATTATTAATGACAAGGAGTATTGACATTCATCATATTTTAATAGAGTCATCAGTATCAGTATATCTCATTGTGATGATCCCATCTACATCTTATCTCAATTTCTGATTCATACGGTTATTTTGATTATTCACAAATACAATCAAGACACAGTTTTTAGAAGAGCTAGCAGTGACAAAGCTAAAGAGCAATTATGTATGTTTCACTGAAAATAATTTCTTGGTTACATTGGGAAAAGCAATGATCTATTCACAGAATTCCCACTGTAATTAAATTTAAAAATTATTAAAATTACCCATATATTTGCATTATTTTTCAATGTTCTTTGTTGATAATCCCACAGTGTTACAGGTCTCATTAAAAATTTGACTTCACTTTTATTGACAGGCTGTCTAGGAAGTAGAAATGAGAAAACTAAACATACAGCTTTTCAATAACATGAATGCAATTAATTGAACTGTAATAACAAATACACTTGTGTATGTGTGTGTATAAGCTTTGTTCTTCTTCAAGAATCTTTTAGTTTTCTTTACATATTTTAGAATCAGATTCTCAGTTTCTGCTAAAATATCTGCCTGGTTTTCTACAAAAATTTCATTGTCACTTGTATTACTCAGAGTTCTCTAGAGAAACACAACAAACATGCAGTTATGTGAGAGGAAATTTATCAGCGGAATGGGCTCACATGAATATGAAAGCTGAGAGTTCCACAGTAAGGCACCTGAAAGCTGGAGAAACAGAGAAGCCAATAGCTTGGCCCAATCTGAGTCCAAAGTCCTCAGAATCAGGAAAGTTGATGGTGTAACCCTCAGTCAGTGTCCAACAGCCTGAGAAGTGGGCTTGGTGGGTATTGATGGTACAAGTACTGGAGTACCAAGGCCTGAAAACCTGGAAGTCTAATATCTGAGGGAAGGAGAAGAACAATGTTCCAGCTCCAGAAGTAAGAATTTGTCTTTCCTCTGCCCTTTGGATCTATCCAGGCCCTCAGTCAACTGGATAGTGCCCACTCATACTGGGGAAGGGCAGATCTTCCTCACTCAGTTCATCAATTCAAGTGTTAATCCATTCATAAAACATCAATAGATATACTCAGAAATAATGCTTTACCAGCTCTCTGGGTATCCCTTAATCTAGTCAACTGAGATCTAAAATTAACCATTATAACACAATAGATCAATTTGGGGATAATTACTGTCATAATAATATTGAGTCTTCAGTTCCAGGAACTTCATATTGTCTCCCCTTATTTATATTTTTAATTTGCCTAGCAATGTCTGGTAGTTTTAATTGTAAAATGCTTCAATTTCTTTGGTTAAAGTTACTATTAAGGCTATTGTTAATGGAATTGATTACTTCTATTACTAGTGTGCTAAAATACAATTAAGTTTTATGAATTGTAGTCTGTGACCTTGTTAAACTCTAGCTCGTGTGTGTGTGTGTGTGTGTGTGTGTGTGTGTGTGTGTGTGTGTATGTTTCTTGGAATTTTCTATAAAAAGTGTCAGGTAATCTGGAATAAAGGCACTTTTACTTTTACTTTTTCCTTTCCAATCCGAATTCCTACTATTTCTCTTTCTTGACAATACTAGCTAAAACCTACAATACAGTGTTAAAGTGATGAGAATGTACAGTCTTGCCTTGTTACCAATGATAAGGGAAAAAGACTTCCATCTTTCTCGAATAAGGATGATATTATCTGTATGTTTTTCCTACTTAACTTTTGACAATTTGAAAATTTTTCTATTTTACTTTTTAAAGAGTTAAAAAATTATCACAAGCAAGATTTAATTTTTTTCAACTATTCTGCATCTATTGAGACAATCATGTGACTTTTGTCTTATACTTTATAAATGTTATTGCATTAATTGATTTTAGAATTTTTGCAAATATTGCATTTCTAGTATAAATTTCACATGATTGTGGAATTTTAAAAAATGCCAATGGATTCAACTTTATTGAGGATTTTTGCATCAATATGAGAAATATTGGTCTGTAATTTTTGTTTATTTCTCTCATGATGTCTTTGGCTTTGCGATCAGAGTAACCCCGGCCTCGTAAAATGCATTTAGAAGTATGTTCTCTCTTCCTCTATTTTCTGAAAGAGTTTATGAATAATTAGTATTATTTGGTGTTTATATACTCGGCTGGATTGAACTTCTTTGTGAAATTAATTTTAATTATAATTTGATTAATTTACATATAGATTCACTCAAATTTTATATTTTTTCTGGAATCAGTTTCAGTAATTTGAGTCTTTCTGGTAATTAGTCAAATACTTCTAAGTTGCCTATTTTGTTGGCAAAGCTCCTAACAAAGGAACTTGATTTCCCCATATAGACTTCTCTTCCCATCCCTCTCCCGCCTCTTCCTTTTTCTCTCTCTCCCTTTCCCCCCTCCTTCCTTCCCTCCCTCCCTCTCTCTCCCCTTTTTTCCCTCTCTTTTCCTCTCTGTCTCTCCCCTTCTATTCTCTCCTATTCTCTCCCTCTCTCTCCTACTCTCTTCTCTTCTCTCTCCCTCTCCCCACCCTCTCTCTCCTTCCCTTTCTCTCTCTTCCTGTCTAAAAAAAAAATTTAGAAAAAAGAAAACAAAGAAAACGATTTCCCATAAACCATTTGAATTTCCGTAAGCTGTGCTGTGATGAATCTTCTTTCTTTCTTGATTTTATTAATGTGCGTGTCTTCCTTCTGTCAATCTATCTCTCCTTTTTTCTCATTAGACTTTTTTCTATCAATTTAGACTATCAATTTTATTAATCTTCTCAAAGAATCATATTTTAGTTTCATGTATTGCCTCTATTTTTCTGTTTTACATTTCACTGATTTCTACTAAATCATCCATTGTTATTTTCCTTCCATTTCCTTAGGCTTAGCTTTCTCTGCTTTCCCTAATTTCTTGAGGTTAAGCTGAGATACCAATTTGAGACATTTTGGTTCTTTCACAACATAATTGTTACAGCCATAAATTGTTCTTCTGCTACTGCTGTAACAGCAACCCATAAATCTTAATATGTTGTGTTTTCATACTCACATCAAAATATTTCTAATTTTCAGGGTATTTTCTTCTTAAACCCATGGAATTTTTATGTGTCCTATTTAATTTTCAAATACGTACATTTCCTTAATTTTCTTGTTTCTATTTTTAATTTAATCCCGTTATAGTCAGAAAACTTATTTTGTAAGATTTAAACACTTAAATTTATTGAGTCGCATTTTTTGTCTTAGTGCATAGTCTATTTTGGAAAATGTGTTCTATGTGCATAAAGAGAATGCTCATACTGACTTCGCCTGGAGTTATAGAGACATCAGTTAAATGAAACTGGTTGAGAGCATTATTCAAGTCTTCTGCATGTCCTGAATTTTTGGCCTTGTTTTTCTATTTATTATTATGATCACGATAATGAAATTTCCAACTACTGTTTTGAATTGTCTATTTCTCCCTCCCTTTCAAATGCCCTTAAACTGGTGCATGTATAAATAAGCTTTGGTACAACTGTACAGTACAATATTACTCAGAAATAATACAAAGTGATACAGATACTTTGAAAGTTATTTTGGTAGTTTCCACTTTTCTCATGTACACATCACCCATATCTGATGCAATATGCTGCAACTATCTCATTCTTATAATTTGTAATAATAAAAACATGTTCAGACAAGAAAGAAAACCAAAACTATGTCCGTACAAAAACTTATGTGTAAATATCTATAACTGCTTTATTGATAAATGCCGAGAACTGATACCAATCCAAATTTCCCTAAACTGGTAAATGCACAATCAATCTGCAACATACTTATGTCATGGAATATACTCAGTAATAAATAAGTCACACTAGTGGTACACATAACAAAATTATAATTCTCAAATTTATTATGCTAGGTTATAAAACGATACACACTGTATTATCCATTTGACCCTCTGGAAAGTCAAATCTACAGGGGCAAAACTAAAATCATCAATTAGGGAAATGGCTATGGAAGACAGTTCCCTAATTGATGAACTGCAAAAAGGCATGATGTGACTTTTTGATGTGATAGAATTCAGCTGTTCTGTCCTTTACCATGGTTATTGTTACATGATCAAACTACCTGCATTAGTACATACAAAGTGCACCAGTACATACAAAGTACATATATTTATCAAAGAACATGGAATGTTACACCCAAAAATATTAATTTTACTGTATGTAAATTATGCTTTGATAACGCTGACTTAAGAAAAATAAAGCTAGAGACAGCCTCAGTTTCAGATGTAGTATAAATGTGATGCATTAAAATTATCATCTACAGATAATTGTACACATATTCTGTCTTTCCAATGTTCTTTTAATAAATAGAAACATCTATATAAAATGTCTGTTTTAGAGAAGACTAATAAATAAAAATTGGACTAATAAATAGAAGTGAGCTCATGGAATACATGTTAAGGAAATAATTTTTCACGTTTCTATAATTAAAATGGTCTAATGAGAATTATATCAATTACCTGAGGTTACCCTCAAGACCCAGAAGCTATCATTTTCCTTTTTCATTGTGCATACACACACTACTTTTTATTGCATTCAAACTGAAAACATTTTTTCTCATGAATTCTTTACTGTAGAGTTCTTATATACTGACTAGTCAATAAAAATTTTTAAAATAGTAGTGATTAAAACTTTTCTTACATCTCAGTTCACTCAAATATAAGCTCTATTTTAATGTATACTAATTGTAGTATATTCATGTTTTTCATATTAGGCTGACTGTGCAACTGTTTCAAAGTATTGCTTACAGATACAGGGTTCAAGGTTATAATATTTAGATGTAAGGTGGTGCAGAATTGTATTGATTGCCTATATGCATCCAAGCAGCTTGTAAGTTACTGCCTTGTCAATAGTACACATTTATAATCTAATAACCTTAACCCAATAATTTATTTCTGTTGCTGTTCTCATGTAAGTACCTATTGCCGAGAAACTTCTACTGATAAGTTTCCAGATTTATTCCACATAAACGCGGAGTCAAGTAATTGAAATAATAGAACACAGACAAGCAAGTCCTTCTTGAAAGAGCTGTTCCACAGAGTTTTACTATAGTAGGTCTACTGTTCTCTGGGAATTGTATTTTTATGACTTTCTATAAAATTTTATTTCTGGTCTATATACTTTTGACTTAATTATTTTCTACCTTGGTTTAGGCAGTCTTCATTTTTGCTACCATGTATTTCATAGTAGAACATATTAATCAACTCTCACTTTCTTATTTCTACGATCTTTAGTCTTACTATTTTGAGAAATAGTAAAATAATATTAGACTAGCTCTTCTCTTTAGAGAAAAACAATGAAGTGGTAAGCTGATTAGGAGATTTCTGTGAATTTTCCAAATTTGTAAAGTTGTATCAACATTAATTTAACAGTAAGTTTTTAGAGATTCACTTTTTTCTATCTTTCCAAAGCGTTCAACTCAGTATTCATAGAAATGATTCTATTTCAAATTCAGAATTCACTGCTTTGTAATATTTAATTAAATTATATACTTACAGCAAGAGGTACAACTAGGAAAATGGATTTTGGTGATAAGTACAAATTAATTTTAGAGACTGACTGATGGGAATATATGGATAAGATTATCCAGAAATTCTCTGCATCTGTAACTACTATGAAATGAGGATCTGGATTTAATCTAGTTAGGCATTTAAGCAGTGACTATTTAAAGATGTTCTACTCTGTTATTTAATAGACCCCAAAATATTCTTTTAAAAACTGAAATGAATTCAATTTCCCCAATTATGCTAGCAATTATTTCTATCACATGGCAGCACTGGCTTCTTTATTAAAAACATGTAAAAAATTATTATATACTTTATGGCAGTTTATTAATCTTATCAAACATGTTACATAATTACCGTATAATTTCTATTTAACACTTAGTCATTTGTCATAAGAATGGCAAGAAAATATCAGTGAAATGGTCATTGCAAATCACTTAAATAATGTTATATGTAAAAATATGCATTACTACATACATATATTTATTACTCATCTTGTATGCATTTTATACGATGTAGTGAAAACATGCGTACAAATAAACTATTCAGTGGCTATGCACAGACTACTTAAATCTCTTCACAGCAGGGAATGTCTGCTTTATATTTCTAAGAATGACAAGATATAGTGCTGTTAAAAGAGAGCCTGATAGAAATTTCAATTACTATAAGACAGACTGTGATATTTTCCTCCACATAAAGCATAACCAAGCAACTACCCCTCAATTATCTAGAGTTGTTCTGCTGACAATATATGTGTTTCAACACAACATACAGAGCTCTCCTTTAAGGATCTTTAAACTCCATGATAATTGAAAGAAACACTTAGTAAGTTTTATGGATTGAATTGTGTTTCCAAAAATTCATATGTTGAAGTCCTAACCCCCAATGTTACTATATTTGAGATAGGACCTTTAAACAAGTAATTAAGGTTAAATTGGGTCATTAAGAGTGGGTTCCTAACCTAATACGATAGGTATCTTTATAAGAAGAGGAAGAGAGATCAGGCATGGTGGCTCACGCCAGCACTTTGGGAGGCCGAGGCTGGTGGATCACCTGAGGTCAGGAGTTCGAGACTAGCCTGGCCAACATGGTGAAACCCTGTCTCTACTAAAAGAAATACAAAAATTAGCTGGGCACGATGGCAGGCAACTGTAATCCCAGATACTTGGGAAGCTGAGGCAGGAGAATCGCTTGAACCTGGGAGGCAGAGGTTGCAGTGAGCTGAGACTGTGCTATTGCACTCCAGCCTGGGAGACAAAGCAAGACTCCATCTCAAAAATTTAAAAAAAAAAAAAAAAAAAAAGGAAGAGAAAGAGATAACCAGGATGCACAGGCAAATGGAGAAAAATGCCAAGTGAGGATGCTGAAAGAAGGCAGCCTGCAAGCTAGGGACAGAGGCCTCAGAGGAAGCCAATTCTGATGTCACTTTGATCTTGACTTCTAGTTTCCAGAACTATGATAAAATTAATTTTTGTGTTGTTAAGCCACCCAATCTGTGGTATTTGTTATGGCAGACCTAGCAAACGAACACAACAGGCTTTGGTGAAAAGAGCGTAACAGACTCAAATTTAGTAATAGAAGTTTGGTGAAGTATGTCTGTGTTAAGTTCACTTTGCTATTGTTTTTAAGAAGGGCTGTAGCGAAATATAATTAACCACTAAGATTTTTGCAGCTTAATGTTCATCAAACCTTTGAGTTGAACTTACTTTTGTAGCATTAATTTATGTGATTTCCTTATTTAATTGTATTCTATTTTATACAGATTTCTATAAAATAAACCTCTCAACTATCCTTTTGATTTATATTGAAGGTGAGAATATTCTTTTTAAGCAAATAATTAAATTTAATATAAACAAATCTTCACTATATGGCTAGATAATAATCCTTGTTGTCACAGTTTCATTGCTGAGAAACTGACTAGAGAAGATTTGTGGTTGACTGTGTAGTAGCGTACTATTGCTTGGTCCTATTATAAAGACCTCAAAGTAATCTCTTACAAATCAATGTGTTCTCTGTGTGACATTATATTTTTTTCTATTTGAAAAATATGTTTACACTGAATAATTCTTATAAATATTAAAATAGAGAATAAATTAAAGCCTAAGAAAAAAGTTATTGGAAATTAATAATTTCAGTTTTACTTAAGAATGAATTTCTATTAAGAAATGTAGTTTTGTTTAGAACAGTTTTAACTTTACAGCCTGTCATTTAATTCTGTGATAGTCTTCATTTGTTGACACTAATGTACATAATATCTAGGGACTTCTATGTACACCAAGGGCAAAGACTGACTATACAAGCAATTTTACAGAGTAATTTATAAAATATGTTATGCAGTTATAAAATCAGTAAGAAGCCATAAGATCTCCTGCTAGTTTGAGAGAATAAAAAATAAAGGAAAAAGAAGTAAAGAAATATGAAATTAGATTTATATGGCATGCTTTTAAAATCATCAGTTTTATGATATCCTGCTGGTATGGGAAAAATTACATTAGATTCAAATATAAGGGTGACATATTTTGAATATAAAAACTGTCACTCTGCTTGTTAGGCAAGCTTACTTTGTTTTTTAATGCAATATTGATCTATCAAAAGTATTTTTATTCCTATTACCAATACTGAGGTGTTCAACACTCTGGCAAGAAAATTTAAATCTATAGAAAGGTGTTGTATTTCATGGCTTGGAAATTTTTCCTTCAATAAAGGAGCGCATTGATTGGTTTTGTTCCTACCTGTAGGGAATCCTTAGCGTAAAATATTTTCTCTTTGTTTCAGGTTTGTTCACTACCTAAGAAAAAAAATAAAAATACAATTTGGATACATGGTCTGTGCAATAACAAAGCAGTCCATGGAGACTGAAATATTAGTAATAAATATCTGCAGTATCTCCTATATTCATTTGAAAAATGAAGGATAAGGCAAATTAGATTATTTGAAATCATATAGATAAAATCAAATTTATCTAAGTAAACTGTCTTTAATTGGTTGACTAACAACAAAATGAAGGACTCTTTTGACTCAAGTACTGACGCCCTAAAGAATCTTAAAGGCATTTAGCCTAACCCATCCACTTTGCAGGTCAGGAACATATGTGAAAGTGTTAAGTGACTTTTCTAGTTTACGTTAAGTATTATATAATAGCTAATTGAGAACTTTATTATAAAGTGACACCATATATATAATACATTTAGAAAAAAAGAAGTAGATGTTCAGATACAGTTATGAAATTTATAGAATTAGTACCTTAGACATGTAATGTGAAACCATTAATTATTTGAGAAAACCATTGCAGTATTTTACATAGTTAAAATTCACTTTGAACCAGTAGATACGGGTATATTTTTAATACTTCAGGAAATAATTTTACTGTCTTGACATGTTACAATTGTTTACAATCCATAAAACACACATATAATATTATAGAAGTTCAATACTGAGTTAATGTGGAACAATTAATATAATTATGGATAAATTAAATCATATTATTGCAAGAGCAGCTTCAAAACCAGACTAAAGGATGGTTTCCTCTTTTTAAACTCAAATGTATTTGCAAAGTTGTAGGACAAATAACCAAAACAGGGCAGGGATATTCAGTAAAATTGTAACACAACAATTAATTATAACAAAAGAATTTAATGTAAGTGTTTAAAGTGAAGCTAGTCATGCTGGAGGCACTGCTGCTGCGCCCTAACACTAACACCAACCCTGACACTTGCCATTTGACTGTCAAGCTTCCTACAGGAGCAACGCAATTGAGTATTGTTTGTCATACATTTTGCATGTCTAATTTTATACTGTATTTTTTCTCATCTAATATTCATTTAATGAAAATTATAAAACTCTGTTTTAAATTTTCACAAAACAATGGTGAAATTTTCCAGGTAGGTAACCTTGAATTACCGTATGAAGTGGATGAAGTCACCCATCACTGAAGTGGAAACTATAGTTACCATTTCCTTAGAATTATATGGCATATTAGCTTTAATTTTTCAAAAGGCAAAGTAACTATATTATGGGAAAACTCTGCGATAATGGATTATAAAATTTTTAAAACCTATAAAGCTTACTATTGATGAAGATAAAAAGCTTTTTGTTAAAATTGGTAAGACTCAGTAAGACTTTTTTGCTTTTCATTTCCTTCTTTGACATCGTGGAGCATATGGACTGTTTGTTGAGTTGCTGGCATCTGCAGGGGTCCATATATAAATGTTATTAATAAAAATTATATTATTGTTTCTTAAGCATGTTTTCCATTGTCTATCTTTTTTAAATCTTTATTTAATGTTTTGAATTGTCTCATCATTGTTGTATACATTTATGTGGTACAATGTGATGTTTCAATGTATGTATACAATGTGAAATACTTAAATTAAGCGACTTAACATTTCCACCACCTCACTTCATTTTTTTTTTGTGTAGTGAGACATTTAAAATTTATTTAGTTATTTTGAATTATAACATACAATATTATTGACTACAATCACTCTGCTATGTTGTCCATCATTCAAAACTTTGAAAGCATATATTCTTAGATACACAGACACAGGGAGTATTGTACACTTACATAATACCAACAACTAAGATAATAAGCAAATAAATTTATCCATAAACAAATTTTACTCATGATTATCGAAGTGCTAAACTAAATAGATGGACTTGAGCATTAAAGGTCAAGAAATTAAATCTTCATAGTCCTGATGAGGCAGTGTGGAGTCTGCTGAGGATTCTCCAGAGGAAACATTTTGCCTTTATCCACCTCCTCCTCTTCCTTCAGTGAAGGTCTAGGGATTGAAGGGAAGCTTTACAACTAAACTCAATAACATACTCAGAAGAAGGAAGTCAAATTGTGAATCACAAAGAGGATTGTGCTTCTGATTCAACACCTGTAGCATTTATCTTCTTTAACTTTTCAATCTCATTTTTCTGAGCAGAATAATGGATTAAAATAGAAGTATTCATAGGAGATAGCTCATTCTTTTATTTAGATCTATTTGTTCTCTATTGAAATTGAGGACAGGATGCAGTGGTTAACAAAATCAGCAAGTAACCCATTGAGTTTGACTTTTCTTCCAGGATTTCACGCTCTCAAAAACAGAAGTTGAAGAACAAGGGAAATGGTTGCAAGAAAATAATAATATGTCAAGCTTATTTCTCTATCTGCCTTGATCTAAATTTCATATGTTGTTCTTGTTCTTTTAATTTTTTCTTGTATATCATTTAGTAACTGAAGTTGATAGGAAGAAAAACAGAATTTTTTTTCTTTGAAAATAAAGACTTTTCTTTATTTTGGCAAAAAGAACGTGGAAAATGTTGATGATTGAAATAATTTTCAAGCATTTGTTTTAAAATATTCTATTATTAAATCTTCTATTTTTTTTTATTTAGGTACATGAATAAGGTTTACATTAACACAGATAATAGCTGTTCTTTTCCAGACTGCTGTGTCCATAGGAAGTAACTGTCATTTGAGCACAGGCAGGAAAGGGGATGCAATTTGTGATATGAGAAAAAAATATATTTCAGAGCCTCAAATTTTGGTATAGAGAAGCCTTGCTATGGTTCATTTTCTCTGAATTGGTCATTGGTACTTGGTTCTAGTATTGCTAACTCCAAAAGTAATTGCTAACCAAAAAGTACATTAGTTTGTGTATAAGAAAGTCATACAGTGTTCTAGAAATATTAGCCACTAATTATAATTTCATTTGTCCTTCTGACTTATAATTTAAGAATCAGAAGTGTGAAGCTACAGCAGGTTCCCACCATCTTGCTCTGCAGGTCCCTCAGAAACCTGTACTTCTGAGATGCTTAAGAACAGCACTTAAGCAGTGCTTTGCCTTGTGTGTTCTCAATGAATATTTTATACGTTTTCTGTGGGACTTGAAAATAAGCCAAGCAAAGTACTGAATCTGTTACTGTTCTCCAAACTTGAACAGTATAACATTATATAAAAGAAATGAGAAGCTTTCTGGTAAGAATTTTCACAGAAGTCACTAACATCAGTGAGCTGGCTTTATTTTGGCAGCAATGCCTTTGAACACCTGTTCCTTGTCTCCATTTTGATTTAAAATTCATTTTTATATTTTTCTAATGTATCAATCTATCTACCAAAGTGTCAGGTTTTCTTGCATTGGTCAAGAACTTTGAAAAAGAGTTCGGCTTATCAGTTTTGATAAGTAGATCAGGAGAAAGTGAAGTACACTCGAATCAATGACTTAGGAAGGAGTCTAAAATCAGTTGCACACGCTCTATTATTTATTTGGTTTGGGCTATTTTCAGTAGATCGTTACTACATGAAACAAGCTGGGTACTGGCAAAGAACAAAAAAATGCAGTCCTCATTTCTCTTGCTCAGAGAATCTTTCCTGCCTCTGGTATAAACATTAAGGCAGAATACTTGGCTTGTGTGGTCATGCTCAGATACTGAAAAGCCTTCTGCTCAGTTTGTTCACTAACTAATATCAGTTTAGTAATTCATATATTTGTTACAGTTCAACATTCCAATAATTTAGGTGTATTTAAAGTTAAAATTTCTCCCTCTCCCAACTCTGGTCTGCTTTAGACTGATTTTATATGGAGGAAAATAAGAGAATCAATAGCTATGTTTTTTTTTCTATTTTTCCATTTGGATCATCTACTCCCCAGTTTGCTAATTCTAGATTCATAAAAGTGGAATATGGATGGGTGAATGAAAAGCAGCTGTTGGAACTCTCTGGGCTTGGTTCCTATTTAAAGCTGACACACTCTCACAGTGGATGGTGCTTTGGTGGTGCATAGGAAAGATCACCAGGTAAAAGGCTCCCAGACAGAAATTTGCATGTAGGAAATTTATTGGGGAACACTCCAGAAACACTTTTAATGAAGTAAAAGGTGCAGGATTAGGTAGATGGAGAAGCTGAGTTGTGATGCTGTGGCAACAGAGGCCTCAGCTGATCTCACAGGAAGCCCTGAAACTGAGATAGCCTTTTAGAGTTGACCAAACTTGAATAAAGGAGGCTAGATGTTTGCATCTCCACATTCTTCAGAAGGATCAGCTATTCCATATGATCTGTCCTTGCAGGTCCTTCAACACAGAGCAAATTTTGTAGGGAAACTCAACTATGAGCCATAATGATACTTTGGGTCCCTTTCTATCCATTAAAACTTTGACCCTCTGCCCATCAGGGAAAAAAGTAAAAATTAAAAAATTAAATTAAATGCCTGGATTTTCCATTTCCCTAGTGTACAGTTACCTGAAAAAATAGCCATAGATATCCTTGAGGTAATCATTACTTCAGACAATTTCCACAGTTATAGTGCCCTTTCTTCTTGGAATCTGGCCTCTCCTTTAGTCAATGAGTTTCAAGTATAATAACTGGTTTGAGGCTGGAAACTGATATGAGATTGTTACTTTTTATTGAAGCATTGTCTTCCATTTTCTGATCATTCATTCTTAATTTCATTTGTTCATATAAACAAAACAGTATCTTTATCGGCTGTGCATCCATATTGTGCTTTGAAACACTGTGGTTTTTTATTTCTTTTATATATATATATGTATATATATATATATATATATATGTATTTATTTCATATATATATGTATGTTTAGGTTCTGGGGTACATGTGCAAAACATGCAGAATTGTTGCATAGGTATATACATGGCAATGTGGTTTGCTGCATCCATTCCCCCATCAACTATATCTGGAATTTCTCCCCATATTATCCCTCCCCAACTCTCCATCCACCGCTGTCCCTCCCCTATTCCTCTGCAGTGTGTGATGCTCCTCTCCCTGCGTCCATGTGTACTCATTGTTCAACACCCACCAATGAGTGAGAACATACGGTGTTTGTTTTTCTGTTCTTGTGTCAGTGTGCTGAGAATGATGGTTTCCAGATTCATCCATGTCCCTACAAAGGACATAAACTAATCATTTTTTAAGGTTGCCTAGTATTCCATGGTATATATGTGCTACATTTTCCTTGTTCAGTCATCTATGGGCATTGGGGTTGGTTCCAGTCTTTGCTATTGTAAACAGTGCCACAATGAATGTATGTGTGCCTTTCAGCAAAACAGGCAACCCTGGCTGTCATTTCAAAAACTTGTCACCTATTGTGTAATTGCATCCACCTTTCTTGTGGCTATGGAATGCTGTCATTTGTCCTCTATTATATTAGTATTTATTTATTCTCATTGCTATTGGGGAGTCCATTTCTAAAATCGAATCACTTACTACCAAGGCTAACACTCCCATCTCTAACTCTCTTAACACTGGCAAATTCACCTCCTCTGGCAGGTTGCTTAGGATCCTCTAGCCCTTTTCAGTTTAAGCTTTATTAAGGACTCTAACATCTGATCTATAAGAAACATGCTCTTTGGGCAACTTTCATTTATTGAACCAGCCTTTCCTTCAGCTGATTCAGACTTTCTCAGATAGATATTTATGCTTTAAATTTGTCAGTTGAGAGTTGAACACTCATCTTGCACTCTTTATGTTCCAGAAGACATATGAAGCCCCTTTCAATGAGGTGAATACGAGATACCACCCCCTCTCCCCACTATGGTGAGGGAACTCTAGACACACTACCAATGCTCTTTATGGAGGTCTCTTGAATATCCATCACCATCTTTGCCACTCCTGGATGGTTTAGTGGAATTTAGGTGGTCAGCTAAGAATTGAATTGGTTTTGGCAACTTCCTTAGTAAGTTTTCCTTTGGTTGTCTAATACATTTTTGGTGAATAATAAAGTACTATTTGGAGCCTCAGATATACTGAGAAAAGGAGAGCCAGGAAGAGAGAGAGAGATTTTAAAAGTCATGTTACATGTCTAATGAGAATCTTGAGTAATTAAAGTTTATAATTGATAACATTTTATTTGGTATAAGCATGGAATCTGTGGTATGTTTGAATAATATATTAATGACAGTTTCAAGCACATATTTGTATGGTGTAATATTATAAGTCCTGTAAACATTACAATGAGTAACCTTGCATCCTTAACTTACTCTTAATGTTTTTAACCAGGAAAAATTGTAGGCTTTGTAGGGTCTAAATCTTATATAATTTAGGGCTCTTTTAAAGGAAAATAATACAAAACTGCAAAAAGAAAATTAATTCAAAAAATGAATACATATTTAGAATGAGAAAAGTAGTTACAAGATTTTTTAAAGCTAATCAATATTACACAATCTGGAAAATAAGATAATTTCATTAATTGCTTTTATAACATGCTTTTATAATTTATATTTTTTTACACTTTAGCTGTATAGTCTTTGATAGTCCCTTCATACCATAATTTTAATACCAATTTCTTTAGAGAGAAAAGAAAGATGATTCAGTGTTTCCTGAGTTAAAAACCTTAAACATTTTTTGATATTATTCATTTTAAAATTATGCCCTTTAAGCCTCTCAACCTATTATTAGTAAAGTAGTATACATTTTTAGGATTGTTCTCAAATTTGTAAGAAGCTTTATCAACTTTTTTCACTTATAAGCTGCATAAGCACAGCTTTCAAGTATCCTTGTGTACTCATTAGCTAGCGTGTCAACAATGTCATGGTTTTAGTGGCATATTAATTACTTTCATGTTATCTTGTTGTCTTAGTTAATTCTGGGCTGCTATAACAAAATGTCACAGGCTGGGTAATTTATAAACAGTAGAAATTTATTTGGCTCATGGTTCTGGAGGCCAAGAAGTATAAGACTGTGGGGCTGAATCTGTTAAAGGCTTTCTTGCTATATCATTAGATGATAGAAGCCATCACATGGTGAGAGAAAAAGAGAGAGGGATGGGGTTGAATTCATCCTTTTAAGAGGAAGCTACTCTCCAGATAACTAGCCCGCTTCTGCAATAATGGCATTAATCCATTCATGAAGGTAGAGCCCTCATGACCTAATCATCTCTTAAAGGTCCCACTTCTCAGCACTGTCACACTGTAGATTAAGTTTTCAATGTATAAACTTTGAGATACATAATATGTAAACCATAGCATAAGTCAATATAATATTTAATAAATATTTAATCCAACATTTTAATTATTTTGGCAATGGACTGTCTATCGAAATACTTACACAGCTCTATTATTGGAAAAAAAAATAGCAGAATTGGAAAGATGTCTGCTTTCTTTAATGTATGCTCACCAGAAAATTTTCTGATCTGTAAGATGGTGTCTGAGTAGATTTAGTAATGAAAATTGAAGTCCCAGCATAAATGACATATACCTATCCTCTTACCAGTCCCAGTTTCATAATAAATGCGTTAAGAGACCGGGTGCGGTGGCTCAAGCCTGTAATCCCAGCACTTTGGGAGGCCGAGGCAGGTGGATCACGAGGTCAAGAGATCAAGACCATCCCGGTCAACATAGTGAAACCCCGTCTCTACTAAAAATACAAAAGCTGGGCATGGTGGCACGTGCCTGTAATCCCAGCTACTCAGGAGGCTGAGACAGGAGAATTGCCTGAACCCAGGAGGCAGAGGTTGCGGTGAGCCGAGATCGCGCCATTGCACTCCAGCCTGGGTAACAAGAGCAAAACTCTGTCTCAAAAAAAAAAAAAAAAAAAAATGCGTTACGATACATTCTAGTACAAGGATCTGTCCATTTCTCAAGAACAAAATACTTTGAAGTGGAAGAGGAAAACACATTCACAAAATTAAGGAGTTAAAAACTGGACCTTATATATACATAGCAGTCTAATTGATATGCAAATGTCCTGAACAATGTTTTGAACAACATAGACAAGCAGCCTCTCTCTTACGCTTGATATATTTGAATTATGAAGAATAGCATTTTAAATGTACTTAGACAAATAAAGTAGGCTATATTTGCTATATTTATCCTAATGTTAATTAATAGAAGAAATATGATTTGCCAACTCATACAGATGTTATTTATCTATAAATCTTGATGAAAATAAGAAAATTAAGGAAGAAAAAGACAAGTCTGAAGCATCGTCAGGAGGGCTGTTAAGAAGACAACACAGGTCTGAAAGGCTGCTGCCCTACTGAGACTGTATGTTGAGTGAGAGGGAACAGGGTCTTTTGAATCCATCAGCAGTGTAGAAGATGAATAGGGAGAGTGCCAAAAGAAATTTCATTGCTGGAAAAGGCCACCTGCTGCAGCCTACTCACTAATTGCTAGTAAGTCTTCAGTGTTTTGTTAGTAATGACTTCAAAGATTACTAAATGGCAAATGCATAGATGTGTATGTGTGCGTTAACCATTACAAGTCCTTTAACATCTTTTGGTCTCAAAACCAAACAAATAAAACTTTTATATAAATATGCACTTCACTTCATAATTAAGGTTCCTAGAGATAGCTAGTAGGAGCCACAGGGTAGGTGTTTATCAAGTGCCTAATGTGTCCTGCTCAGTGTTAGATACTCAGGCACAGGGGTTTTAACCCAAGTGCTATGCATTTTCCAACAGCAAAATTTCAAGCAAATTAAAGGTTTCTCTTCAGTCTAACTGAGCATAAACATGAGACTCAATTGTCACTGATACAGCTTCCATATCTTCGCCTAAATATATAAGAGAATAGCTCTGAATGCCTTTTCAGGACTTGTGCCTCTTTCTCTGAGGACCAAGCAGCTGTAATTTATCAAAAATAGACTCTTCTTATTGTCCTGCTTCTGCTTTCACTTTGAATGAAAACAGACTAAAAAGAGGTTGTCATGATTTACTCTTCTTTTTGCTTCTTGCTTTAAAAGTGGTTGTCATAAACAGGGATTTAGTTCTCCAAATATTTGATTTAGAAACCTCAAATTTTAGTTTCTCACCATTGTGTTGACTTAGAGGACTCAGGGAATTTTTAGAAAAAGGAGTCATTTTACTTATTTTAATGTCCTTCATATTTGTGGTTAGCTCTTCTTCCTCTTTCTTCATGACATTTTCCCCCCAAGATATATTGCATTTTTCCTTCAAGATATATTGCAATAGTTTGTGAAATTACTCATTGCTGCTTTCCAATTATTCACTTTACTTTTGATCTCTGCATGTTTCTGATGTTTGTGTATCTTCTTTTGTCAATTTATTGAGCTATATTTTAAATGCAATAAAACAAAATTCTTAATTGTTAAATGAGTTTTAGCTATTGCATATATTTTTTAAAAAATTCAAGCTATATGTGACTATTCTAGATTATTTGCATTTTCATAAAAATTTCAACATCAGCTTATCTTTTTTTAAAAAAAAAAGACTTTGGCTTTTTTTTTTTAATTAAAACAACATATCAGCATGGTGAGAATAGACATCATAAAAAATTTAGTCTCCTAATTTTAGTATATGGTATAGTTCTGTGTTAATTTACAACAATTTATTTGTAACTTGTAATTTTTTACTCTGAAATCATTTTAGACCTTTAGAAAGTTGCAAAATAATAAAAAAATACTGCTATATCTTTCAACCAGATTCCCATAATGCTTTCATCTTACATACTTACAGTACAAGTAAGACACTAACATTGATAAAATATTAATAAACTTACAGATGGTATTTGATCTTCATAATTGTCCTATACATTATCCTATTTATTTTCCATGATCCAATAGAGTTCCACATTGCATTTAGTTGTCATGCCTAATTAATTTCCTCACACCTGTGGCTTTTTCTTTCATGACCTTGACACTTCCAGGAGGTACACTCCAGTTATTTTTTAGAATGGTCCTGAATTTGGATTTTTGATGTTTCTCATGTTTAAACTGTGGCTATGCATTTTGGCAAGTATAAAACAGAAGCGATACTTTAACATTCTCAGTTCATCTTATCAATAGATATATGTTGTCAATTTATCTTATTACTAGTGGTATTACCTTTGATCACTTGGTTAAAGCAGTATCGGTTAAATTGTTTTCCAATACATAGTTATTATTTTACTCTTTGTAGTAATCTCTTGGGATGATTCCTTCTGACTGTGTAACTATCTTATTTCTCATTGTATTTTCATCCACCAATTTTAGCTTCCATTACTGATTAGCATCCACAACAGCTGTTAGCATCATGTTTTTGATTTCCATTATTTATTCCTCATTTTAAAATTGAAATTCTATCTAGAAGAAGAGATGTTTCTTCTCCCCATTTTGTATCTGTGTGTCTGCATTTATTTGCATCAAAATATATTCATAAATACTTATTTTATTGTAAGGGATATATGCCCTTTCTATCATTACTTAATTTGTTGCTCAATTTTGAAAGTTTGGCCATTGGTAATGCCTTTATAATTACTTCCTGTGTCCTTCTGACATGTTCACATTAATTATATTTTTTTAATACCTCACACTATCTGGATAAGATTCTTATGTTTTCACTATGCCAGACCTGAATAAAGCCTCTCTCCAAAAAGCCATGATTCTTCTTATCAGAGAATGACATTTAAAAGCCAAGATCTGAGCAGTAGGTGTGCTCATTGTACTGGATTGTCTTTGCTTCTAGAACCCTTGGACAGAGCTAAGAAATATATCTACATATTCTCAAATACATTCGTGTACACAAAAATTACTACTTCTATAGGTATTTGATAGCTATTTTTCTCTTTTCTTATATACTTTTAATTTAATTTCACTATGAGTAAAGAGCACAATTTGTATCCTTTGAGTTGTTGTTGTGGTTTTTAGAATTGCTGTATGGTCCAGAATATGGTTTCTGGAATATGCCTATTCTGGAACAGATATTCAAAAAAGAATTCATCTGTTAAGTAAGTTATTTCTATTTTCCATCCTTTATTTTCTTCATCCATAGAGAGTCACTACTTTATTTCTGGCTCTACCATTTAATAGCTATGTGAATCTAGATATTTTACATAATTTCTCATGAAGTTTCTGCATCTTGAAATGATGATTATAATGATAATATTTCAGAATTGTGAAGATGGCAAGATATCTGAAGGCTATTGACATTTGGTGTCAACCTCAGATTAAGAAAACAGACTATAAACTGAAGAAGCAAATATGATTTAAGAGAGATGATATTTGAAATGAGAATTGTTTATGTAAATAATGTGGTTAGAAAGTCAAATAAAGATTAAAAATATAGAAATATCATCTAAAATTATATTGTGACCAATACTACTAAAAGGGAAACATCTCTGTTCAAAATATATTAAGGACGATTGAATAATTTAAAATCAATATCTGCCAAACAAAAAAAAAAGGCATACAAGAAAAGAAAAAGTAATAAGGGTTGGCCTGTGTGTGTAGTGGGAGTTGGGGGGAGTGGGGATAAACAAAACAAGAATCAGCCATCTTAGAGTAAATATTACAGCATTCTGGAGCTACTAAAGAAAGGGCCCCTGTTCACCTGCTGATGTGCTCTTTATAATGAATAATTTGTCACATTTTAAAGGAGTACATTGGGTGCCTGAAGACACTAATAGCATTAAGCACTGAATAAAAGATAATTTACAGATATGGTTATAAAAATGGTAAAAAATAGCAAATATCATTTTGTGAAGCTATATCTGTATGTCATGAGAGAATCAAATAGATAGGTAAATAAAAGGAAATTATATTCTGTCACAGTCAGAAAAAGGGAAAGATACTTGATATAATTTGATCAAAGCTATTAGATACAATTAGATGTCAGAGATATCCCATGCCGTGTATGAGGAATGAAGATAGTATGGAGATGTGTTATGGAAAGAATGTTTGTGTCTTGCTCACAAAATTCCTCTGTAGAAACTGCAGCCCAATATGTCTGTAATTGGAGATAGGGTTGATAAGGAGTTAATCAGGGTTAAACAAGGTCATAAGGTTAAGGCCTTAATCTGGTAGAATTGGGGGCTTATAATAAGAGGAAAATATTCTCTCTCTCTCTCTCTCTCTCTCTCTCTCTCTCTCTCTCTCTCTCTCTCTGTCTCTCTCTCTCTCTCTCTCTCTCTCTCTCTCTCTCTCTCTCTCTCTCTGTCTCCCTCCTTCCCTCCCTCCCTCTCTCCCTCCCTCCCTCCCTCCACACACACAAAGAAGATGTCATGTGAGCACACAGCAAGCTGGCAGTTGACTCTAAACCAAGAAAAAAAGGCCTCAGATGAAACACTGTGATCTTGGACTTCCCAGCCTTTAAAATTATGAGTAAATGAATTTATATTATTTAAGCCACCCAGTCTCTGGTATTTTATTATGGCAGTCTAAGGAGACTAATATGAAATATAATGATTAATTCTCCCTCATGGGATTAAGGAAGCCCAGAATGGCAAAAGAGCATGGCACAGATGCTGTGCTGATTTGAACCACCCTAACACAGTCACATAATAAGCACTACAGTGGAAATGGTAAAAGGATTACAGGGACAGGCATTTTAAATATACTAATACATAATTAATTTTGGAGAAAATTTCAATAAAATACATTTTGTTATTAACACTGGTCAGAGGATCAAATAAATTATTGGTGATTAAGCATGAGACATTCACTTTACAAGACAAACACATGCAAAGAGGTAATGGAATCCAAAGAAAGTTTTCAGAGTAAAACAATAATAATAGTATTGAGGTTATTTGAGTTATACAAATTTTATTTTGTCAACAAATGGAGATGATATGATTCTTCCTACTTGAAAAAGGTATTGTATATTTTCAGTAAGGTAAGTGTATGAAATTTTATTATAAAATACTGAGGATCATAAAAATTCCAGTTATTATTTTATATAAAGGATACAAACAGAAAATGCATAAAGTTATGAAGAGGCTAAATTTAGTAAATAATAGTTATGAATATTTTCCAACAACAGAATGTATAATCCTATTATTGTAGCTCTTGTCAGTAACCCTAGAAAATTATGGGATGTATTTAGTAAGAAAGAAATATACATACTCACTATGGAAAACTTGAGGCATGCTAATTTAAGTGAAATTGTTTTAAATTTGGAATTTCTACATTTAGAAGGCAAATGCTGAGTTGAAATACTCATAATATTATTACACTGAAGAGAAATAACTTTTAGATATGGAGAATATGAAGAACACAACAGTAATAATGATCAAAACCAATAATTAATAGGAAAAATAAAAAAGAAAAGAGAAATATGATTAAATGTCTAAAATGATAAAATAGGACACACAGAACATGGGGATGAGGACATTAACACATGTCTATGAGAACTTGCAGAACATTACCACCAGGGGTATAACAAAGAGAGTACTTCAGGTATTTAATTTAAATTTCCAATTAAGTTCAAAATTATCACCATAGACAATTAAGAGCAATAAAAATAAGGAATTATGGGGTAGAAGAAACAGAGCTGCATTCAATCTTTGAGTTTTCCATGGTAACAAAATGTTGAGAGATTTACGGTTGAAGATATCTGGTAAGTGCCTGGCCAAGCCCTTGTGCTATGGCACAGTTATCCCTCACAATGATGAGGTTAAGTACAATGTCTGTAAGTGCACAGAATAGAAATATGTTTGCTGAAAGTACTGAAATTCATGGTACAGGAGGTGACTCACAGTGAATCTTTGAGTGCATAAACTAGACAAGGGGAAAATAATTATGGGGTAAAGGAAGAGTGCAACAAAGCAAGGAGGCAGAGAAATGAATGGCTTGCTTGGAAAATGGCAAGCAGTTTATCCTAGATGTATCAGACAGTTTCCATTACGTCAAACAAAAACAAAGGTATAAAAATACATTATAAATTGGTTCTCAGGCATGTATGAAAAGAAAAGTTTAAAAGAAGATCAAGGAATTTTAGGACTACATATGACGCCATTTTGGTGTATTAAAAAATGTGAATTATTTCTAAGTGTGAATATCACAAGGAGAATAACACAGATAATGTATTATGAAATGCAGAATGAAGTAGGAATGTCAAGGACTAAAAATCCAAGGTGAGTGAGCTTATAAGTGACAGGCAGTATTAAAGTTTTCTTTGGTGTTGGCAATGCATATAAATGATCAGACGTTAGAAATTCTGGAAATTGATTAGTGCACTGGGACTGTGTCTTAAACCCAAATGGTCAAAGGAAACCTGCACACAATGAACAGGAAAACACAGCTTCCCATGTTTACTTTTACAGGGTGAAGGTGGAGGCCAGAAGCTTTCTGCCAAGGCCTGTTCTGTGCCTCCACTTCCTTTCCATCACAGGAGGCAGCTCTGTTGAGTTCAGCAAGAAAGTTACTGATTATACTAAAAAATTAGATGTTGAGCCGGGTGCGGTGGCTCAAGCCTGTAATCCCAGCACTTTGGGAGGCCGAGGCGGGTGGATCACGAGGTCGAGAGATCGAGACCATCCTGGTCAACAGGGTGAAACCCCGTCTCTACTAAAAATACAAAAAATTAGCTGGGCATGGTGGCGTGTGCCTGTAATCCCAGCTACTCAGGAGGCTGAGGCAGGAGAATTGCCTGAACCCAGGAGGCGGAGGTTGCGGTGAGCCGAGATAGCGCCATTGCACTCCAGCCTGGGTAACAAGAGCTAAACTCCATCTCAAAAAAAAAAAAAAAAAATTAGATGTTGAACTATTGTCCTTCTTCTAGTTCTAATTAACTCTTACATGATTTAATACACTTCTAACCATAACATTCCAAATTCTTTACAACAATGTTTCATATGCTTTTAATTAAAAGAGATGAAAAATGGAGAACAGATCACAATGAAAATAGTTTAAAATTTGGCTGAAGATGTTATCACTATTTGTTATTTTACATTTCTATTTCCACATATGTAAAATAGATAGATTTGACAAAATGTTGTATATAGCTCCTCCAAGCTTTAAACTTATTTTAATATATGGATTTGGAAATACAGAATTTAAAAGCTGGCAGAGATTAAAAATATCAAAGTGATTTCTGAATGCCAAAATTAAATTACACATTCATTTCAAAAATTTTAATTTAACTTTTTCATTATTAAGTGAGCTAAGTATTACATGATGGTAATGCATTAAGAGGTGGGGTAATGCAACAACAAAATGAGCTATACTATATATTCAGATGTGCATCATTAATGCTTTAATATTCACACATATACTTTCTAGAGTCAAAAATATAGAAAAAATATTGGATATTTTGTTTCAAGCATCTACATAACCATCTCTGGCACCTAAGCTTATGCCTGTTTCAACCCTGAAGCCAGAGAGATTCTATATTATAAAGACAGGCTGGCCATGACTATATAAACAGTTACCCAGAATGGTCAATAAAAGATCTGGTTAATCAAATATTCAGAGTAACAGAGGCTAAGATATATCTGTCAAGTAAATCCCTATCCCATCTACCAGACTTCCCTATGCACACACCATTGGATAAGTTAATATTCTCTCTTCCAGAATAAATGTGGAAATTAGATCTATTTTCAACCATCCCTGGAGGATCTTCTCAGAGGTGCAACTTGTCTGCCCTCCTCTCTTCTTGATTGTGCTCTGCAGAGACTCATGCCATACCAGCTACTGGCCATCACCTGGACATGAGCATTTCCCTATCGACAGAGGCCAAAGGGAAACTTACTATCCAAGAGCCCACTTCACTCTCCTCTTACCTCTCTTTATTTTCTGCAACATCACATCAGAAGGTTGTGTGCGAGAGGTTAGACAGAATCTTGTGCAATAAATATACCAGGGTGCAAAATAATAAATACCACATCCCTTTTTAATTTTCTGATCCATGCTAACTCTGTTCCATGTATCCACTTTCTGGATAAAGAGATGAGATAATTGTTTTTCGGTCATGTACTTTGGGATAAGGTGAGAGAAATTATTTGCTCTCTAAAATCCATTTAATACTGCAGTACAAAGACTTATTTCTCTCTTATACAACTTCCTGTAGGTATGCTCACTGATCTATGGGCCCTTGAAGATGGCCACTCTGCTGCCTTTGTGCCTGACTTAGATTCAATTGTTGGCTCAAGAATGAGACTGAAGAACCCAAGTGCAGCTACCAAGAGGGCAGCACCTCATAGTCACCCCCTTCAAGCATCTGTCCCCTACCTGACAAAAGTTATTGGGGAGCATGATCTCCCAACAGGATGAAAGGCCTTCAAAATATCAATCCCTTTGCTGTCACTGTGGGAAGCTCTCAAAACACTTCTACTCCTGCATTCACACCTCCGGCCTAGGTGTTTTTTTTTGTTGTTGTTGTTTTTGTTTTTGTTTTGTTTTGTTGTTTTAATTAAAGCAATAAAAGACTGGACTAAGAATTTTCTTTTTAAAGGTCCTGGACACTACTGTCCTTTTACAAAGCCCAGAGGAAATGCAAAGGTTTAATTACCTTTTTTAAAATGAGATTAAAGAATATCTGTTCCTTGCAGGTACACAGAATAATATAAATAAATCGTAAATTTTCAGTAATCATCATGCCACATATAACTCTGTCTTATGTTTCTGGAATGAGGGATATGGAGAAGATAGAAATGAGAACATATATCTAACAAACTACATAGTTTACATTAATCAAAACATCGCATGAATAAAAGCAAAATCTTAGCTGTGGAAACTACTTTGAAGAAGAGATGAAGACAAGCAGTACCTAATAATAAGTAAATATAGCCTCTTAAATCTCTGGGATGCAGATTAAAATTCCAATTTAGATATTATCTTTACATGGGCCCTTAAGTCATGTTCTTATTCATTTTTTCCTGTGTTATAAAGTAGACATAATGATATTTACATCGCTGTTAGGAGGATCAGATATAATCAATATAAAGATGTCACATAACCTGACACCTAATATGTGCTTAATAAATGGTATGCTTATTGTGGTTATTATCTTTGTGATAGATGTTGAAGATAAAATTTAAAAAATAGTGGAATATAACTCCCCCACACATTGCCCCAGATCATTTTTGCTTCACCTAACCTGGCAGTTAAATAGAAAATAATCCATTAATGACTATACCTATCATTGAAGGCAAATAACCAGACATATATTAGTAAATTTAGAATAACAGCTTCCTATCTGAGGCCATAAAGATACCAATAAATTTAACAATCTGACTCATCCACCTTTGCTTCTTGCTCTGAAATATAAATACACCTCACTGATTGGAGAATATTAAGAAGTAATGCACCTATTTCCATGCATCCTTTTCATTCTGAAGACATTGAAGTCACTTAATCAAAATCTAGAAGTAATTCCCAAATTACTAAATTATATAAAGTTTATTCAGAAATTCAAGACATTAAGTTTCCCATTAAGTACAGAAATTGGAGATGCATGATGTAAATTAATTTTATACTCCTGAATTTTATGTACTATTAAAATGAAAACCACCATAACTGCCACACATATAACCAGATATTAAAACCAACTAGAAAATATGCTGTGATAAGGCAAGTAAGAGTAAAAATAAACTTTTATTGCCTTGGGAGAAAAGAATCTTCAGAAGGGCAGATGTAGAAACTTTTAGGACTGTTCATGAAAAATGTCTGAAAAGAATAAAAAGGAAATTTTTTCACACCGAACTTCAAAACACCTCGTAGACTTTGGAAACATAGACAATAACAGGACCTAAGAGTTCTAGAACATTTTTGAGAGAAAGTGCCGAATATTCCAGCATTGGGGATTTGGGTGGTTCTGGTGGTGATCCTAGTGTTGGTGTTGGTTGATAATGTAAAGTCTTAGACAGCATATTTGATAAATAGTTTCAAAAACAGATTCTACAGGGGCTGATAATTTTACTCGACTGTAAGACTGGGAAAGTGATTCTCTAAGAAGTCAACTAAAATTGACCTTAAGCTATTAAACTTAATTACAACATAAGTCTAATATCAAGTTCAGTCTTGCTATGCCCATTAGGGCTTAGTTGGTTGAGTTTATAGTTTTTCTTTCTCAAAGCAAAGGCTGCATCTCTCCAGAAGGCTTTGGAAACACTTTCTTAATACATTTCTGTGCTGAATGTTAATTCCAGTAGGCTTGTAGTTGGCCTAAATTGGTTTTCTATAGCGGCTACAGAGAAGTGGCCCTAGTTAAACATAAAATGTACAATATCACATTAACAGTGCTGCTTTGTAACCACGGATCTGAGCAGTTTGAGGTCATTTTGCCCCAGCTCATCATTCTTCCTTATTGGTAACAATTGGTAACAGTGAGACTGATGATTTGCTCCTGGTCTCAGTGAGACCCCTAGAGGACACTACGCTGAAGATCCTGACATGGCACGAATATATTTACAGGACCAGCAGGGTATTAGAAACCCTGTTCAATATTTCATCTTGGGTTCCTTGAGTTTAGGGTTCCTCATGTACCTTGAAAGAATGAGATAGATAGATAAATATAGAGAGAAGAAGAAGAAGAAGAGGAAGAGGAAGAAGGAGGAGGAGGAGGAGGAGGAGGAAGAGGAGGAGGAGGAAGAAGAAGAAGAAGAAAGAGAGAGAGAGAGAGCGCGCGAGAGAGAGAGAGAGAGAGAGAAACACACATACATCCAATACATCCCTGTAGAGAGAGAACATTTTGAGTTGGCACCAGCCTCTCAGAATCTCTTGCTGTGACGCAGCCGAGCTCTGAAACATATGCTTACTTTAATGCTTTCGCTATATTTTATTCTTTTTTTCTTCAATGAAGCATCCATTTGTCAGCATGGTTTTGGATTTCTGTGAGTAGTCTCCTTTAGCAACGGAACCCTGGTGAATTGTTACAGTTAATGCAGGTTCTTGAAAGTACGCTGTGATACAACATAGAAAATACATTGTATCACAAATAATGTTGTCTATTAGATGAATATAGTCCGAATTTTTGAGGAAAAACAGATATGTTTTATTTTGATCATTATTTACTGTAATGTCAGGAATGCAGTTCTTGAAATATGTATGATGTTGGCAGGTTAAAAATGCTACATTTTAAAATTTTCTTAGTCAGGTGTGTGATGACTCACGCCTATAATCCCAGCACTTTGGGAGGCTGAAGCAGATGGATCACTTGAGGTCAAGAGTTCGAGACCAGCCTAGCCATCATGGCAAAACTCCATCTCTACTAAAACTACAAAACTTTGCTGGGTGTGGTAATGCACATCTGTAATCTTAGCTGCTCATGAGGCTGAGGCAGGAGAACCTGGGATGCAGAGTTCATAGTGAGGCGAGGTCATGCCACTGCACTCCAGCCTGGGCAACAGAGTGAGATTCTTGTCTCAATAAATAAATAAATAAATATATAAAATGTTATTTAAACCAAACTAACGTTATTCTGAGCTCTTTTGCTAGAGGATTTTCAGGAAATGTGCTTTAAATTTTGCTGGAACTCCCTCTTCACCTATTGCCACTGTTGCAGATATTAACTAAGTGTTTACTAAATATGTGCAAAACAAAACACACTAGAAATGGAAGCATTTAACTTTGGCCCACATTGATTATCACTGAGGTCCTGAGGTTCTGACACATGATTCTTTGAAGTGCTGATTCTTCCAGGCTCTGCTTGAAAAATGAGACCAAGTATTATGGTGCTTAAAGTACAGCCTTCCTAGCATTACCATAAATTCAGTCATCCTCTTTGCCAAGTCACCTATTCAGGATACCAAAAGACAGGATCATGTGATCCCAATACCTGCATTACCCATGGACTTCTTTCTCCTTCCCAGCGAGGAGATATAGTTCTTTTCTTCCATGTTGCTGCCTCTTCCCCTCACTGCTTCTACTTAATAAACCACTCTAGGACTAAGATTAAGGATTAAGAAGAAGAAACTGGGAGGGATATTATCATGCTACTTTCTGCTGGGCTAGTAAATTCCCTTTAGATGAGAGGGGACAAAGTCTGGCTGCCTTCTGAAAATGGAGTGGAAGTATGGAAAAGGAATATATATGAAAACACAAATAACTGATAGCATCTAATTAATTATCAACATATATTTGTACATACTGGATCAATGCTTGTGGAATTACTGAGAAATAAATTGGGCTACAGATAGAAAGAAATTACAATTTCATTTTAATACCTTTTTTGAAATACAGTTCACATACCATATAATTCACTCAAAGTGTACAACTTCGTGGTTTTTAGTACATTCATGATGTTAAAGCAAACTAAATATGGCCTGAGAAGGACTCCATGCTTCTAGATTTGAGTTTTTGTGGACAAACTATAACCTAACTTAATAGGTAGACAAGACTGAATACCTACCTTAGGAGTATGCACCTGTAACAATAGATCAATCTTGGCCAATTCCAGCAGCCATACATCAACCACTTATACACTGCTAAGTGTTCAAACTGTGTTCAAATAAGGCAAATGCTGAGCTGTAACCAATCCAGCTGTTTCTGGACCTCCTTTCTGATTTCTATATATCACTTTTTTTTCCTATAAATTTGTTCTGACTGCAAGGTATTCCTGAAGTCTCTGAATCTGCTGTGATCCTGGGGGCTCCCAAATTCACAAATTGTTTCCTTTTTTTCTTACTCAATTAAACTTGGTTAAATTTAATTTGTCTAAAGTTTTATTTTAACAGTAGATATATGCAACCATCATTATGGTCAATTTTAGAACATTTAATCACTTCCCAAAGAAACCTCATACCCTTTAATTATCACCCCCATTCCCTGCCTCCATCCCTATGGAAACACTAACCTACTTTTGATCTTTACAGATTTCCCTGTGTTATTTATCTAAATGTTTTCAAGGGTCATCCATGTTTTGGCATGTATTAGTATTTTGTTCCTTCTTAAGATTGAATAATATTTTTTTTCATATAGACATATCACTTTTTAAAATTCACTCATTGCTTTATGGGCATTTGAGTTTTTTCTATCTTTTAACTGTCATGAATAGTGCTGCTATAAACATTTGGGTATATGTTTTGGTGTGAACATGTTTTTGTCTCCTTTGGGTGTAAACCTAAGAGTAGAATTGTTGGGTCATGTGGTAACTCAATGTTTAATCATTTGATGCCAGTTTTCCAAAACAGCTGTGCCATTTTACATTCTCATCATCAGGATGTGAGAGTTTTGGTTTTTGACCATTTTCACAAACATCGTTTCGTTATATAAATTTTTTAATCCAGCCAGCCTGGTAGGTGTAAAGCATTATCTCATTGTAGTTTTGATTTGGATTTCCCTCATGACTGAAGATGTATCTGCAGCATCATTTCTGGGCTTATTGGTCACCTGTGTATATTTCTTGAATAAATAATTATTCAAATACTTTTCACGTTTTTAAATTGGGTTATTTGTAGTTTTATTATTGAATTATAAGATTTCTTCATTTTGAAATCATATATCTTATACAAGGCTTATCTCTTAATTCCATTTTATTTTGGTTTTATTTAAGGACACCAATTTTCTAAATTTCCAGTCATTTGTCATTTTTATTGGAATTTGGTAGGACACTGTACAGTTACTAGTGCTCAAAATTCAAGAGACTCTGAGTTTGTTGAGATTAAGCAGAGCAGGATGGGCTTAGAGTCCAGTGAATCTTCTCACAGCAAGCTATGGGGCTGAAGTTAGCATTCTAGCAGGGAAACCAACAGAAATAAAGTGGTAGGGAGTCCACTACCTGGGGCTGGTGCAATAAAAGAAAATATGCAGAGGCCTAATCTGGATTGATAGACTCTGGGATACTGATTGAATATCTCTGCTTCCCACCTGGTGTTCCTGCCCTTCCTGCCTCAATACAGCTCATCATTTGTATTTACTAATCAAAACCCCATGTGATATACTATTCTATGGATATTATCAGTTTATCACAGTAGGTTTTTCAGCAGATCACAATTCCTTTAGCTATTATTTTACTCCTGTTGAAAAAAAAAAACATCTTGTCACTTCAGCTTGTTTGAAGGAAATACCACAGGTTTTCCCGTTAGTGCTGCTGTTTTCTTCTGATAGTGTCCAGAATAAATTAAATCTATGTGCTCATCTGCAGCTCACATCAAACTCCTTACTTTGCAGGATTTAAATAACTTCAAATAAGTCCCTAGGGTTACCCCCAATTGAATTAATAGCTGGATTCCTACCACATAATCTTCTGAAAGGCAGCACAATCTTCCCTTGTGAAATGGTTCCTCTGACACTTTTCACTTAAAGGACTATTTCCTAAATTTAGTGTCTGTAAAAAAAAAAAAAAAAAGAAAGAAAAAAGAAAGAAAGAAACGCCAAAGTATCTTGCTAAATGCAGGTTCTTATGTCACAATCCCAAAGCTTCTAAATCAACAGGCCTTAGGCAGGACCTGTCACTCTGAACTTTTAATGAGCCTTTAAGGTGATTCTGAGATAAGAGGTCCACAGGCCCTACTGTGAGATAAGAAACCTACCTTAGGAGATTGTTTCTTTTCTTAGAGTAAGAAAACACTTTTTGGCTTGTTCTTTCCATCAACTCTCCTGTCCACATGATGGACAAACCCAAGAACTTGCATTGTTTTCTTTTAATCTTTTTGTATTATCTTTCCCTGTCAACTCCATTTTCCCTACCCATGATATTGAATTTTTCATTTTTTGTTTGATATCACATCATGTTTGATCATTTTTATATTATTAATCATTTTATTTGGAAATGTACCTATTTTCCATCTTCTAGTTTTCCTGTACTAATATACACAGTGTTTATTCTTTCTTGTGACCTAACCACTTAACCCTTGCATTCAGTTAGTAATAGAGCTTGTGAAGTGTACCCCCATCCACATTTCAGTGGCTTCGTAAAACTTGTCTGCAGAACTTTCTAGGAAATGTTGTCTTGTCAGTTTTTAGTATTCTCTGGTTTTCAATGACATAGTAATTTCTTTTGTCTTTCATAAGCTCCTTCCTATATAGTTATAGATGTGGCTTTCATGGCTGCTTGTGGTTTATCTGCACTTACATATCAGGCTTCATGGAAATGTCACTTAATTTTGGCTTTTTATCATTTATCACTATTAACTTTATCCTGGATAAACACATAAAGTATTCTGCATAGGAAGTAATTTCTTAATTACTTTACAGAAAATAATTAATATGTTGACCCCCTCTCCCACCTTGTCCCAGATCTCACCTTTGAAGGGACAGATGAGAGCTAGGGGAATTTTTCCTGTGCAAATGGCTGGGCCTTCCATGGTCATGGGACAAGAAAAAATTATTTTTCTCTGCTTACAAATGGGACATCTCTGCCTCCCTCTCATCCTGAAAGAATCTCCTCCTTGCTTTATGCTTTTATTATGTATAAAAAAGATATCTGGAATCTAGATAGTTATGTGTCTTAGCTTTTATGATCTAGAGATATCTCCAAATTCTAGAGCTTCATCTCTTTTGAAACACAAATATCTAGGTAAATAGCCTCATAGTCTTCCTGGCACCTAGAGACCCAGTTCAGTAATCACTGGGCACTTTTGGATCAGAGCAATTATTCAAACAAATGTCTACAAATTGAATTATCAAGTCACATGGAGAATAAAGTGCTCCCAGGAGAAGTAAAAACATTTTTTATTTTTATATTTTATACATCTCTCTGTCTTAGAAGGATAGGGCTTTTGACAGCAGCATGGAGAAACCCAGGGAAGTTTATTTTCCAATACTAACGTACATTCGAAAATTCTTAATAAAAGAATAAGAAAAGTTTATCATGCCAGAAGTTAAATCAGCAACTCTGGGTTGCTTAAAACCTGCACATTCCAGAAACAAAAAAGAGAAAAAGCATGTCTCCTTTGATGGTTTTTGGAAGATGAGCTATGAGCTGTTGGAATATTCTGGTTAAAAGTATGTTTGTATACCTTGAAGCTTTGGACCACATAGTAATAGTTTGAGCACATAGTTTATGGTAACAGTATAATTTATGGTGCATACCTGTGTTTGCTCTGGCTCTGGTGGGTGGAATCTATTAGCTGAGGTCAGTCAGGCAGGGGTTTCATGCCTATGTTACTGACTTCCAATAAAAACCCCATACACCAAGGCTTAGCTGAGTTTCCCTAGTTGCAAACAGTTTACATATGCTGTCACATGTTGTTGCTGCGAGAATTAAGCACTTCCATGAAACTTCACTGAGAGAGGACATCTAAAGCTTATGCCTGGCTTCTCCTGGACTTTGTTCATTGCACATTTTCTTTGCTAATTTTAATGTTTCCTTTTAGTGTAATAAACTGTAACCATGAGTGTCATAGCTTTTCTGAGTCCTGTGAGTCTTTCTAGTGAATCCTCAAGCCTGAAGGTAATCCTTGGAATCTCTAAACTGTACAGGATTAAAAAATAAAAATAAATTTTATATGATCACTTTTAGTCATTCTTGTAAAAGTATCAATGTTTAGTTATATGTTAAAATGGGAGTTTAATCTGCAGCTCCTTCCAAAGTGAAGTGTTGAATTAATATGCAATTCTCTTCAGTGTTCTAAATGACTAAATAGCTAAGAGGTCCTACCAGGTGGGGGCTTCCAGGTTAGAAGTAGGTAAAAGACAAAAGGTTGCATTCTTTTGATTCCTTGATCAGCCTTCCACTGAATACAAAATTTAGTCTGGCTCAGTGAATCTGCAGTTTTACATAAACAATAGGGCAGAGGAAGCAATCAGGTATGCATTTGTCTCAGGCGAGCCTCAGATGATGACTTTGAGTTCTGTCTGTCCTCTGTCCACAAAGAATTTCCTGTGTGTATATTGTGAGGAAAGTGTTGTAGCTTCTTATCTTTGTAGCTAAAATGGGAGGAAGGTTTGCCTGACATAGTTCCCAGCTTGACTGTTTCCTTGGGTTAGTGATTTCGGAGACTAGGGATCTATTTTCCTTTCACATACATAATGCCATTACTGAGACACTGATTTACGTTTTCTGTCGTAATGATTATGTTCTCCTTAGCACTTCTCTTATGTTCCCCTTTCATTCATTTCTTTGCATCTTTTGCATTAATTCAATATTTTTATTTTTGTGTTTTCCCTTCAATTAACTTTCTACACATATATTTACTTGCAATGATTTAGTGGTTGCCCCTGACTTGTCATGGAGATATGCAAACATCCCTGGTCCTGTAGACTTCATGAACCTTTTCACTTTGCTTATCCTGGTACGTATTTTAAACATCATTACTTTGCATTTTAGTTTTACATATATTTTGAGTTGCACAAAACATTGTTATTTTTTACAACCAACATTGTTTATTATGTACTTAACATATTTACCCTTCCTAGTGTATTTTATTTCTTTTCTTAGTTTCACTTTTTAATCTAGAATTGTTTTCCTTCATCCCGAAGATAAAGTATCGCAGTAAAACCAACTGGCGGGGGAAAAAAAATCTCTGCTGGTTTAGAATTCTAAATTGTAAGGGTTTTGTTTTCTTTTGTTTCTTTCAACACTTAAAATATTGTTTTAATTGATGTCTAGCATCTTAGTCTATTCAAGCTATCATAACAAAATAGTACACGTTGGGTAGCTTAAACAACAAAGATGTATTTCCCAATTTGCTAAATGTTCCATCCTACAGAACAGTAACATTATGGATATATCTATTTTTTAAGCTGCTAAATTTGTGGTAATTTGCTACGTAGTAATAGAAAAATAAATACTGCCCTCTTGTTCCCTGGAAGGTACTTGTACACTAAGCCTAAAACCTGAAGGAGATGTGTTTTGATCTTCACATTTTCTCAGCCCAGACCCAGGCTCTGGACCACATGGCTTCAGATTGTGACACCTGTTTTGAAGGGGATACTGACAGTGAGTATAAAACATTTCTCCTGCTGATTTTGTCTTTCCAGCAAGGTGTAGTTTGTGAAAATTTTGAATACCTTGTCTTTATTGCTTCTACAATTCTCTGCTACATTCAATTATATGTTTTAGTAATTTGTTCGATTTTATGCTTTTATCTAATTAATGCCTATGGGAATGTTAACTTTCACACATCTCATTCTGTCCTGAACTAGGTAATTTAATTACTAAGTACTAATTTTGTACTTAGTGATTTCAAGTTACTTCATTTTTTTGAGACAGATTCTTCTTTTGTCATCCAGGCTGGAGCGCAGTGGTCCAATCTCAGCTCACTGCAACCTCCACTTCCTGGGTTCAAACGATTCTGATGCTTCGGCCTCCAGAGTAGCTGGGATTACAGGAGCACACCACCACACCAGGCTAATTTTTGTATTCTTAGTAGAGACAGGGTTTCTTCATGTTGGCCAAGGCTGGTCTTGTTTCTTGACCTCAAGTGATCTGCCCACCTTGGCTTCCCAAAACAATACATTTACTACTGAGAAATTCACATTTCTGGATAAGAATTTGATTCTGGTAAACAGAAAGACTAACTTCCATGGGATAAACTTAAAACACGATTGGGAGAGAAAATAAAGTTGCTTGATGATATTTTTTCCTTATGTGATGCTTATTTAGTGGAAATCTGTGTGTATGCACGTATGTGTGCTTGCATGCTTTTATTGATATATATATATATATATATATATATATATATATATACACATTTTAAAACAGAAAGAATTATTTCATGGACACATACAAAAAAGTTTAGATTTCTGTACTTTTGAGTCCTGGGTATTGAGTCTTTTTACATTATTTTTTGTGTTCTCTAAATGTCTATAAAGACATCACCCTGGTTTTACACTTTTGTATTATGAAAGATTCAACATAAGAATAAACAAAATCACCTTAAAGAGTTAGACTTCATATGTTAACTTCTGTGGTGCTCTCTGACAGGGCTACAAACAAGCTCCGTATCACCACTCTGAATCAACACTGTTGGTGTTTACTCAAGTTTGTGGTAATTCATCAGCAATAAAGAATTAATATACTCTGGTATATTCAGAGGCTGTGGTTGGGGCACCCTTCAGGATGACTTTAAGAGTCTACTCTTTTCAATCTGAATCTGCAACACTTACTTCTGTCTTTCCCTTATCCTCAGTTCATTCCTTGACCTAACACTTACAGAAAACAGTTCTCTAATCCTTTAACGAGAAGTTGTGAGGTGAAATTTTTATAACATGTTTACTTTGTGGTGTTTTTTCAAATTTCATTTATGAATTATATTTTGGAGAACTGACATATAAGCTTATAGGCAGATCAATTTGCTGCCAGAATGGTGGACAAGATAAGGTTAACTATCATGAAATCAGGCTAACTTGGGGCAACAGACCTGCCTTCTGTGCAGGAAAGCACCAAGACACAGAATGACTGTCAAGTGCTGGACATGTGTATCCTGTTCTGGAAGTACAGCGATAAAGGCACCTTAAGCAAACAATTATTTTTGTGGAGAAGGAAAGCAGTTAACAAGGCCTCTTGACATTTCATAATCTTAGTGAATTGATTTCATTATATTTGATGGCACTAATCATATTAAGAAATCCAAGCAGACAAGTAGGTGATGTCAAAGATGTTTGTCAATTTACAGCAGGGTCCCAGTGTGTCATTTAGAGACAACATAGGCAGCCAGGACAGCTTTCTATTTTAGTATTTGGAAAAAGTAAGAAAGGTTCCACTTTCTAGACAAGGGTGAGGGAATAAGGCAGTTTATAAGGTAGATACTGGGACACAGGGAATTCAATGACAAAAACTGAGATACAAACAAAAAAGCAAGGACTCAGTGACCAAAGCTGAATGTTTTTTAGGAATAAGTTTGAGAACAAGCTAGAAGGGAGATTACTAGAGCTGACACTCATAAAATCACAATTCAGAGAAACACTAATGGTAAAAATACTGAATCTTGAAGTGAGGGATTTGCTGTTCACATTACTCTTGAATGAGGTCAAGATTGGTCCTAGAATTCTGGTGAGAATAAACTTTCAAGTTGGTCAGATGTTTCTCCAACAGTAATACACACAGGAGAAATGGAAAAGTAGTAAATTACCTAACTCTTGAAAAGATTTTTCCACAAAACTCTCTTGAAAGATTTAATTTTATGAATTAAAATGATAAAAAATCATTTTATTTATTTAAATTGTTTTTAAAGTTGATTTGAATCAAAATAGTAGCATTAAGTATAAAAGGTATAAATACTTAAAATTTGTTCTGTGACCTCAAATTAACTAAGCTTAAATATAATATTAAATATTCAAAAACTTAAAATACAGTCATATTCTAAATTTGTCATAAAGTGGTTCATTATGTTAAGCAAAGTTCATATTTGAAAGAGCCATAAGAACACTTGGATTAAATTATGTTATTCCCTCATAGTGAAAATTGAGAATACAACAAAATATATCTCAGTAATAGTGGAACAAGGTGTAGATACTGAACAAATCTGTTAATAGGGTAATTGCAGGCATATAAAAGTGATTAAATAATAATACAAAATCTTAATGCTAATATATACTCCTCTATTTTAAATACTTCACAATGATCAAGTCCATTGATTTATATAACATTGTTTTTTTTATGGTTTCCAATATTTAAAACATAGCTAAGCACCAATCTTGCTATGGTATTCTACTATTGAACATATAAAGTAAAAAAACAATGTGAAAATAACACATACAGAATTTCAAATAAAATGCTGTTTCAGATAAGAAAGATGACAATTGTATTAATTCATAACCTACACATCCAGATTTTAAATATATTAACTATAGAATTAGAATTAATTTATAAAATACACAGACTATTCTTAAAGAAAAGGTATATTTTCAGTAATTTTAACGTATACTTTTTTTGCAGCAGTAATTTACACTACAAAGGATAATATATGAAGGAAAAGAGAGTAAAGAGAAAATAGTCAAGTGGATTTAGACTACACTACACTGAATTATGTGTTGTAAAACTCTAGGATCCTTCTTAAAATTTAGCTTATGTTCAGAAAGAAATCTAATTAGCAGGCTGCTAACAGACCTCAGCTCAGGGTCTAAACCAAGATAACTGAAGCATCTTCACAGTTTTGGCACTAATTGGTCGTTTAGAGCCCAGGGAATTTTTAGGACTGACACCAAGTAAATGAAAGCCTTTTGCTTAGTCACTGATGTTTAAGTGGCAAAAGGCAACAGCAACATCAATCTTTCTCCTAGGGAAGATTTGAGAAGTTCTGCAAAAACTGCTAAACTAATGTATCTCTAAATATCTGTGCAGTTTTATTTGCTGCCTTTTCTTTATTGCATATATATAAGGTGCCCAGCAATTTTTTTGGCATATATATACAGAGTGAAATGATTACTACAGTCAAACAAATGAACATATCTATCATCTCACACTTTTGATTTTTATGCATATATGTGAGTGTGGTAAGAGCACCTAAAGTCTACTCTTTTAATAAATTTCCAGTATATAATACACAATTATTTACTATAGTCCTCATGCTGTGTATTAGATCTCTAGCTTTTTCATTCTAACCCACATGTCCCCATGTGCTCCCCAATACTCTGCCCCAGTAATCACCATTGTACTTTTTATTTGTATGTATGTAACTTTTTAATTTTATTAATTTTATTATTTTTAAATTAATTTTTTAAATTGTACTTTAGGTTCTGGGGTACATGTGCAGATCATGCAGGATTGTTGCATAGGTACATACATCGCAAGGTGGTTTGCTGCCTTCATCCTCCCATCACCTATATCTGGTATTTCTCCCCAGGTTATCCCTCCCCACCCTCTCCACACCTCGCTGTCCTTCCCCTAGTCCCCCCAACTGACTACAGTGTGTGATGCTCCCCTCCCTGTGTCCAGGTGTTCTAATCCCTGTGTCCAGGTGTTCACCACTCGCCTATAAGTGATAGCATGCAGTGTTTGATTTTCTGTTCTTGTGTCAGTTTGCTGAGAATGATGGATTCCAGATTCATTCACGTCCCTATGAAGGACAGGAACTCATCGTTTTTTATGGCTGTGTAGTATTCTATGGCGTATATGTGCCACATTTTCTTTATCCAGTCTATGGTTGATGGACATTTGGGTTGGTTCCAGGTCTTTGCTATTGTAAACAGTGCCGCAATGAACATAGAGTGAACTAGCAACCAACACAATGGGAAAAATTTTTTGCAATCTATCTATCTATCTGACAAAGGGCTAATATCCAGAATCTAGAAAGAACTAAAACAGATTTGCAAGAAAAAAGCAAGCCCATTCCAAAGTGGGAGAAGGATATGAACAGACACTTTACAAAAGAATACATCTATGAGGCCAACAAACATGAAAAAATGCTCATCATCACTGATCATTAGAGAAACACAAATCAAAATCCCATTGAGATGTCCTCTCACACCAGTTGAATAGTGATCATTAAAAAATCTGGAGACAACAGATGCTGGAGAGGATGTGGAGAAATAGGAACACTTTTCTTTCTTTTTTTTTTTTTTTTTTTTTTGAGACGGAGTTTCACTCTTGTTACCCAGGCTGGAGTGCAATGGCGCAATCTCAGCTCACTGCAACCTCCGCCTCCTGGGTTCAGGCAATTCTCCTGCCTCAGCCTCCTGAGTAGCTGGGATTACAGGCATGCGCCACCAGGCCTAGCTAACTTTTTGTATTTTTAGTAGAGACAGGGTTTCACCTTGTTGACCAGGATGGTCTCGATCTCTTGACCTCGTGATCCACCTGCCTCGGCCTCCCAAAGTGCTGGGATTACAGGCTTGAACCACCGCGCCCGGCCAATAGGAACACTTTTACACTGTTGGTGGGAGTGTAAGTTAGTTCAACCATTGTGGAAGACAGTGTGGCGATTCCTCGAGGACCTAGAAGTAGAAATTTCATTTGACCCAGCAATCCCATTACTGGGCATATACCCAAAGAATTATAAATTGTTTTATTATAAAGACACATGCACACATATGTTCATTGCAAGTTTTTAATTTTTAAAATCCACATATACCTGAGATCATACAGTATTTTTCTTTTTGTGTCTGGCTTATTTCATTTAGCATAACATCTTTCCAACTCATTCATGTTAATGCAAATGACAGGATCTCTCCTTTAAGGTTGAATAATGTTCCAGTGTTCAGATATGTGTGTGTGTATATATATATTTATGATGTATACATACACAAACACACACACACACACACAATGGATATGTTCACCATTGGTCTGTGACATTTTGGTTTTTTTAGATCTTGGCTAACACTTGTTAGGATGGCTGTTACCAAGAAAAGAAGCAATAACGAGTGTTGGTGAAGGTGTGGAGAAAAGGAAACCCTTGTGCATTATTGGTGGGAATGTAAATTAGTACAATCATTATGGAAAACAGTATGGAAGTCACTTAAAAAATTAAAATAGGATGGGATAAGATCACAGCAAATTATTCCATTTTATCATACATCATCAAAGGAGAACAAACTGCTATATGTGCTAGCAATCCCAATTTTGAGTGTATACCCAGGGAAATGAAATCAGCACCTTGCAGAGATGTCTGTATGTCCAGGTTTATTGCAGCATTATTTGCTGTTTCTTAAGCTAAAGCAAATTATAGTTGGTTATAGATTTAAGAATAGGAGTATTAATGATTCCTATATATAAATTCAATAGTAATAATATTTTATTTCCTGGAATATTTATCTTATATTCAAGAAAAATAAAAAATATAAAGCCTTACAACATGTGACATTTTAGAATTACATCAATTTGACTAGTCTTAAAATTTCACGTCAAAATGTTGAAAGTGTGCTACAGATGCTTAGCTATGGCTCATCAATTACCTCTCAATCTTTAAATGTATAGTACAAATATGGGTGAAATCATTGAAAACTGGATTTTTCATATATGGAAGTTGTGAGCCTTATTAAGCAACGTTCCTTTTTATGATCAATTTCTGAAAACTATTAGATATGAAAAGATATTAAAACTTTATATTTTTCTGAGACATTACTCACATTGAGAACTTTTGCCTGACATTCTGAAAATAATAGGGTGGCATGACAGCAAATTATGCTGACTTTCAGTATATTACCAAAGTGGATCAGATATTCACACACCAGATATATTATTCATAAAATATCGCATTACTTTCTGTTGTATTATTTTAAGGTTACTAAAAAGGAAGACAAATGACTGCTTAAATAATTATCCTTCAATGAAAGGAAACTATTCTTATAAGTATATGTCGGTAATATTTGAGTAGCTATTGTGGTAGAGATTCAAAATTGAGTAGCTACTGTAGCAGAGATTCTAAATATATAAGAACAAAAGAAAATATATTTTGGTCATCCAAGAATTCAGAAAAATATACTGAGGAACCAAGATGTTCCTTTTTCCCTTAGATGTTGGGATGTCTTTCCTGGTCTTGTACTATTCCTACCTGTCTACAATTTTTAGTTAGTAATACCCATGGTTTTCTCTTCATGACTTCCGTTTGAAGGAATTCTGTGCTCAGCTTCCTATCTTTCCGCACAACCCCCTATCTATTGTCTCAGGAATCATTCGCTAGGTAGTTAGATAGAATGACAGATTCCAAGTTTATATATCAAAGACTAATATTTCTAGGAGGCAGTAATCTCCGTGTATGTACAACTGCCTTTTAGAACAACTCTGAAAGTTATTCAAAATCAACATATTCATAACTGAACACATTAGCCTTCTCGTTTTTCTATATTTCTTACATCTATGAATGACACTATTATCTAACTGCTTACATACTTCCAAATAAACTGGGCTTGGCATGGTAGCTCACGCCTCTAATCCCAGCATTTTGAGAGGCTGAGGAGGATGGATTACTAGAGATTAGGAGTTTGAGACCAACCTGGTCAAGATGGTGAGACCCCATCTCTACCAAAAATGTAAAAATTAGTCGAATGTGCTGGCAGGCACATGTAATTCCAGCTTCTCGGGAGACTGAGACAAGAGAATGGCTTGAACTTGGGAGGTGAGTGTTAAAGTGAGCTGAGATAGTGCCACTGTTCTGCAGCCTGAGTGAACAGAGTAAGACTCCATCTCCAAACAAAAACAACAGCAATAACAAAAACTGGACATCAATATAAATTTGTGATATTTTTAAGCAAGAGTACAATCCTCAATTCTTTGATGGATTTCAATTAGAAAGTAGCTTTTATTATCAATTAATCAATAACATTAATAAAAACCACTGTGAGTTCTGTAATGTTTAAAATAATTTTCAGTTTATCAGTAAATATAAAAATTAAAAACTACTCTCTGTGTGTGTGTGTCTGTGTGTGTATGTGTGTAGAATGTCTTATTTATCCAGTTTCCATATGCTTAATTCATAGATCACTCCATAAAATCCTCAAAAGCTGATGGCAAACAGGTTGAAAAATACAAACCTCTCTCTTTGAAATTCAAATCCTCCTGATACTGATCTATTTTTAGACCTTCGTTATATCTTGCCAGAATTATTAAAATAACCTGCTAAAGGTTTTTTCTCTCCCATGCTGTGACTGATTCTAATATACTTTAATCTTAGAGCTGTTACTAAAATGCAAATATTTATTTGAAAGCCTCTCTTCAATTCCAACAAAGAAGTGCCATCAAGTATCTTAGAAAAGTATACAAAGTGATTTATATTCTGGTGCTATTTTACCTTACTCTTTCCATATGAACACTATACTGTACTCATATGAAAATACTTGTTATTTGACAGTTTTTCTATGTTTTTACTGCTTCCCTTGGAAATGTTCCCATGTTTCACCCTCTATACACCACAGACACATCACCATCTGTCAAATTTTCCCTGACTTTCCTAAGCAGATATCAGATCCTTCCTTGATAGCACCTTGCTAATATCTTGCTGTGACATTCTTTTCTGTGAAAATTGTTTGATTATATGATTTCCAACTAGTGTTGGAACTCCCTTAAAACTGATTCTGGATTATTTACCTTTGCATCCCTAGTAGCTAGCAATGCCAGAAATATAGGGAAGTGTAGAGGAGAGAAGGGGAGAGAGAGAGAGAGAGAGAGAGAGAGAGAGAGAGAGAGAGAGAGAGAGAGAGAGAGATGCTTCCAAACCAAAACTTCTGTGAGTCTTCTATCAAACTCATAGGACCATCTGTTCACTGATCTTTTTTACCTAGGTGTCTGGAAGATTTCGGACACTCAAAGTTAAATTTGAAGTTTCTACTTATTTGCTTTCCCTTCTTTTTTTTATTTTATGTTTTTATGTTATGTTATTTTGACCTAGAGTGCCCCACACTAACATTTCTGCTTTTCTCAGCAATCTTTCTATCTTCAATTCCTCTGACCCACCTTTTGTCAGAGACATTCCCTGAATCCCCTATGTAGATGAGTTCTGTATTTCTTCAGAGCTTTTAAATCACTTTTTTTTATATTTTTTCACTTTTACTTCTTAGCATTTTTCTTCATGACAGAAGAACTTGTTTCACCCTCTCTTTTTACTGGGTTCTAAATATCTATAGGACAAGTCCTAATAATTTTCCATTTCTACAGTTTCTAACAGCATTCCATACACAAAGTGGGTCACTAAAAATGCTTTTTAAGCAATATTTCCTGCTGTACATAAAACTATAAAGATATCAGCCTATTATTTTTAATCTGTATATTGACTTAACTTATACCTTTGCTCAAGAACTTTACTAACATAAAAAGATTGACTGTTAAATATGATATGAAACTGTGAAATTAATGTTTTTCAAATTCAAATAACTCATGCTGGGCATGACTTGAATTATTAGGGAAAATTTTATGAAAACCAAAGTAAGAATAATGGATTTCTCTTTGAAATATAGACTACCAGTTCAAAATAGCATATCAAAAATAATGAAGAGTTAGGAAAGAAAAAAAACTCTTGCTTCTAAACTCATTTTTAGGGGGTTTATTACTGCTTGACTAAACAAAATTGTCTTTTCATTGAAGAAACAGAGTTTAAAAAGTAGAATAAATTAGGCTATTATGGAAACAGGGAGGAGACCCAAAGGCTTCTCTTTCAGCAAGAAAAAGGCATAATTGCAGATAACAATTATACATTTTAATCACACTATATAAAGATACATGGTAAGAATCTGAACACTGTCTGAAACTGTCCATCAGAATTCCACATGTATTCTAGATAAAAATATTATTTAATCAAATTGAAAAAAATGGCCACTATGGTTTCCTGTGGCTAAGTCTGTAAAGTATTACTTACCCAGTTAATACACATGTATACATTTATTCAACTGATACTTTATCTAATTAGAATCCACAAATATTTTAATTCTAAATAAGGTGCAAACTCATGTATAGAAAAGTTTTTGCATAAACTCTGAATTTGTGGATATGCCTTAAATTATTCAAAAAAATGTAATGAAAGCATCATTTTATTCTTTCTCTCTTAAATACAGATTATTTATTCAACATAACATATCTACAATAAAGGAAAGTTAAAAAACAAAGTCTAAAATCAGTTTGATCCTGTGCTTATTTTTAGAGTTTATTGTATCCAAGGGAAATAAAAACAGCTTCTTATTTAAGTAACTCAATAAAAGAGTAGATTAAGTAAGGTCAGACAATTATGGAAATAGAGATGAGGCCCAGAGGCTTCTTCACTTTCAGTTAAATGCTTAATTTCAGGGAAACATTCTAGAGTCTAATCACAATACATAAAAGGACTCACAAGAATGCTTCTTTTCTTACGCTCTTTCATAATGCCTTTGCACAGATTTGCCTTTCGACAGAGGTTGCAGTGTCAATGACAGTCCATTTGAGCTTAATCTCTGACTGATATATCAGGCTGGTGTGATGGATAGCACAAAGAACAGAACTATCTGGGAGATATTTGACTGAGAGCTTTGTTCTGGAAGAGATTTTGGGGAAGGGATTCAGGGCCATGGAGAGCTGGAGAAGTATGTGAGGGTTTGTCTGAAGCTCTTGCTGGACTCTATGACCTCGTATCCTGAGGAGAGAACTTATGGACACAGGGTCCTGTTGGGGGTTGAGGGGGCTAGGGGAGGGATAGCAGGGAGTGGGGGGATTGGGGAGGGATAACATTAGGAGAAATACATAGTGTAGATGACAGGGGCATGGATGCAGCAAACCAGCATGGCATACGTATACCTATGTAACAATCCTGCACATGTACCCCAGAACTTAAATTTTTTAAAAAAGAAAAGAAAAGAAACTGCAAACAGAATATACAACAGCAGTTTTCGTTAAGGATCTTATAAAATGCAAGTACTGCTTCTTTGGGCCAATGTTACAAAGTATAAGAGGAATAGAAGAAAACAGAGTATCCTCATCACTTGGAGCACAGGACTGCTTTGAGATTGAGACTCTCAGGAATCAAATGTCCTATTTTAACAGGAACATTGGGTATAAGGTGGAGGCAGTGGATATGACTATGACAATGCACCACCAAAAGTAGCTTCTTAGGCCAGGGAGGTCAATAATGAAACTTGAGCCAAAGAACACAGGAAATTTAGGTGTGTAGCACACCAAGAAACATTTAGGAGTAAGTGACAATATTTCAAGATTCTGATGCTTTTCAATCATAGGCTGATAGAAGATCTACTGCATCTGTCAAGATTCTGATGCTTTTCAATCTTAGGCTGATAGGGAGAAGATCTAGTGACATTTGATTTGTTTCTCTCTTGAGACAGGGTCTTGCTCTATCACCTAGACAATGTTCTCTACACTACTAATAAAAGTAGTAAAACATTTTTTAAAGCAATTGCAGTTAGATTCCAAAAAGCTTATGAAGGTACTCCATAATATATTTTGTTTTTAAAATTCTATTGATCAATGATAATTTTGAAATGACGTATAAGAAATCATAGATCACTGCAGCCTCAACTTCCTGGGCTCAAGAGATCTTCCCACCTCAATATCCTGAGTAGATAGGACTATGCCACTACACCTAGTTAACTTTTTAAATTTTGGAGATACAGAGCCTCACTGTGTTGCCCAGGCTGGTCTGGAACTCCTGGGCTCAAATAATCCTCCTACCTCAGCCTCCCAAAGTGCTGGGTTTACAAGTGTGAGCCACTGTGCCCAGCTGATTTGATTCTCTTGATACAATTTAATTATACATATGCATATGACCCATAGGTCACATCTATAATATGAACTAATTTTCATTAGAAAATATTTCACTAAAGTATCTTCACAAATTGAATGTGATTTGTAGAAAAGATCATAAGCAAACATATCCAATAGGAAATAGTGTCACACACCACAGGTTTTTATCCACCCATCATCCCAAGAATGAGTTACCCATTGTGTCTCTGCCTTCTTTTCATGTCTATAAAATAAATAAAATAGTGACCTCAATTTATTTCATTTACATAACCAGTAAAGACTATATAAGAATCTAATGGTGCCAGAATTTCCTTGGCTGTTGGTACCTTGCTCAGCCTCGAGCTCACTGATAGGTTTGTTCCACCCATTCTGCCCAGCTGGCTACACTCAGCTTACACTATCAGCCTGGATTCCATGCCCACTGTGGGTCTCCACTCAGCCTGCAGCTGGTCTGGGCATGCTGCGACCATCTTCTGCCTTAGGCATCAACATCAGGATAAGCGGGATGTGGTGGTACCCAAAACTCAGAGATGCCAGCAACCATGGAGCCCCAAGGGGTGTTATGGCTCTCTCCTAGGGAGTCCTGGGGTCTGAGCCTCCAGGACTGTTACAGCTCTCTCTCCTTCTTGCTGCCCACAGCACAGAAAATGGGGGTCATGTTTCAGTTTCTTCATGTTACAGTTCATTTGGCTCTGCTGCTCAGCAGCTCCAGCCTGCAGCTCCGGGGCTTTCTTGGCCCCACTGTTGCCACTTCCCATTATGTAGGGCAGCTGCCTGGTACCAGCAAATGACAGGAGGGTAACAGTGTTACAGTTCTTGTTCAGGCAAGCTCAAGGTCTGGGCCCCCAGAAGGGTCACTGCTCTTTACTCACATAGTCCAGTGAATCAGAAAGTATCACCACTTGCATCCTGGTGAGCCAACCAGGAACATACCATAGACATTTTCACTCCCACCATTCACTGGGCTCCAGGTTCTTGTCCCACAGCCAAGAAGAATGAGGTTAATTAGACACTAGAGAGTGAGAGGAGTGTGCGCTGATTGGTCATGAGTAGGCTTGAATAAAGCACCATTTGATTTCCTCAGTGGCACAGAGGAATTTCTCACTCTGGTCATGGACTTTACCAGGAACTGGCAGCCTGGTTCTCAGGCCTCAGGCTTTCCTTGGCTTGAAGGACCCACCCCTGTCTGCCTTAGGAATCTGTCTGCCTCCTGGAGCCATCAATACTATACTTTTATGTTACTTTATGCAACAGTGCAAATATTCAGAATTTTCTCTCCCTCATTTATTCACTCATTTATTTGTAATTTTGGCTGCGTAAATGTTAAGCACTATACTTGATCAAAATCAGATTTTTTGAACACTAATGATCTCATTTGATGTTGTCTTTTTAGTAGGAAATAAACTTACTTTTTATTTCCTACTAATTAAAAAGTCTCCTTACAATATCTTCTTTGAAAACATGAAAGTCCTCTTAGATTAATACAACCTATTTACTAATATCTGTTTAGCAACATGATCCAGGTCCTTAAAATGTGCTTTTATTTTTCTTTCGTTAAATATCTAATGTGGTAGAATCCAAAATAAGCTACCAAAAGCTAACAAGTTAATTTTATATAAACTTTAATACTGTTTTCAAATGGATGTTATTTGACATTTTTATGATGAATAATACATTAAACAGATATCTTTAAAATTAACACTTAATTAAAAATTGATTTTATGTATGATTTCCAAGTGAGATTTTAAATAATTTACATATTTACTTACATAGGTAAGTAAGAAATTCAAAGTAGTGACAATTAGCAGCTATTAAATATTCAATATCATTTGATTTGTTAAATGCATTGAATATATTAGTGTGGATAAAAAAAATCTGAAGTAAAGCTAAAATTAAATTAAAGGATAAATCTAAGTACAAAGAGGAAATTAATAAATAGAAAATACATATTGTACTGTATTATTTGATGTGAATAAAATGTTTGAATCAAAAGTAAAATTAGTTTAATTCCTGATAGAACAGTAAACTAACACATGATGCCCATTTTATTGACTCTAGAAATTATAAAAAAAAAATGATAGTAACCTGCAGAGCCACTATTGAAATAAAAAATATGTTAATATGTAATGAAGGTAGTAGCAGCATCTCTGATAAAGAGGTGTTTACTTGGAAAGTAAGTATCGCCGAAACAACCTTTTAGCTATTCTATTCATTTACAAAGATTTTCAATGATATAAACATTCTGTTCTAGACTTTGTTTTTTCTTTTATTAAACAGTACTTTTCTATGACTTATTATCTATGCAATTTTTCAGTATTATGTAGTTTTTTAGTACTTGTGGGAAGTCGTACATAGTGTACAGCTAAACAAACATGCATAAAGTGAACACGTTCATGTAAACAACACTCTGATCCAAATATACATGATGAGAATGTATAAAGAACGTTTGTAAATCAATAAGAAAACACGGTAATTAGGTAGTGTCTATGTGTAGTTATTTTATTTTTGTGCATGGGGTTGGTAGAGCTTCTGAAAGCTTTAATATCTGTCATCTATTTGGATAATTCTGGGCTATTGTCTACATAAACTTTTTTTTTACTTTATCTTTCTTTTTTTTAATTTTACTTTAAGTTTTGGGGTATATGAGCAGATCTTGCAGGATTGTTACATAGGTATACACATGCCATGGTGGTTTGCTGCCTCCATCCCCCCATTACCTATATTAGATATATCTCCTAATGTTATCCCTCCCCAATTTCCCCACCCCCTGCTATCCCTCCCCTGCCCCTCCATTCAACAGACCCCAGTGTGTGATGCTCCCCTCCCTGTGCCCATGTGTTCTCAGTGTTCAATACACAATTATGAGTTAGAACATGCGGTGTTTGGTTTTCTGTTCTTACGGAAGTATGCTGAGAATAATGGTTTCTAGCTTCATCCATGTCCCTGCATAGGACATTAACTTCTCCTTTTTTATGGCTGCATAGTATTCCATGGTGTATTATATGCCACATTTTCTTTATCCAGTCTATCATTGATGGGCATTTGGGTTGGTTCCAAGTCTTTGCTATTATAATCAGTGCCACAATGAACATATGTGCACATGTGTCTTTAAACAGAATAATTTATAATCCTTTGGGTATATATCCAGTAATGGGATTGCTGGGTCAAATGGTATTTCTAGTTCTAGATCCTTGAGGAATCACCACACTGTCTTTCACAATGGTTGAACTAATTTACACAACCACAAACAGTGTAAAACCATTTCTATTTCTCCACATCCTCTCCAGCATTCGTTGTCTCTGGGGTTTTTAATGATCTCCATTCTAACTGGCATGAGATGTTATCTCAATGTGGTTTTGATTTGCATTTCTCTGATGACCAGTGGTAATGAGAATTTTTTCATGTATTTGTTGGCCACATAAATATTCACTTTTTGATAGAGTTATTTTTTTCTTGTATATTTGTTTTAGTTCTTTGTAGATTCTGGATATTAGCACTTTGTCAGATGGGAAGTTTGCAAATTTTTTCCCCATTCTGTTGGTTGTCAGTTCACTCTAATGATTGTTTCTTTTGCTGTACAGAAGTTCTTAAATTTACTTGGATCCCATTTGTCAATTTTGCCTTTTGTTATCAATGTTTTTGGTGTTTTAGTCATGAAGTCCTTGCCTATGACTATGTCCTGAAGGGTATTGCCTAGTTTTTCTTCTAGTTTTTTTATAGTGTTAGGTCTTATTTTTAAATCTCTAATCTATCTGGAGTTAATTTTTGTATAAGGTATAAGGAAGGGGTCCAGTTTCAGCTTTCTGCACATGGCTAACCAGTTTTCCCAAGACCATTTATTAAAAAAAGAATCCTTTCCCCATTGCTTGTTTTTGTCAGGTTTGTCAAAGATCAGATGGTTGTAGATGTGTGGCATTCCTTCCGAGGCCTCTACTCTGTTCCATTGTTCTATATCTCTGTTTTGGTACTGGTATCATGCTGTTTTGATTACTGTAGACTTGTAGTATAGTTTGAAGTCAGGTAGTGTGATGCTTCCATCTTTGTTCTTTTCGCTTAGGATTGTCTCGGCTATGCAGGCTCTTTATTGGTTCCATATAAAGTTTAAGGTGTTTCTTTCCACTTCTGTGAAGAAAGTCAATGGTAGTTTGATAGGTATAGCATTGAATCTATAAATTACTTTGGGCAGTATGGCCATTTTCACCATATTGATTCTTCCTAACCATAAGCAGGGAATGTTTTTCCATCTATTTTTGTCCTCTCTTACTTCCTTGAGCAGTGGTTTGTAGTTCTCCTTGAGGAGGTCCTCCACATCCTTTGTTACTTGTATTCCTAGGTATTTTATTCTCTTTGTAGCAGTTGTGAATGGGATTTCACTCATGATTTGGCTCTCTGTCTGTTATTGGTGTATAGGAATACTTGTGATTTTTGCACATTGATTTTATATCCTGAAACTTTGCTGAAGTTGCTTATCATCTTAAGGAGACTTTGGGCTGAGATCATGGGGTCTTGTAAATATACAATCATGTCGTCTGCAAATAGAGACAATTTGACTTCTTCTTTTCCTAATTGAATACCTTTATTTCTTTTTCTTGCCTGATTGGCTAGAACTTCCAATACTATATTGAATAGGAATGGTGAGAGAGGGCACCCTTGTCCAGTGCCAGTTTTCAAAGGGAATGCTTCCAGTTTTTGCCAAATCAGTATGATATTGGCTGTGGGTTTGTCATAAATAGCTTTTATTATTTTGAGATATGTTCCATTAATATCTAGTTTATTGAGAGTTTTTAGCATAAAGGAATGTTGAATTTTGTCAAAGGCCTTCTCTGCATCTATTGAGATAATCATGCAGTCTTTGTCTTTGGTTCTGTTTAGGTGATGGATCATGTTTACAGATTTGCATATGTTGAACCATCCTTGCATCCCTGGGATGAAGCCTACTTGATCATGATGGATAAGCTCTTTAATGTTCTGTTGCATTCAGTTTGCTAGTATTTTATTAAAGATTTTTACATCAATGTTCATTATGGATATTGGCCTGAAATTTTCTTGTTTAGTTGTATGTCTCCCAGTTTTTGGTATCAGGATGATGTCAGTCTCATAAAATGAATTAAGGAGGATTCCCTCTTTGTATTGTTTGGAATAATTTCAGAAGGAATGCTGCCAGTTTCTCTTTGAACGTCTAGTAGAATTTGGCTTGTGAACCCATCTGGACCTGAACTATTTTTGGCTGGTAGGCTATTAATTCCTGCCTCTACTTCAGACTTTGTTACTGGTCTATTCAGGGATTATGTTTCAATTCTTTTTCTCTTTCTTACCCCATTTTATCTCTCTGTGTGTGTTTCTCTCTTTCTCTCTATATCTGTCTTTCTCTTATATACACACACACACACACACACACACACTCTTTCTTAATTGTACTTTCTCTTTGAACTTATCTTACAGTTAATTTATTGTGTTTCCGGCTGAAGCTGAATAGCTATAAAATTCATGCAGTAATTTGAGTATTTTCATTACTGTGTCATATGTAGAATTTACATTTAGTTTACTGCTTTACAGGAGTTTGCTATATTTTATCTTTGAAAACCCATTCCTCGTTTTTTGAGTTATTATGAAATAGTCAAGGAAAGAAAAACTATAATAAATGCTTTGCTGTAGCATCATTAAAGGAACTACAAAGAATTCTGACAGCCATCAGACACCTAAAAAAGAAACTAACTTTATGGAGGCAGTAGCACCAATTATAAAGAGGAAAATTGTCAGGAAAGGCCTATTTTGAACAAATTTTATTGTTTAAACAGCTGGCTCTGAAGTATCTCTGATAGAGCAATAATAGTCTTCCAGTAAAGCTGTAAAACTGAAAAGCAATTACATCCCAGCCATAATGCCAAATAGTCCTATTAGTGGTTCTATCCAGCCTCTAAGGACCCTGTGTTTGCCTATGTCAGGCACAGTTCAGAGAGATGAGAACATAAAAAAAAGAAAATGTTCTCTTTACTTCTTCACAAATAAACTCACAGAAGCAGAGAACATGTAATTTAATCAGGCCAACTTGGCTAGTGAGCCTTTCAGAAAGATGACCTAAAATATATCAGACAATCTCCATTAACTGAGAGAGAACTGGAGCTTGCCCTAATAAAGAATATTTTTAAAATATTTTTTAAACACTAGTTTTTAAGTAACTCCACTATGAATTGAATTGTATGCCTCCACACTCCAATTCATGTTGAAGCTCTAACTCTTAATTTGACTATATATGGAGAGAGGGCTTTTAGGAGGTAATTAAATGAGGTCATGAGGTTAGGTCCTAATCCAATTGGATTGGTGGAAGAGGAAGACAAAGAGATTTCTCTTTCTCTGTCACAAGAGAACATAGTAAGAAGGCAGCCATTTGCAAACCAGGAAGAGAGTGCCCTCTCCAGGAACAGAATCAGCTAATAACTTGATCTCAGGCTTCCAGCATCCAGAACTGAGAGAATAAAAATTTATCTTGGTCATGCCACCCAATCTGTGCTATTATGTTATAGCAGCTGGGGCTGACTAATATGAGCTATATTTATTGAGTTTTTGGCATATTTCTAGGTGTATTATGGCCATTATCTGAGTTTACTCCACACTAATGGTAAAAAGTAAGTGTTTTTCCTCCATTGATAACAATAAGTAAATTTATGGCCTAAGAAACAACATGTCTTGAATTATTGACATGTTTGTTTGGCTCCAGTGATCTTTCAAAATCACATGAACAATCCCCTATCATTGAGGATATATGGCTCCCTGACTAGGAGACTTGAGGGCTTAGAGCGAGCTCCATATTCAAATAAGAACTTTTCCTTGTTGTTTCAAAGCTTTGCATGACATGATCTTCATTCCTGACAAATTGTTATTGTAATACAAATATAAAAGTCAATATGGGCCAGCCATGGTGGCTCACACTTGTAATCCCAGCACTTTGGGAGGCTGAGGTGGGTGGATCACTTGAGCCCAAGAGTTGGAGACCAGCCTTGGCAACATGGTGAAACTTCGTCTCTACCAAAAATATGAAAATTAGCCAGGTCTCATAACCCAGTCTCAAAATAAATGAAAAATAATAAATAAGCAGATTAAAATTTTAAAATTTAAAAATAAAATTTAAAAAATGTTAAAGCCTATATTGAATATAGCAATTCAATAATCAAGATACAAAAGTTAACCTGAATACTCCACATTGTGGTATTTTTCAATGAACTTGTAAACTTAAGTGTAGACAAAGATATCATTTCATTTTTATTTGTAGAATCTGTAATCTCCATTCTAGTGTTTTGACTTGTCTTTTTCTAGTGTTTTCAGGATAATAAAGAAAAGAATTGAGTTTATTTTTGCTGACTGACTCTGGAAGACATCAAAATAGATAATGGGCACCTTACCTGGTGTTTACTATTACTATTTGAAGGATGTCCTGCCTGCCTCTAAAAATCTGTTATTTATTTATGAATTATCTAAAGTTGACATGCGTACTGTTCTAAAATCTTAATTCCAGCACTTACTATGTAGGTCTGAGCTAATATACTTATAAAAAATAGTATAATTTTTAAATGGCATATAAAAAATAATAGCTTAGTATTGTGTTTAGTTTGTAACTATGTCTTAGACTTTCTGAAATTACAGTGCCTGTACTGGGTTAGAAGAATATATTGGGCTTAATTCTTTCAAGAGACTCAGTATAGTAAGCCTATACCTTATGCAATTACACATTCTATAATCATCTCATCAAATTTATCAGTATACCTATTTTTGGTATATTTTAAAGAGCTACCAGGTCTGTTTATCCAGCTTAGATTTAAAAAGGTCTAGATTTTGTAAAGTACACAGTTAATAGATACAGGTACAATTGATCTGTTATTGAGCGGTTAGAGAACTTCATTTAAATGAAAAAAATATTGACTTAGTTTTCCTACGTAACTATTGAACAAGATCCAGGACAGTGAACATGTTTCTGATCTATTTTACTCCTTTTGCTCAAGATGCTCACTTGAGGACATTCTCCCAGAGAGTAACTCTTTGCTCTTTACTTCATGAGGTTAGGGACACAAATGAACATGCATGGCCAATGCTGCTTCTTTCTCTAACAGTATATATGAAAATAGAATATTAGTGCTAGTGCAGGATACTTGAATAAAATGAAAATACTCCATAGGAAAAATAAAACATTTTGACAGTTTAAAATTTGTAGTTTTGTAAAAGCAACAAGATTTCTGAGAGTAAGGGAGAGTTTATTAATTACAGAAACATAAACTCTTAATGAAATCTCACTGATACTCATTTAATTCTTCCTGTATCCAGAGGATGTCTCTGTGAGTATGCCTCCATTATTCAAAAGAAAAAAGTGCTTTGTGAATGCTATCAAAATCAATTACAGTTTGTCCATTTTCGGGGGCCAATGAGGCAGAGAATTAACCTCCAACTAATTTCCAAAGTCATTTACCAGCTGATGGCTTAGTACATTTACTGGTGCCACAGGCACCAGGCACTTTGGAACATTTGCAAAATGCATGCTATAGGTTGCAGGAAACGTATCCTCTGGGTCACGACAAACTCATGAGCCACATATATTTATTCTAGATTCATAAAATCCTCTGGAGGTCTGGACAATGCACCTTTAATGTTAATTTATATTTAATAAAAATTTAATATTATTATTAAATAAATGCTTAAAATAACAAGAAATCCTGTGCTCTCTAATGCAAAATAATAATCTTCCAGTCACTTAGTTAAATTATTTTAAAGGACACAATAAAACTAGAGGATTAATATGTATTCACATGAATATTATGTTTAATTATTTTTATAATAAGCAGGAACTACCTCCAGGCATTATGGCATTTACAGATGATGCAATCTATTAATGTAATCTATTTCTTCATGCAACAAAAAATACAGTCATAATGACTTAATAGATTCTGTTGTCTAATTATCTCCTAGGTTTTAAGTTATTGAAATAGATAATACAAACATATTAACTCCCAGGGGCACACTTTTTAATTGTTTAAAAGATTTAGTCACAATTTAATCATTTACATTTTTACAGTAATAAATGTTTATATCATTTGAGAGTCTGACTTGAACATTACTCTAAAATTTGGAAAATCTTGTATCTTCTCTTTAAGTGTATAAACATATTACTGATAATGGGTAATAAATATTGCTTTATGTAAAAGCATTAACAATATGAAATAGGTCTGGAAGAAAATTTCTCCAAAGATGTCAGGATTATAGGATGAGAAAATGTAACAGTGTGCTCCGTGTCAACATGTCTAAAAAAAATCCTCCTTCTTCCAGATAGGTAAATTGATCTATATCAGCCTCTGAAAAAGACAACCTAGAAAAGATGCAGTGTGAAAGAAAATTGATATTGGGTTAGGGGGAAAAGAACAAACAAAGCGTTTTGGGGGCTTTTTTTTTTTTTTTTTTTTTTTTTTTTTTTTTTGAGACGGTGTTTCGCTCTTGTTACCCAGGCTGGAGTGCAATGGCGCGATCTCGGCTCACCGCAACCTCCGCCTCCTGGGCTCAGGCAATTCTCCTGCCTCAGCCTCCTAAGTAGCTGGGATTACAGGCACGCGCCACCACGCCCAGCTAGTTTTTTGTATTTTTAGTAGAGACGGGGTTTCACTATGTTGACCAGGATGGTCTCGATCTCTCGACCTAGTGATCCACCCACCTCGGCCTCCCAAAGTGCTGGGATTACAGGCTTGAGCCACCGCGCCCGGCTTGGGGGCTTTATTCAGACTACCATTTCCAATACAGAGTGATCAAATGAAATTTTAAATATCTGAATTTTCAAAACACTGAAGCTAATAATGTTTTGTTTGTTTTTCTGCTACAGAGCTTAACCAGGTTCAATATTTCCTAATTCAAACTTGATAATTTTTATCTCATTAATACAAAGGTCTTGGGCTGATAATTAACATGTTTTTATATATTTATATTTATATATTTACATATATTCTATATATGTGTACATATATAAAGAGCTCTTAGAACAGTCACAACATCAGATACATATATTCAGAGGCCTGGTTAATCAAATTGACTATACCCATAGAAAAAATAAAGGTCAATCTCAGTATTTCTTAGAAATCTACATATCTCCAAATATGTTCTATTCCAAAGCATGAAATGCTCACTATTAAGAGGTTAGTTAATAATGTTGTGGACCTAACTCTAGGCAGCAGTCCTTGCAAGACCTAAAACTGATTGATTGTCAAACCATGAGCTCTGGTCCATGGAGCTGGTGCTGTCCTGGACTGGGACACAGAAGGCAGAGGTTGGAATGAGGAGATGCAGAAGAGGCTGGGCTCTTCTAAGACAGAAAGAAGGGCCAACGAGATACATATCTTCCTCATATGTCTTTTTATAGTGCTTTTTGATTTATTTTGGCTTCTTTTAGACCTATGGATAATTTTAATGATGTACTATTTATTACCACAAAAATAATACTGTGTTAGCCACCAAGAAGAAGTTATTACATTCCAGACACTGTGCTAAGGATTAGTCTTAGGGTGTCTTTAATAAACAAATACTTTTGCAGATTTTGATATAGTGGTCCTCTCAAACCTGGGTAGCTAGCAGCTTCCCAGAAGAATCTACCTATAAACTAGAATACAAAATTTCCATATTTTGTCATATAAAAGGTGATATCAAAAGAAATTGTAGCTTTTAATGGGCTTCTTTGGCCCGCGCTGCTGCCTAATACCACATCAATACAGGTCCTTAGCCTCCAGCTAGTTGGCTACTTTATAACATAGTTGAGAATAATTGTCAAGGGAATCAAAAGTACAAAAAGATTTATTTAGCAGATTTTAAGAGAGAATTGCCTATGAAGTTTTTCAATTGTGTTATCTCCTCATACATGAAACTTGTGCCCTCATACAATGATTGCACCTTATAAATTATATCCATATACAACCACACACATAATTACTTAATGATTGTAGATTTCTAAATACATCAAACTTTCCTTAGCTTATTCAAATCTCTTCTATTTGACAGTAGTATCGTAAGCAACTTAAATACTACAAGTGAAGGAGATGGCAGAAATGAACTGCTTGTACCAACATATAGCAAGTGCTAAAGGTTAATTGAACTGCCTCATCATGAATTATATATATTTTTCCTCATTTTAGCAACATTTAGAAGAAACTGATGTTTTTTCCCATAGCTTAGTGTGATAACATTAATTATAATCTCAACAATTCCAGCACTTGTAAAGATAAACTATGAGACTACTGATACATAAAAAGTCAAATGTTAGGACCCTTTAAAGGAATGTGTTATGTTCATGGTATTGCAAATGGTTTTCAAATATGCTTTAAAAATTGAAGGGTCATCTAGCATAGAGATGATGGTCTTCCAGAGTCTGTGTCCTCTGCAAAAGTCAGAGAAGACTGCAAACCCTAGATGCTTTCTCAAAAATACTTTTCCAGAAAGGAACAATTTCAAAATGGCACTAAGGAACTAGCAATATTGTTGGCTGACTCTGGTTTCCAAACAAATGAAAATAGTTGTGGGGGTCAACATAAGGTCATAGATTTCAACTCGACAATCATAGATATCTCAACTGCCACATTTTTTTTTTCTATTTTAAAGTTGTTTTTCCAAGGAAACAGAATATAAAGTTTTTCTCTTATTTTTCCTTTTATATGTCATTTTTCCAATTTATTTCAGATTTTTTAAATTAGCTAACTGTAAAACTCTTACATTTGGTGGTAAGATTTGAAGGGTGTATAATATTTGAGGTTTCTGTGTTTGTAAGTGGATGCACACACTTGCACCTGTCATTCTTAGGCTCATTATGAGCAGGGTCCTTGCCTTAAATACATTTATATCTCCACCATCTAGTATAAGTGCCAGAATATAGCAGGTGTCTCAAATATTTTTAAAGAAATATGTTAAGACTTTACATTATTAAAACTTAAGGTCAACAGAAATAGTTTGTATTTCTATAGTCATCCCTAGCTATGTCACATGTGGAAGCTTCCTCTTCGTGTTTCTTTCAACTCACCAGGCATGTGTCCATCTTTAATACTATTGACAACACTATATGGCTAGTCAATTTTTTTTTCTTAATCCATGTTGTAAAACAGCACCACTAACAACACACAGAAGTGTCAGGCACATGATCCACATTGTATGTCTCATTGCTGAAGTTTTATTCACAGACACATCATCGGTCCTGATTATCTATGATGCCAGTGTCAAAGTACAAAGAAGAAATCTAAAATAAGAGCTTCTCATAGGAAAATATTCTCTTGATATAGCATTTGTAGATTTTTTAAACTGTCTTTGAACATAATTTTAAGTATTAGCTCTACTCATTTAACCCTTCGTTATATAAAATAAATCTAAAATTAATTTTATTAAAACATCAGTCATGCTTCATAAGCTATTTTCTAGCTTAATTTGGGGGTATATGTAAAATCTATGTTCTAACTCAAATTAGAAAAAGGACTAATGATATGTTCTTAGTAATGAATAACATGTTTTCTTCATGATTTCAGTGTTTTTTTTAATCCTTAATTTCATGTTGAATATTAATGATGAACTCTCAGCACCACTGAATGAGACTCTAGCACCAGGACCTCAAATGATAAAATTTCTGTTTCTGATTCCAATTTCTTATTCTTATGGGCTTTGGACATAAGGCAGACGAGGGTTAAAATGCTAACTATCATGTACAACATAAATTTGGACAAGTTACTGAATTTCTCTGAGACTCTATCACAACAAGAATAATTTATTTCTGTTTTTTATAAAATTTAGAAAGAGCATGTATAAAACCGCCCTCAAATAGAGAACACTCAACAAATGCTTTTGTGCATCTTTCAGAGCTGAGTCCCCTCACCTTCATTATCACAATTGATCCTTTCTTATTGTGCTTCTCTCCCTGATCACCTTACTATGTCTGTATCCAATAGATGATCATTTCAACTTTGTTCTATTTTAGATTTAATTTTTTAAAAATACTCCTTTTTGGTACCATCTGTTGTCAACTTATATTATTTCAGCCATCATTTTAGTTTTTAAAACTGTATGTATTCGGGGAACACTCAGCACAGCCAGAGGAATTCACAAATCAGCATGTTAATCAAATTTGCTATTCACAACTTTTCCAAAACCAAGGTTCGTATCTCAAAATTGCTGATAAATATTGCATTAATGCTTTGGATAAACCTCACACTTAAACTGTATCCTAATGAAATCTCATTATTTTCTTCTTCAAATTTGCTGTCTGTCATTCTTTTAGTGTTCAAGCTTAAATAACTGAACTCACTTTTGACTGCTCTCATGGATGGTTCTTGAGCAGTTCAACTACTGCTGAAGTTATTATTCTAAAACACAAATCTTTTTTAATGTATTATACGGCGTACGGATTTTGATGGCACACTGTGATTGCAGAACAGTACTTAAATCCCTACTCAATTTGGCTTCTAAAGTTTTTCCCTGGTTTTCTTGAACCACACTTTCCTTCTCCCACATACTTTTTGGTCCAGCCAACACTCTTTTGCTTAACATGCCATGTGACTTTTCTTTAAGCCATTTTCTCCAAGTGTAATTCTCTTCTGCTGATTTTCTTCATTCCCGTGTGTTTTTCTCCTAGTACTCTTTCAATTCTCACTCAATATATCACCTCTCCCCATTCATACTTTCTTTCATCCACCAAATATCTATCTGTTTGTTAAGAGTCATATGGAACTTGAGCACTCAAGTTGAACAAGTTATGCCCCTAATCTCTAAAACTTTATATTCTACTTAGAAAATGTACATGCAAATAATCAACTGAGACAGAATAGTTAATATTATATTACATAATATGATTGTTTTAATTGAATGTAAAAAGTAAGATCAGGATGGCTGTCTAATTAGTACTCAGAATTTTTAATTTTAGGAATCCCATGACTTTTGTATTAATGCTTTCCTGAAATAAAAAGCATCTTAGTGAAGAATTTATTTTTTCTGGTCTTCAATCAAACCCAGGCCTGTTACAAGCAATATATTTGGCAAGTTCATTGGTGTGGACAAGATAATATAGATCATACCTGAAGAATCTGCAATTGAAAGAGTTTCTTTCAAATCATTTTGTTATTTCAGATATATATCTTATATATCCCAAAGGAAAGAATATTTGTTGCAACCTAAAGATATACTCCTCTAAAAGGATCTTAAACTGATAGTTTAAGTTAGAATAAATGTCTCTTTCCTTCATACCACAGCAATTTACTATGTTGTAACAATTACTCTTTTTTCCCTCTCTCAACTGTAAACTCTTAACGGAATGGCTATGCTGTCATCATGCCATTGAAACAGCTTTCTTCAAGACTGCCAGTAACATACCTCTGTCTCCATCTCATTTTATCCCTCAAAAGCCATCATACTGTGGACTAATTCCTGCTCCCTGAAGTACTGTTATTTCTTGCATTTCATGGCATGCTCTTTTCAGGTTTTCCTTTTTCCTTACTAATTTATCATCGCCCCCTTAGCTGGTTTCTTATTTTCCGCCAAAGCTTTTAATGTTCTCAACTCTTTTGTGCTCTCCAATGTGACCTTTCTTTTCTTCTCTCCAATCATTTTCTACCTAGATTATTTAATGAGTTTCCATAGGTTTAGATACTACCTTTTGTCTACTCACAATTATCTCTTGCTAATATCCATATTCACATCTGCAATTGCCCTTTGATTCTCCACTAAAATATGCGGAAGAATGGGGAAAAAAAAACCTCAGAATTTTCTGATGAAAATAAACCTCCTCTCTTTCACTCATATTTCTGAGTCTATCCACAAAGATTTTTAGGCCAGATACTTAAAAAACTCCCTTGATTCCTTCAATGTCCCTTTTCCTTCAGCCACTCCTTGATACTACCCTCTTCTCTTTATTTCCAATCCCATCATTTTAATTCTGTCTTTATTATTTTTGGCTTCAATTATTATAAGTGACTCTTAACTCTGTTATTGCATTCTTGCCTAAGTTCAATCAATCTCTGTTTTTTTCATTCTTGCCTAAGTTCAATCAATTCTTCACATAATAGAAAAAAACCTTTATCTTAACATAAAATAGATCACATCTCTACTGTCAAAGACCTTTTAATGCCTTCTAAAAGCACCCAGAAGAAAAAAAAAAAAAAACTAAACTATTTCCATTGGCCTCTAAGGCCCTGAAAAATTGGTCCCCTTTCTAGTATTCTAATTATATTCTGTGTTTTCTCATTACATTCTCATCACATTGTGGTTCTTTCAATTAATTAAAAAGCTATGTCTTTCCCATTTTGAGCTGTCTGTACGTGCTACTCCTTCAACTTGAAGGCTATTGCTCTCTCTATGACAAACGCTTAATTCCTCTTCGTTAAGATCTCAGTCACTCTTTGCCTGATTGTTCTACTTAATGTCAGCTCATTTTCTTCTACTCCTTCAGCTTCCTCTTTTCTTAGAAGCAACAATTTTAATTTATGAGTATTTCACCTGATTTATTCCTATGGCCACAATTAGCACAAAACCAAAAAAGAGCAGGATGGGTTACTTCCCTGCCCTCTTCATCATGTTCCTTAATACAGTTCGTTGGAACTCAGCAGTAATCTAACCTTGTGATTGAATAAATAAATAAATACTAGGTACTCGATAAATATTTGTAAATTGTATGTGAGTCCTAATTACATTCCAAGAATGTGGTGGCCATCAAGAGAATAAGAAATATATTTTGAATGAGGAAAAAATAGAAAGTAGAAAATCGAGTTGTTCTTTGTTGTACAATAATCAGTATATTTCCAAAATGTCACTGATGTTTATTTACTATAAAGTATATTGAGTGCTTCACTTTCATGCATCACAGCTTTACTATAAGGATAGGTTTATAATATCAGACGTCAAAAAGTATTTTGTGCCATTAGAATTTCACCTTTTTTTCAATATTTTTCTCAAGTCTTCTTTCCAATTAAATGAAGATAATATGGAATGTCTTAGTAAACAGTAATTTCTACGTTTCTGCAATTATTTAAGCAAGTATTAATGTTATGCATACATAGCACGTGTGTTAAAAATGTATATATACATACATATAAATACACACATGCAAATGTATACATATATATTTAAACAATTATTACCAGTTCATTTAATTACATATGTACAGCTACGATTATGAGCATAGCACACCCTACATTTTCATTATTTCTTTTCTTCTGTGCAATGGTACACAAATTATATTAACAGTGTTCAAGTATAAAAAACAATCAGAAGGAAACAGAAACTCAGTAGAATTTTTTATCAACATGTCTCTCCTCAAAGAGGAAACGGACAGCTTACCCCGCCAAGTGTAACTAACAGTTATCTTTGTGGCCTCAGATTTGCAGCTGAAACAAATCTTAAAAGCAAACATGCCCTTACGATATAAGCTTTGTAAGTAAACATTCAGTGCCCTGGAATAATATAATTGCTTGCCTTCAGTGAAGTATTTCAATGTTAATCTAAAAACTATATATTTTTTTTTACATTTGCTGCTAAATGTTTCTTTTGGATTTTTTCCTTAGTTGCATTGGCCAGTGAAAAAAATTATTTATTTATTTTAGCATTTTATCTCCTCTTAATTCCTTTAGGTAATAACATCTTAGTTTTAAATGTGTTATTTTCTTCAAGAAGTACGGTTTCTAATCCAAAATCAAACTTTAATAATGCCATAATATTTTTATAATGTATAAAATGTAATCACATTCATTATGGCATTGCACATATAATTATATAGTGCTTTCTAGACCATTAAAATTTATTTACACTGATGGAAAATTGCAAATTCATAGAAATTTCAGGAGAATTCTGAGTTTCCAAACAAATTTAAAACTTTTTTAAAAAAGATTTATGTACTACATATCTCCGTGTATTAAACCATTTATCACTGAAGGTAACTACCCCATTTTTCTTCCAGCTTGTTAGTATTGATCCTCTAGTAATTTATGCTTAATTAAAAAAAACATTTTATTCTATGTGATACTTTACAAAAGGTTAAACATTACTTGAAATATATATATTTGAAATAGAGAACCTCAATTGGCCAAAATAAAAAAAAAAAATCTTTTGGAATGAAGTTTTTTAAGGGATGTGACTTTACAATCATATTTTTTACTAAAATAATACTTCCAATTCTAAAGCAATGGAAGAGTTGCATGGAAACAAATGAAATCAAAATTCTGAATTTTCAACCTGGTGACTTATCACATTTTAATAATATCATCTTTCTGTTTTGTCACGTGACACACATGTATATTCTGTTAGATATATTTAATATTTACTGAGTTCTTACGGTATGTCAAGAACTTTATATAGATTTCATGTAATTCTAACAAACAGCCTACATGTAGATGCTACAGTTGCAAACAGTAATCACACAGGAAAACTAAGGTGCAGAGTTTAAAATACATATCCATGATCATTCCAGGGTCCAATTTATTCAAGTAGTCCAATTAGTAGATTCATTCTAAGGGAGGAAGAAGGGAGCAACATTGGCATACCTGAAGCTCTGCCTAACTCATCCTCAGGGTGAAAGTCTATTCCTGCTTTTTTAGGATACACATACAAAATGACTCATTATTAGCTCATAGTTTAACTTAGTGTTTTTCTTTCCCTGCTTCTGCAACCCTTACCCCGATAGTATTAAAATCTTCTTGCAATCAGCACCATTACAATCCTTAGACTAACTGGTTTGTTACTGAGACATAGAGGCAGAATCTCTGTTGCCCATTACAGGCAAATATCTCCAATAAAATAAATAAAATAAAAAAGTATTAAATTACATAAGTAAATAAATACAATTAAAACTCAATTTGGAAGCTAATTATCTAGTCATTTCTTAAGTCTAAGAATTTAATTTTCCAGTTTTCATCCGTCTGTATCATTTCTTATTTTTTAAAATGAACTTTCTTATTCATCTAAGTGAAACCTATAGCAGCTGCTTCTTATATACTACTATATTTTAAAAAATATTTAACTTTGGTAAGCATTCTCATCAGGGATCACCCAGTCAATGATCTCTGAGATGATCACATCACTTTGATTTTGTGAGTTCTGCTCTCCTTATAGTGGAGACATGCCCATTTAACTACACTCTGTTTGACATCTAACCTTATCTATTTCCATTCTCACAAATTCCAATTGGCTGTATCTGTCAGCTTTGCTGTTGTTGTTGTTGTTGTTGTTTGTTTTTCAGAAAACTGCCTTTATATTATTTATGTAAACTTCCTCATTTGCCTAACCAAAATCTGAAAAAGCAAACTTTCATTATCTTTAGAATATTATAGATATTGACATTTAAAAATTGTATGGGAGACCATGACCAAGTATTTTGTTTTGTATTTCTTCCTTTTCTTTACAATGAATAATTGTAAAGTTGTACAGAAGATAATGGGCACCTCCTCTCATACCCTGGACTAAGGACAGCAAAAGAGACAGTAAAAGAGAAGGTAAACATAAAGGTAAGTACCACAGTCACACTAGCTTTTTCCTGGTAGAACTTTCCAGACCACAGCACAGGGAAGAATAAACCAAATATACTGGGACAACTAGATAGACACATTCAAAAGAATAAAATGGGACCCATCTCACACTATATATAAAAATTAACTCAAATGCACCAAATACCTACATGTAATAGCTAAAACTATAAAATCCCTAAAATAAAACACAGGGCAAATCTCCATAACCTGAAATTTGGCAAAAGATTCTTAGCTGTGACCACAAAAGCAGGAGCAACAAAAGGAAAACAGATTTTTACTTTATCAAAATGTAAAACATTTGGTGTTTCAAAGAACACTTCATAGTGCTTGAAAGAATACCATGAAGAAAGTGAAAACACAATCCTCAGGAAAGGATAAAATATTTGTAAATTATGTATCTGATGAGGGACTTTTATCAAAAATACATAAAGAAATGTGACAACCCAAAAGTAAAAAGATAAGGAGAGGATTCAAGATGGCTGACAAGAGGCACCTGGTACCCATCTCCCCCACAAAAAATAAGCAACATAGCAAATAGGTAATCGCATTTCAAATAGATCATCTAAGAGAGAACACTGGAATTTAACAGAAAGGGGAAAGTAAGAAGACTGTGATGGCTCCTCACTGCAGGGAAAGGGTAAGTGACAGACTTTTGGTGGTTCCTATTCAACTGTGGACTCTGACAAGGGTTTAGCAACTGGAGAGTCTCTCAGCCTTCACAGGCCCTGAGACTAACATAGGGAGCTGCCTAAAATTTTGAAATGGCAATGCTCCGGAAAGGGAGCTCACGCTGGGTCCCACATACACAGGAGTCCTAAACAAGACAGCAAGGCCATATTCTCTACTTTAAAAGAAAGATAACATAATGAGTTTCTAAACATGAGGAAAGTGGTCTAAGATTTCATTGCTTTGCAGAGTTGAAAAGGTGATTAAAGACAGGACATCCAGTGGAATTGCCAAAGGGAATTTATTGGTTCATTTCCTCATTCATTCAGCTACATTTTCTGAGTTTCTTCTGCCTAGTTCTCTCAATGACTTTGTTCTTTGTGTCCTTTGATATTTGTACCACTGCTTTCTCTCTTTCCCAATCATTACTCTTTTCCTTTCTACTGGGTGTTTCCATAGTCATGTAAACGTGCACTATACTAGCAAATCTCATTCCATTAAGGGTTGTTCCCCTGACTTCACCTCCCACTACAATCTCACCTCATTTTCTCTGCTGCCAATTACAGGCAAATATCTCCACTTTATAGTATAACAATCATCCACTATTTTTTAAATGTTAAAGAAGTTTTAAACTACCAAGAGTGCAGTGACCCAAGAAAAGGGATTCAAGATGACTGACTCTGGGCATCTGTTACACAGAAGAACCAAAATAGCAAATAAGCAACTATGCTTCAAATAGATCATTTAAGAGAGAACACCAGGAATTCAATAGAGAAGTGATAGAAAGCAACTAAATGAAGAATGGAGGAGGGAAGTTTCTGTCCTGATCCACAAGGATGGGCTGGAAGCCTGGAGAGGATCTCCAATCCAGGAAAGGGTAAGTGAGAGACTCCCAGTGGTCCACATTCCCACTATGGATGCTGGAAATGACAGAAGAGCCCCTCAATTCTGGTGGGCCCTGAGACTAACATTAGAAGCTTCCTGGAGGCTTCATGATGGCATTTCTCCAGAGAAGATCACGCTAAGTCCCACACCCCATAAGTCATAAGCAGCTACAACAAGGTGCCATTCTTTGAGCTCAGACCACCCACTGCATTTTGTACTGGATCCTAACAGCCTCTGCATCTCCACTTTCCTGGAACCCCACTGACAGCCCTTACAAACAGTCAACACCACAGTTGGCTGCTGCTGTCAGGGCTGAAGCACAGGACACTGGCAGTGACCCCACTGCTTTCAACAGCAGAACAGTCCCCACCAATAAGAGCCAGCACCTACATGCACCAGGCAGGAGCCTGAGGTCAGGTCCACCTGGTTCAGCTCCATGCCCACTGGTACCTGAGATCACCCAGTCACATCCACTGCCTTTGGTATAGGAGATTGGTCAGAGTGGTGGAAAAAAAAAATAGAATAAATGCAAACCTTCCTGGAAGGCCAGAAGGTTTTGCAAAAGCCTCGGAAAAAGTTATGGCTGAAGGCAGCCTAATACTCTTACATTGAGCTAATAGCAAAGAGTAGATAACAAGGGAATGTAGAGAAGTTTATCTAAATAGCTTGTTTACCTCCTTCCCCAGAAACCAACCTTTGATCATCTGCATGCAGAATTGCTTTCTACTCAGGGGTTAGGCAATGTTAATTACCCACTAATGGTGTTTGCTCAAGACCTTTTGTTATTAAATCTGTTCTAAAAAAAAAAAAAAAATACAAGATTCTCTGGCATATTGGGGCTCCAGGGCCAGACTCCAGCCTCTTCGGGGTCTGTGAGTGGTGGGGTCCCCCGGCCATGCTCTCAAAACATCTGTGTCTGAGCACTTACGTCATCCATCACCCAGACCAACAGACTGTCACCCGGGCAGCCCTCACAAGGGTACCAATGGCAGGTCTACTCAACCCTGCTACTCCCATCACAGCTGGAACCCCAACTGCACATGCCACCTGCATGCCTGGGAACTGGCCCACCCAGCCCATCACAGTCATCACCAACACCAGCACAGACCACTTGGGAGTCAGACAGCTGTCCCACCACTGCTACTGCCATTGCCCACTCCACCCACTGCCTAGTAACTAGAAGACCAGCCCACCAAAAGCACCTGAGCAAATCACCTGGAGAACCAAGAATAGACCTACATGGACTCAGGATCTGAGCATGTCAGAGACATTATGACAGCTCTATTTCTAGGAGACACTACCTGTTTGATGGGACACATTGTCTCAATAATCTATCAAAATGTGTTTAAAAGAGCATGCCATTAATGTCTACCTAAGTTCTTTCTTCTATCGGTGGAGTCAGATCTCCTTTGTGGTTTGATGACTCTTTGATTGGCTTCCCAGTTTCCTTAGTGGCATTGCCCCAGTCAACCTTTGCATATCTAATCTCATCTTAGCATCTGCTTTTCAAGGACCTGAACTAAATCATATGGGAGTCTTGGTGAAGAAATGAAAATATAAAAAATGATTGACTCAAAATTATGCAAATTCAAAGTATAATGTATACAATTTAGAAAAATAGTGGATGCCCAAGCAACAGAATGGGTACTACAGAAGAAAGATTCCATCTGCTTCTTTAGAAAATATCAATGAAAAGAATTCAAATTGAAAAACAAAAATATTAAAAGTTAAACAAAATAAATTGAACTTTAGTACTCTGTGGAACAATATTACACAAACTAACATATAGATAATTAGAGACCTAGAAGGAGAGTAGATTGAGAATAGAGTATAAAAATATATTTAAAATTAATGGTCAAATTTTCTTCTAATCTGATGAAGAACATCTGTCTAGAGGTAAAAATACATCTTGATAAAACCCTAGTATAATATATTTAAAAAAAACACACCTAAGCATATAATAAGTGTAAAACACACCAAAAAGGAAATTTTTTAAAGCAGCCTAAGAAATAAAACTCATTATATATCGGGGAACAATGGCAGAATTATGAACTGCCTTTTCAATAGAAACAATGGGGGTCTGAAGACAATGTAATGCTAATTTAAAATGGTTTTTAAAATGTCAAGGCAGATTTTACATTCAATAAATATGTTCTTCAAAAATAAGGGTTTATTTAAATAAATTATCTGATAAACAAAAGTTGAGATAATTAGTGATATGGTTTGGCTGTGTCTCCACCCAAATCTCATCTTGAATTGTAGCTCCCATAATTCCCATGTCATGGGAGGGACCCGGTGGGAGGTAATTGAATCATGAGGGTGGGTCGTTCCTATGCTGTTCTTATGACAGTGAATAAGTCTTACAAGATCTGATAGGTTTATATAGGGGAGTTCCCCTGCACGTGTTCTTTTGCCTGCTGCCATGTAAGATACTCCTTTGCTCTTCCTTCATATTTTGCCATGATTGTGAAGCTGCCCCAGCCATGTAGAACTGTGAGTCAATTAAATCTCTTCTTTTATAAATTACCCAGACTCAGGTATGTCTTTATTAGTAGTATGAGAGCATACTAATACAATTATCCACCAGCAGAGTTAAACAACACACAGAAGTCAAAGTTGAAAAAAATATTACATGAAAACTCAGAATAGATTAAAGTTGTATTCAGAAGTTGTATTTATTTTTTAGTTTTAAGAAATTTATGAAATAAAGCAAATGACTATTTAAAGGAAATAATATATTGTCTTATATATAAGATATGTATAAGTTAAATATCCAATAAATTAACAACAGATAATAATTGATGCTTAATGAAATTTTAGTGTTCTGAAATTCTTCCATAGTCCACAAAGTGGTATGAGGTGATTATAAGGCTGGGATAAGAGGATAGTTTGAGCCCAGGTGTTCGACACCAGCCTGGCAACATACTGAGACCCTATTTCGACAAAATAATAACAATAAAAAGTTAGCTGGGTGTGGTGCCACACAGCTGTGGTCTCAGCTACTCAGGAGACTGAGGTGGGAGGATGACTTGAGACTGGCAGGTTGAGGCTGCAGTGAGCACCACTATGCTCCAGCCTAGATGACAGAGTAAAACCCTGTCTCAAAACAAAAGAAAACAAATCAAGGTGACTATAAATGTCATAAGTTATGGATGCATCTATAATTCCTAGAGCAACTACTAAATAGTACAAAGAATACAGCTAAGATGTAAATAGAAGAAAGCTAATGGATTATTTAAAATATTTGAAAAATGAAACAAAAGCAGCAAACAAGAAAGAGAATACAAAGAAACAAATTAAGATAATTTGTTTTTTTTTTTTAAAAAAAGTAAGGAGATAGTTAAATCCAACAAAACCTATAATTTCATTAAATGTTAGAAGAAAAAGTATTAAACTTGAAAGTCAGATTTTCGGATTAGATTCAGAAAGCAAGACTGGAAACAAAAGTAATTTTCTTAACAACATTAAATTTAAATATAAAGATACAAATAGGTTTAATTAGAAAGACTGAAAGAGATCTGATATGCAAACACTTAAGGAAAGCTGGTTTGTTTGTACAAACAGACAAAGTAGAATTCTAGAAAAGTGTTATTAATAGATGAAGATAAAAATAAAAGTGTTCATTCTTCAAATGTACCAGTCCTAATGTGAATATACCTAATAATAGATTTTCAAGTTACATGAAGAAAAAAATAAGAGTAAAGAAAAAAATATGCAAAATTGCAATCATAGTTGGAAATTTCATTATTCTTCATCAATTGCTAAAACACGTAGTTAGAAAACATTAGGAATATTGAGAATCTAAACAACACTGTCAACCAACTTGACCTAATAAGCATCTTAGAAAACAACTATATTTCCTACAATGTATTGTATGCTTACCCACAAAGTTCTCTACCCTACGGATAAAAGTAGTAAAACATTTTTTGAAGCTATTGCAAAGCTTCAAAAAATGTTTTACTTTTTTTTTGTTTTACTTTTTTAATTTTTTGAAGCTATTGTAAAACATTTTTTGAAGCTATTGATTCTACAAAGCTCATGAAGGGACTCTATAATGTATTTTGTTTTTTAAAGATTTCTATTGATCAAATCTCAAATTTTGGCTTTACCAGAAGAGTAAAAATTTAGTAACAACATTCTCCAGGCTGTACACCTTCTTTAAAGACTGGAAATTCATTTTCAAATTATTGATACCAAGAATGTATTTTCTACTTCATTTGAAAGAGATTCAGTATTGAAATCAATTATTATTAGTTTTATTTGCACCATGTCTGGTTTAAACACGGGAAAAATGAAATTTCTATTTTCAAAAGGAAATCTCAAAACATCTTATGAGTAATTTGAAAGACACTTCTGTTGGCTATTTGTTTGATCAAATTATCTAATTACTACTGTAGACAACAAGATAGAACCAATAAGGGAGTTGGAGTCATTAGACTTGATGTTTTTTACCCAAGTGCCCCTTCCCACAAAGTGCTCAAATTCCAGTGGTGAAAAGTATGACGATTATGACAATACTGACTATATAACATATAAAGAATATCTTTGCACACACGAAAATTATCATGTCTTTCATGCCAAGCTAAGTACATCTGATTTTTCCTGATTACCAAGAGTGACAATGTGAAACATCCAAATTTTGTTATATTTTTCTTCCTCATAGGCATCTTTGTACAGACTACCAAAACTGAATTATGCAAACATACTACATATTATTCAAGAGTATGAGAATTGCATCTAAGGTTCACTTTATAAAAGTTCCTTAGGCATTATTCTGAGCATTGGAAAGGCAGAAAACTATTTCAGAGAGAGTATTCTCATGACAATTCCACAGCATGAGAATACATTGCTTCCTAGCAATACTATATCTCATTATCCAGAATTATTTAGAAGAGCAAGAGATAAAATATTTGGGAAGTCAGAAGCTATGTCTACTTACTATAAACATGAAGGGAAAATGCACATGATAGCAAAGAACAATTTTCAGTACAACAGTAAAAACACCTAGCTTGAAACAGAGCTGAAACATTTCCAAAATTGACTATTATACTTAATCTTAACTTTCTACAAATTAAACAAAAATGTTTACCTACTTAGGCAAAAATATACAAACATTAGTAATCCTAAAGCTTATTCTAGAGTCATGTACAAAGAGGAAAATGCATGTTTTCTTGAATATGTGTTATACTATGTTTTTAAAGTAGCTTTTTGAAACTAATTTTATTTCATTTTTTTTTTAATTTGTGTGCTTTATTTTTGGAAAGGATGCTATGATTACAGTTAAAAATTATTATTATTATTTTTTCTTGAGACGGAGTTTCACTCTTGTTACCCAGGCTGGAGTGCAATGGCGCGTTCTCGGCTCACCGCAACCTCCGCCTCCTGGGTTCAGGCAATTCTCCTGCCTCCGCCTCCTGAGTAGCCGGGATTACAGGCACGCACCACCATGCCCAGCTAATTTTTTGTATTTTTAATAGAGACGGGGTTTCACCATGTTGACCAGGATGGTCTCGATCTCTTGACCTCGTGATCCACCTGCCTTGGCCTCCCAAAGTGCTGGGATTACAGGCTTGAGCCACCGCGCCCGGCCCTAAAAATTATTTTTAACAGCTTTATTGAGATATAACTTTATATTGTATCTCAAAAAACTGTAAATGTTGAATGTGTCTAATTTGATGAGTTTGGATACATAGCATACAGTCATGATACTATCACCAAAATCAAACTAATAAAAATATACATCACCTCCAAAACTCTCCTTGTGTCATGTGTGTATGTGTATATCTGTGTGCATGTGTGTGTGGTAAGAATGTTTAACATGAGATCTACTCTTTTAATAAATTTTCAAGTAAACAATAAGTAATGATGTTAACTATAGGTAATATATTGTAGAGTAGAACTCTAGAACTTGTCTTGCTTAACTGAAATTTATGCCTATGAAATAATACCCCATTTTCCTTCCCCTCAGCCACTGGCAACTACCGTTCTAATCTCTGCTTCTAAGCTTTTGACTATTTTAGATAACTTATATAAGTAGAATCATACAGTACTTTTCTTTCTGAGACTGGCATATTTCACTTAGCATAATGTCTTCTAGGTTCATCCATGTTATGACAAATGATAAATTTTTTTTCCTTTATAAGATTGAATAAAATTTCACTGTATGTATATATTACATTTTATTTATCCATTCATCTGTTGTTGAACATTTGTGTTGTTTTTATTATATATTTGGCTATTGTAAATAGCACTGCAATGAGAGCAGATATTTCTTCATATACCTGATTTCATTTCCTTTGAGTATGTCTCCATATTTATTATATATTTGGCTATTGTAAATAGCACTGCAATGAGAGCAGATATTTCTTCATATACCCGATTTCATTTCCTTTGGATATATCTCCACTAGTCAGATTGCTACATCATATGGTACTTCTATTTTTTACTTTTTGAGAAACCTTCATACTGGTTCCACACTATTTTATATTCCTACCAATGGTGTACAGTTGTTCCAATTTCTCCGCATTCTTGCCAACATTTGTTATCTTTTGTTTTTTTTCAGTAATAGCCATATTAACAAGAATGAGGTATTATCTCATTGTAGTTGTAAGTTACATTTGATGATGATCAATGATGTTGAACACCTTTTCACATACACAATGGCACAAAAATAAAATTGGACCTCTATCTTATCCTGTGCATAAAAATTAACTCAAACTTAATTAAAGGTTTGACTGTAAGACCTGAAATAATAAAACTTTAAGAAGAAAAGTTTCATAACTTGGTCTTGGCAATGATTTCTTGGATATGACATCAAAAGTACAAGCAGCAAAAGCAAAAATAGACAAGACATATTAGATAAAGTAAAAAGCTCTACACAGCAATAGAAACAATCAAATGAGTGAAAAGGCAACCTGGGGGAGGGGAAAATATTTGCAAACCATTTTTCTGATAGTTGGTATCAAAAGTGTATAACAAACCCCTATAACTGAATAGCTTAAAAACAAATAACCAAATTTTAAAATGGACAAAATGCTCGGATAGACATTTCCTCTAAAAATAATTTTAACACAAATAATATAAATACAAATAAAAATTTCAGGTGAGATCTAAATCTGGGCAAATTACCAATGACATTTTAATATTACCACAAGACTTTAGAAAACTTGTTCCTATGATACATATAAAGTGGTTATTTGTGTGTGTGTTTCACCCAGTGTTCTGAAGATACACTGTCCTATCCAAGAATATATAAAAGATTTTTATGGTTCATGTGGATGTTTTATGTCCCCAGTGGAATTTCTGAGTTTTTAATCGCACTGATATTTATAACCATGCTGTTTTAAATTCCTCTTTTTGTTGAGATATATAATTAACTAAATCCCCAGACTCTCTTCATCCTACATCTATGCTTGATCAAGCATTTAGACATGTTTTTTCCATCATAATGACTGGCCCTGGATAGACTAAGGAGGAAATGAGGCCCATCTTCACATCCCAAACAGGGCTCCCACTACCACCTCCAGCAACAGTGGTTCCTATGAAGTGCTTTGGCAGCAACATAAGTGACTCTGTTTCTCCACCCCTGAAGGCCATTGGCACTGAAGATAGTTTGAATCTGCTCTTCATGCTGACAGTGGTTTCTCTTGGAAGACTTGTTCACAGAATTATAAACTTCTAGAACTAAACATAAAAATTCATATTCCTTCTAGAAAATCCCAGATTCTTCACAGCTGGAAAGTCCGGGGCAACATTTTCAACCTTTCAGTGCTGAACGAACACTTGCTTATGAAGCTCTAGTTCAACGGCAGCTCTTTAAAGAAAATATTTTTAATGAATTTAGAAGAAATGCTCAGGTTTCCACTAGCAAAGTGAAGATTTGTAATGTGAAAAGACACATATTCTTAAGATAACACTTTATCCCTCTTCTTCTCTACTCTTGGAATGAAGAGTCTGACCACTGGAGCAGATTCTCCATAGCTTAAGGTTAAAATAGTCTCTCATTCCTTATGCTAGTTTAGATTGCCTCTCAAAACATGTCGGAAGAGTAGCTGTCTTTTTATACCAAGTATGTGCTGTTTGTATTACTACTAAAATGTTTTAAAAGTAGTTGATTTTTTTTTTTTTTTTTTTTTTTTTTTGTAAATAAAGAATGCTAGGCGGGCACAGCTATTTGCCTACACAACAACCATTGCTTTTTTATATTTTATTAAACAGATTGTTAGATTTTATCATATGGGGCAGCGGTATACCTGAAAGATGATGTCTCCCCACTGCAAGGAAATGAATTATATTATTTGTAGACAATAAGAGAATTCCAATTCCTCTTTGCCACTGAGTGATTTAGGAGTAAGAACTTTCTCAGGAGGTAGAGAGAGAAAAACTCAAAAGCAAGTTTTCTCTGAAGATTTTTGGAAATCGTTTGCCTCCCTAGTTAGAAGTAGAAGGAGAAATTCTCCTTTTCCTTTGCCATTAGATGCATTTTTATGGGAACATAATATCAAGAGCTGCAGCAATTATCTTTCTACAAGGAAGTTCAAGCCTGGTGTTAAAAGTCACCATATCAATAATGTCACAAAACTGGAAGGGACCTGGATCCTTAATGACAACACTGGATTTCTGCAATAACCTATCTTGCAATAGTCAGCTTCCAGCATGATATGAAAATAACCCATAAAAAGGAACAATGTACAGATATGTACCACTACATAGATGAACCTCAAAAACATTAAGTTAGGTGAAAAAAGCCAGACACAGAAAAAACACATTATGTAATTCCTTTTATACGAAATATTCAGAATAAGAAAATTTATAAACAGAAAATGAATTAATGATTTCCAGGGGATGGGGATGGGGAAATGGAAAGTGATTACTTAATGGATGCAGGATGCTTTTCTGAGGTATTGAAATAATTTTGAAACTAGAGAGAGGTGGTGTTTGTATAACATTGTGAATGCACTAAATGCCACTGAACTGTATAGCTTAAAATAGTTGATCTTATATTTAGTAAATTTCATCTCTTTGCATTAAAAAAAAGCTTTCTTTAAAGCCACTTTTAGATACTTATTTTTTTCCTTGCAATTAGAGACATCCTAATGGAAACTGGAGATGATGGTGAAGAGACTGTGAATACTATAGCAAAGTGCTCACAGAGGTAGAATTCTAAGGTGGTCCAACATTTCTTTCTCTAGTGCTCATGCCTTTGTGGAATCTCCTGACCTTGAGTGTAGAGAAGCCTGACTTGCTTCTAGATAATGATGTAATATGACATAAGGTGATGGGATGGTTACTTCTTTTGAGTTTATTACTTTATATAAAACTGTTGTAGCAGGCTGAAGACACTGAAAGATGGAAATTTCCTGTTGGCCTTGAAGAAGTAAACCACCATGTCAGGGAGAGGGCCATGTGATGTGAAATGATTGAGAGCCTCTGGAAGCTGAGGGCCTCAATCTGCAATCATTAAGGAAATGAATGATGCAGCCAAGTAAGCTTGGAAAAGGATGTCAAACTGTGGATGAGATCACAACCTTAGCAGACATTTGGTTTCAAGCTAGTGACATCCTGAGCAGAAGGCACAGTTTACTCATACTTGGATTTTTAACCAGGAGAAACTGTAAAATCATAAATTGGTGGGGTTCTCAGTCTCTAGATTTGTAATAATTTATTATGTAGCAGTAAAAACAAAAACAACTCCTCAAAGAAAACCTCTCTCAATAAATTGGCCACCTATTTTCTAGTAAATGCCCTTAAGATCATTAGTCACTTTCTCACTGGGTTCTTAATTAGCATATTCTTTTTTTAATTTTTTTATTTATTTTTATTTTTTTATTGCATTTTAGGTTTTGGGGTACATGTGATGAACATGCAAGATTGTTGCATAGGTACACACATGGCAGTGTGGTTTGCTGCCTTCCGTCCCCTCACCTGTATCTGTCATTTCTCCCCATGCTATCTCTTCCCACCTCCCCACCCCTCCGCCCCTCCCCCATTTCCCCTCAACGGACCCCAGTGTGTAGTGCTCCCCTCCCTGTGTCCATGTGTTCTCATTGTTCAACATCCGCCTATGAGTGAGAATATACGGTGTTTGATTTTTTGCTCTTGTGTCAGTTTGCTGAGAATGATGGTTTCCAGGTTCATCCATGTCCCTACAAAGGACGCGAACTCATCGTTTTTGATGGCTGCGTAATATTCCATGGTGTATATGTACCACATTTTCCCTATCCAGTCTATCATCATTGGGCATTTGGGTTGGTTCCAGGTCTTTGCTATTGTAAACAGTGCTGCAATGAACATTCGTGTGCACGTGTCCTTGTAGTAGAATGATTTATAATCCTTCGGATATATACCCAGTAATGGGATTGCTGGGTCAAATGGGATTTCTATTTTTAGGTCCTTGAGGAATCGCCACACTCTCTTCCACAATGGTTGAATTAATTTACATTCCCACCAACAGCGTAAAAGTGTTCCTATTTCTCCACATCCTCTCCAGCATCTGTTGTTTCCCGATTTTTTAATGATCGCCATTCTTACTGGTGTGAGATGGTATCTCAATGTGGTTTTGATTTGCATTTCTCTGATGACCAGTGATGATGAGCACTTTTTCATATGTTTGTTGGCCTCCTGTATGTCTTCTTTTGTAAAGTATCTGTTCATATCCTTTGCCCATTTTTGAATGGGCTTGTTTGTTTTTTTCTTGTAGATCTGCTTTAGTTCTTTGTAAATTCTGGATATCAGCCCCTTGTCAGATGGGTAGGCTGCAAAAATTTTTTCCCATTCTGTTGGCTGCCGATTCACTCTACTGACTGTTTCTTTTGCCGTGCAGAAGCTGTGGAGTTTGATTAGGTCCCATTTGTCTATTTTGGCTTTTGTTGTCATTGCTTTTGGCATTTTGGTCATGAAGTCCTTGCCTACGCCTATGTACTGAATGGTTTTGCCTAGATTTTATTCTAAGGTTCTTATGGTATTAGGTCTGATGTCCAAGTCTTTAATCCATCTGGAGTTAATTTTGGTATAAGGTGTCAGGAAGGGGTCCTGTTTCTGCTTTCTGCACATGGCTAGCCAGTTTTCCCAACACCATTTATTAAACAGGGAGTCCTTTCCCCATTGCTTGTTTTTGTCAGGTTTGTCGAAGATCAGATGGTTGTGGGTATGTTGTATTTCCTCTGAGGCCTCTGTTCTGTTCCATTGGTCTATTTCTCTGTTTTGGTACCAGTACCATGCTGTTTTGATTACTGTAGCCTTGTAGTATAGTTTGAAGTCCGGTAGTGTGATGCCTCCTGCTTTGTTCTTTTTGCCCAGAATTGACTTGGCTATGTGGGCTCTCTTTTGGTTCCATATGAAGTTTAAGGTGTTTTTTTCCCGTTCTGTGAAGAAGGTCATTGGTAGCTTGATGGGAATAGCGTTGAATCTGTAAATTACTTTGGGCAGTATGGCCATTTTCACGATGTTGATTCTTCCTAACCATGAACATGGAATGTTTCTCCATCTGTTTGTATCCTCTCTTATTTCATTGAGCAATGGCTTGTAGTTCTCCTTGAAGAGGTCCTTTACATTCCTTGTTAGTTGTATTCCTAGGTACTTTATTCTCTTTGTAGCAATTGTGAATGGCAGTTCGTTCTTGATTTGGCTCTCTTGAAGTCTATTACTGGTGTATAGGAATGCTTGTGATTTTTGCACGTTGATTTTGTATCCTGAGACTTTGCTGAAGTTGTTTATCAGTTTCAGGAGACTTTGGGCTGAGATGATGGGGTCTTCCAGATATACAATCATGTCATCTGTAAATAGAGACAATTTGATTTCCTCCTTTCCAATTTGGATACCCTTTATTTTTTTTTCTTGCCTGATTGCTCTGGCTAGAACTTCCAGTACCATATTGAATAGGAGTGGTGAGAGAGGGCATCCTTGTCTAGTGCCAGATTTCAAAGGGAATGCTTCCAGTTTTTGCCCATTCAGTATGATATTGGCTGTTGGTTTGTCGTAAATAGCTTTTATTGTTTTGAGATACGTTCCATCAATACCTAGTTTATTGAGGGTTTTTAGCATAAAGAGTTGTTGAATTTTGTCGAAAGCCTTCTCTGCATAAATTGAGATAATCATGTGGTTTTTGTCTTTGGTTCTGTTTATGTGGTGAATTACATTTATGGACTTGCATATGTTGAACCAGCCTTGCATCCCCAGGATGAATCCTACTTGATCATGGCGGATGAGCTTTTTGATATGCTGTTGCAATCGGTTTGCCAGTATTTTGTTGAAGATTTTTGCATCTATGTTCATTATGGATATTGGCCTGAAATTTTCTTTTCTTGTTGAGTCTTTGCCGGGTTTTGGTATCAGGATGATGTTTGTCTTGTAAAATGATTTGGGAAGGATTCCCTCTTTTTGGATTGTCTGGAATAGTTTCAGAAGGAATGGTATCAGCTCCTCTTTGTATGTCTGGTAGAATTCAGCTGTGAACCCATCTGGACCTGGGCTTTTTTTGGGTGGAAGGCTCTTTATTGCTGCCTCGACTTCAGACCATGTTATTGGTCTATTCAGGGTTTCGGCTTCTTCCAGGTTTAGGCTTGGGAGGATGCAGGTGTCCAGGAATTTATCCATTTCTTCCAGGTTTACTAGTTTATGTGCATAGAGTTGTTTGTAATAATCTCTGATGATGGTTTGGATTTCTGTGGAATTTGTGGTGATATTCCCTTTATCATTTTTTATTGCATCAATTTGGTTATTCTCTATTTTCTTTTTTATTAATCTGGCTAGTGGTCTATCTATTTTGTTGATCTTTTCAAAAAACCAGCTCCTGGATTTATTGATTTTTTGAAGAGTTTTTTGTGTCTCTATTTCCTTCAGTTCTGCTCTGATCTTAGTTATTTCCTGTCTTCTGCTAGGTTTTGAGTTTTTTTGATCTTGCTCCTCTAGCTCTTTCAATTTTGATGATAGGGTGTCAATTTTAGATCTCTCCTTTCTTCTCATGTGGGCACTCATTGCTATATATTTTCTTCTAGAGACTGCTTTAAATGTGTCCCAGAGATTCTGGTATGTTGTGTCTTCGTTCTCGTTGGTTTCGAAGAACATCTTTATTTCTGCCTTCATTTCATTGTTTATCCAGTCAACATTCAAGAGGAAGTTGTTCAGTTTCCATGAAGCTGTGCGGTTCTGAGTTAGTTTCTGCATTCTGAGTTCTAACTCGATTGCACTGTGGTCTGAGAGACTGTTTGTTATGATTTCTGTTCTTTTGCATTTGCTGAGGAGTGATTTATTGCCAATTATGTGGTCAATTTTAGAGTAGGTGTGATGTGGTGCTGAGAAGAATGTATATTCTGTGGATTTGGGGTGGAGAGTTCTGTAAATGTCTATTAGGTTTGCTTGTTCCAGGTCTGAGTTCAGGTCCTGGATATCCTTGTTGATTTTCTGTCTGGTTGATCTGTCTAATATTGACAATGGGGTGTTAAAGTCTCCCACTATTATTGTGTGGGAGTCTAAGTCTCTTTGTAAGTCTTTAAGAACTTGCCTTATGTATCTGGGTGCTCCTGTATTGGGTGCGTATATATTTAGGATCGTTAGCTCTTCTTGTTGCATTGATCCTTTTACCATTATGTAATGTCCTTCTTTGTCTCTTTTGATCTTTGTTGCTTTAAAGTCTATTTTATCAGAGATGAGAATTGCAACTCCTGCCTTTTTTTGCTCTCCATTTGCTTGGTAGATCTTCCTCCATCCCTTTATTTTGAGCCTTTGTGTATCCTTGCATGTAAGATGGGTTTCCTGGATACAGCACACTGATGGGTTTTGGCTTTTTATCCAATTTGCCAGTCTGTGTCTTTTGATTGGGGCATTTAGTCCATTGACATTTAGGGATAGTATTGTTATGTGTGAATTTGATGCTGTCATTTTGATGCTACCTGGCTGTTTTGTTGGTTAGTTGATGCAGCTTCTTGACTGTGTTGATGCTCTTTTACCATTTGGTGTGTTTTTGGAGTGGCTGGTACTGGTTGTTCCTTTATATGTGTAGAGCCTCTTTCAGGAGTTCTTGTAGAGCAGGTTTGGTGGTGATGAAATCTCTGAGTGCTTGCTTGTTCACAAAGGATTTTATTTTTCCTTCACTTATGAAGCTTAGTTTGGCTGGATAGGAGATTCTGGGTTGAAAGTTCTTTTCTTTAAGGATGTTGAATATTGGCCCCCAATCTCTTCTGGCTTGTAGGGTTTCTGCTGAGAGATCTGCTGTGAGTCTAATGGGCTTCCCTTTGTGGGTAACCCGACCTTTCTCTCTGGCTGCCCTTAGCATTTTCTCTTTCATTTCAACCCTGGTGAATCTGATGATTATGTGCCTTGGGGTTGCTCTTCTTGAGGAATATCTTTGTGGTGTTCTCTGTATTTCCTGGATTTGAATATTGGTCTGCCTTGCTAGGTTGGGGAAGTTTTCCTGGATAATATCCTGAAGAGTATTTTCCAGCTTGCATTTATTCTCTTCATCACATTCAGGTACACCTATCAGACGTAGATTAGATCTTTTCACATAGTCCCACATTTCTTGAAGACTTTGTTCATTCCTTTTTGCGCTTTTTTCTCTGTTCTTCCCTTCTCTTTTTATTTCATTGAGTTGATCTTCGACCTCTGATATCCTTTCTTCTGCTTGGTCAATTCGGCTGTTGAAGCTTGTGCATGCTTCACGAAGTTCTTGTGTTGCGTTTTTCAGCTCCATCAATTCACTTATACTCCTCTCTATGCTGTCCATTCTCGTCAGCAGTTCGTCCAATCTTTTTTCAAGGTTCCTATTTTCTTTGCGTTCGGTTAGAACATGTTCTTTTAGCTCACTGTAGTTTCTTACTACCCACCTTCTGAAGTCTGATTCTGTCATTTCATCGCCCTCCTTCTCCATCTGGTCTGGTTCCCTTGCTGGTGAGGAGTTGTGATCCCTTTTAGGAGGAGAGGTCTTCTGGTTTCGGGAGTTTTCATCCTTTTTGCACTGGTTTCTTCCCATTTTTGTGGGTTTATCCACCTGTTGTCTGTCTCTGTCCCAGGGAGTTGGAGCTTTATGAGTTTCCGTTTCACTACTGCCTTTTTTTGATTTTTCTTTCAGGTCTGACCCGCCCAGCTAGCAGTATGCCTAGCCACTGCCTGCCCGCAGGGACTTTGCTGAGCTGCTGTGGGCTCCGCCCAGCTACCCTGAGCTCTTCCCTGTAGTCCTTTTTATATGGGCATAGTTAGAACGGTCTCGGCAATGGTGGCCCCTCCTCTGTTATGGCGGACTCTCTCTGTTGTGGCAGGTTGCCTCAGCAACGGCGGGTTGCCTCGGCAATGGCAGCCTGCCTTTGTAGCGGTGGAGAGTCTCAGTAATGGCAGAAGTCCCTCCCCCACCGAGCTGGACCGTCCAGGTTCAGCTGTGCTTGGTTTGAAGGGCTCAACCCAGAGGGTTTCCAATTACTGTTTTTGTTTTCGTTGTTGTTGTGGGTGGAGGGGTGGGACCAACAGAGCCTGATCACCTGGCTCCCTGACTCAGAGTCTTTTCTTTTAAGTTGAACGACCCCGCGTTCCGGTAGCTTGTTGAAAAGGCGCCGGGATCTCCCGTGCTGCGACTCACGGAGTTGGCTCGAACTGCGGCGCCGGCTCCTGGCGGATATTTTGCCTAAGAATCTCCTGGCCTGACTCGCTATTTCAGATCAATGGGCAACTCTGCCGTCTCAGGGCTCTGCTCGCCAGCTAAGAGGGCTCCCAGACCAGTGGCTTTTGTACGGAGAACCACAGCAACAGGGAGTGGTCACAGCAGCCGCGCAGGCGGAATCAGCCCCGCGGGGGCCAAAACAGCCGCACCGGCTGGGACTGCGACGCTGGCGACCCCTCTGCCTGGGTATCTCCTGGTCTGTGGGCAATAAGAGTTCATCTGGAAATGCGGCGTCCACTCACCCTCTGCACTTTCACTGGGAGCTGAAGTCCTGAGCTGTTCTTAGGCGGCCATCTTCCCAGCATTCCTCCTCTTAGGCAGCCACCTTCCCTGCATTCCTCCTAGCATATTCTTAAAAATAGCTAACTCTAAAATTTAGTCATAGCTTTAATATTGTAATAACTACTTGACTATTTCTTAAACCATCTCTTGGGCTTAAAAATATTCTAGACCACAGACTTCCTAAAAGTATGTATTTTATATCAATTTTTCCATTAATATATTATTAATATGCATAATTGTAAACTTGCATTTGCTATTTTCAAATATTAGTTTAATGTCTGTGTATGAATTCAAGCTGTTATTACAAAGTACTCTAGAATGGGTTGCTTACGGTAAAACAGAAATGCATTCTCACAGTTTGGGAGGTTGGAAGTCTCACAACTGGGTGCCAGGATAGGGGTGGGGATGGTGCAGGAGGGATATAGATTGCTGACTTCTTGTATCCTCTCATGTTGTGAAAGAACAAGAAAATTCTCTTTCTTTATAAGAGCACTAATCCCATTCATGGAAGTTCCACCCTCATGGCTTAATAACCTCCCAAAGGCCTCATTTCCAATTATCATTATATTGGGGTTTTGGGTTTCAATATAAAAATTTGGAAGGGCAGGCACAAACATGCATCCCACAACAATGGCCAATCTCAAATTATTAGTCTAAGATTAATTAAATTGTCAAATCAACTGTGAATACCTAGCTAAACATAATGGTATCTTTAAAAATAATCTTGGAGAAAAAGATCTCTCCATAGATTATATTATTATATACTTATAAAAGTGAGGAAAGCAAAACAGAAAAAAAGAAAAATGGGAAGAAATGAAAAAAAAAAAAAAAACAGGAGAAGGAAAGAGAACAGATGGTCGTGCATATTTCTTACAGTACCTACAGAGCAGAGCATAGGGACAGGTACAGGATAGCTTATTAATACATGTAACATAATCTTTAAAAATCGACAATATTTCATTAATGCTTAGATGAGAAAAATCTACCAAAGGTTTGTGGTCTTAAATTTAATACAATAATATGGTTGAAGATAATTTTGAGTTGGAAGCAGAAAGCAAAATTTTGCAAACAAACGTAAATGTGTTTTGTGTGTGTGTGTGTGTGTGTGTGTGTGTGTGTGTGTGTGTGTGTTTGTGTGTGAGTATACATGCATGTGAGTGAAGCTCCATAGGAATAGTCTTTGGGGAAATGTCACCAGAATATGTGAGTATTATTCCGGGACAAATACAGCTACGATAGAAATTTCTATTTAATTTGGACCTCTTACATTTTTTAAAAAGACATGCAATGTTTTTGTTTATTGATTTTTCACAAATCACTACGTCATGTTAACATGTTACGTGTCACCTTATTTTTCACAATGATCATATTATTTTTACTTATATCACCTCCTGAAGCTTAGTTCTTACCATAATGCTAAACACAATTTCCATTTGAGACCTAAATATGTCAGCCTCCCTAAGATTTGATCTTTATTGTATCATTAACAACTTTGTGATTTTTCTGAAACACATAATCTTCTGAGTCATGCTTCCTAGGCATCTAAAATGTGTAATAACTTTGGAAGACAAAATAGATAAAGTTTAAAAATGTTTTAAATGATCTATTTTAATACTTGAAATTAAATATTTTTTATCACAAATGGAAACCATGACCCACACTGAATTTAAACTTTTACCCTTTAGAAAGTATTTCTGCTAATTTTGAGCTCCTCTCAAAAACATCACTATAAGTATAATGAACACGTTGTTTGTGATTTGGCATTGCCTAGAAAAATTCATTTTCTTGTCTCAATTGGCCTATAGAAAAATCTCTAAAGGTAATAGATTGTGTGATCTCTTGCAACCGTTTGTTCCAACCTCAAGTAGAAATGTCCATTTGTGCAGTTTATCACACAATATGTATTGAACATTTTCTTATTAAAAATCCATTTACCCTATATTAGAAAATATATGTTTACATGTTTGCTCTATTTGTCTGTAAAGTTTATGAAGTTTAACACCATTCCTTTTTCTTATTCCTTTGGGACTATCTAGCACCTTTACAATGCCTAGTATAGAGTAAGCTCTAATACAAAAAATATTGAATAAATATTAACCACTTTCAGGACTAAACCCAGCATGATGTCATGATCTTGTCCCATCTTTGAATGTATCCTATCTTTAAAACCTAGATCAGCACAAATTACATAAAAAGATAAATTCTTCTTAGGTTTGCTTGCTATTACCAAACTTTCACACACTATTCCCCTTCTGTAGTTGTTCTTTGTACTGTATTAGTCTGTTTTCACACTGCTTAAAGATACTTCCCAAGAATGAGTAATTATAAAGAAAAGATGTTTAATTGACTCAAAGTTTTGCATGGCTGGGGAGGCCTCAGTAAACTTACAATCATGGCAGAGGTGAAAGGGAAGCAGGTACCTCTTCATAAAATGGTAAGAGAAAGAGGCAAGTGCAGGGGAAACTTCCACTTACACACCTGTGAGAACTCACTATCACGAGGACAGCATGGGGAAAACTGCTCCCATGAAATGCCCACATGAGGATTCCAGATGAGATTTGTGTGGAGACAAATGGCTAAAACTTATCACTTACTATTCCACTAAAAGAGTCATTAATAACTTGAACCATAGTAGAGATTTAGAGAACTAAAAAGATGACTTGCTTTAACCATAATCAAGTGTTTAATGATACACGTTTTATAGGCTGCCATCAAAAGTCATATCCAGATTAAGTAAGTTTCATGCTGCTAGCATTCCTATTGACAAAGTAAAGATAGCACTACCCAGAACTGCCCCATTCAATAGAAATATAATGGGAGTCATATATACAATGCTATTCAACCTTAAAAAAGAAATAAATTATGTTACTTGTGAAAAATGAGCCAATTATATGCTGCTCATAAGAAATTCACTTCAAATTCAATGACATGAGCATATTAAAAGTAAAAGCAATCAAAAAATATACATGCAAACATTAATTAATAAAGCATGAGAGACTATAATAATATCAGATAAAACAGACTTCAGAGCAAAGAAAATCGCCAGAGACAAAGAGGAACATCACACAAGCATGATATGATCAGTCCACGAGGAGGACATAATGTATCTAAATATGCACACATCAATCACCTCTTTCTAATGATTGTTAATCCTCTCCTGATATATTTCTTATTCAACACATATTGGCAGTAACAGATAAAACGTGAACTGAATACTGTTGGTCATTCTGTTCCTATTAATTGAAAATTCAAGTTATAATTTTAAAATGTATATTCATATTTTATTTGTATTTAAATCTTTGAGATGTAAATACATACAAAATATACTTTATTTTCTATTTTATCATATTTATATTTCCAATAGGTTTACTATGTAAATACAATATATGTATTAAGTATAATATATATGTTATTTATACACACAGAGAGGGACAGAGAATGAGAGAGGGAGAAAGAGGGTACTTGAGAATGCTAAAAATGAAAAACTTAGATGTATCACATAAGGTTTATATAAATATTTGTCATGTTCACTAATAACACCTTACTTTGATGTTATCTGTAACACTCAGAAGTTGATATTGGGGTATATATGCTTCCTAATATTTATGTTCCAGATGGATAGGCCATCAAATGACTTTTCAAACTCAAAAGTATATTATTAATTATGGCATCTAAGATATTTTACTGTTTGAGATTGAATTTAAGTGAAAGATAGTAAGGAAGGATAATTATTAATGACATATTTTGTAAAAAAAAATTAAATTACTTGTAATTATGCAACAATTAGCTCTCAAACTTATGTGCCATAATTAAAACCTGAGTATGTTTTGTGCATATTAACAGGGATTAAAATGTAGATTATAAGTAAGTGGATAATTCTATTTAAATTTTTTATTTAATTTTAATTTTTATTTAACTGATAAAGACTATCCTCTTTAAAGTAAAAAACAGGCTGAAAGAGACACTATCATTTTTACTATATTTAGGAACAAAAAACAGATTCATTTAATAGTTTTAACATATGTGTATTATTCTATAACTACTCTATGACTATAGATCTTTGTTCCATTTGCAGTAGATATCCCTTATATAGTAAAACACAATTCTCTCCTTCAATGTATATTAATTTTTAGATATTTGTGAATAATATACAATCAGTTTCAAAGCAAAAGTTCACTCTATAAAAATTTTTATATTTTATTAGACATTGTGAATATGTTGTCATTATAACATTTACTACTTTGTTTTCCATCTTTTATTTTTCAGTAGTACAGGACTGCATTTAATATTTTAGTGAAGAAGTCTTAGGTTGAATATATTTATTATCTTACCCATTTATATCCAAATTCTCTGGCTTAATTCCATCTTTCATCTAACTTGTAAAGTTTCCATTAACTTTATATGTATAATTCCAAAAAACGAACTTAGGAAAAAAATGATACTGTCATGGATGCTATTCTATTAATAATAAACTAGCTTATACTACCATAAAATTTCATTTGCATTTCTTTTATTTGATGATCATAATTTTGTGAGAATCAAATCAGAAAGCTGAGCTTTGTAGAAGAACGATATAATTTTTCTATTTCTAAATCTATAGAGGTAGAAGTTGTGACTGAGATTTCCTGGTTCTAACTCTAATGCCTTCAATCTCTCTCTCATTTCACTTTAACATGCAGACATGTCCAGTGGCAGGATCAGAGGGTGAGGCAGTTGCATCTAATGGTTTTACAGTCTCATTCACAATTATGTCAAACAGTTTTGAATAATTTGGGGGTCTCTATAAATCAACACTCACTACTATTCTCAGGGGATACTATAATATGAATACAAATCAATGTTCAACCAAGGAAAAGGCAGCACAACAAATCAATATAATCCAGATAAAATTGTCGTGGGCAACGTTAGCTCACAAAAGGATGCACCTGAAAGTAATACAATTATTATACACTTGGATAACAGTATAACACTACATAGATACACAGCAATGTTTCTAACTAGTAGGTCTGTTTGCTCAGATACTCACATCTGGTCATGAGGAATATTTGAGAATTTCTATTCTGGAGCTTTTCCTCTTAGTTGAAGCTTTTACTAACTTCTCCAGGAAGATCACTTTAACCCTGCATTCCCAATCTAACCATCATAGCATTTTGTATATCTCTCTATTATAACTTGTTAGCCCATAAGGAAGTACACAGTTCCCCCTTTTTCTCAGTCTGTGTTGTTCTACCCACCAAATAGCAGTGCTTCTCCAAATTATTCAAGTACTATGCTCTCCTTTTCATATGGATTTGGTCTCTTAGGAGACTTGCATTTTTCCTAGAAGGCCTGGGAAGATGCAGCATTATTATCGTCTGCCTACTAAGACACTCCTTTCCATGCTAATATATAAGCAAACTGATAATGATCCTATTTCCTCAGAGTGCTTGTATCAAGGGCAAAAGCCAAAGGCCAGCCCTTTGCAAGGCATGGGGCAAAACACTTCCTCATCACTCTGTTCTTCCATTTGCATTTTCTTTATGGATTGCAAGCTCTTCTTGGACAGATCTTTTATTCACCAGCATGGAGGGCTATAAAGGACTAAAGTCCAGATGCACATTTTAAAACAAATACACAAAAGGAAACATCTTGTCCACTTTGATTCTCAGCCTTAAGTTTGCCGCTATCCTCAGAAAGAGAAGTTTCTGTGTGGTCCAGTTATGCCAAAATCTAAAAAGGCATTTTATATCAAAGTCTTAAGTGGAAGCAGTTTGGTTTTTCACTTGTTTGTTGACCATATCTTTTGTCCATATATTTTCTTTGAGATCTAATATAAGTGATAAGTTATCTAAGATCTTATTAAGGATAACATTCAATGGCTCAGAAACTAGATCTTACTTTTTTGATATCTTTCTATTTCCAGGCTCCCATGCATTTGTCATCATGATCATTGGTTCATATTTTTGTCCTCTGTCAAACTACACTCCTTGAAGTCATGGACCACTTGTTATTCACATTCTCTTTTCAAGTTACCTCATAGCCAAGCAGGTACTTGATGCTTGCTGAATAGAAGATCAAGAAACCTTGACAGGACACTCAAACAACCTAGTAAGCATTTGAAAGATGGAATTTTAAAACTGCCACTTGAAATTTCAACTCACAAAGAAATACAATTTAAGTAAAATGCTTGGCAATTAATTGCTGAAGTCATGTTGGTAAAGTATGACACAACAGGATTAATAACAGTTTCTTACAACCTACACTTTCATGCTTCAGAGAAACACTTCACGTAAGCTAATTGACTGAAGATTGTATGTAAATGTGAAAAAATTAAGCAAATTCCTCTAGTAGTCCCTGAAAATCTATCCGGCTACATTTCTTAATTACAAGTTATGGACACAATTTATGGGTTAGTTTTTCAAAAAACATTAAACAAAGAGAACTCACCTATATCTAATATTTATTTTTAGATATAAGTTACAGGGGTCCCAGGAACTGACGTTTCTTTTGTCATTCTTTAATACACAATATTTTAAGATATATTCAAATGCAAGTTAGGAGGTAAAGTGAATATTAGGAAGAATGATTCTAATTTATCATGGCTTTACCTGGCAGCTTGAAAAGAGGAATTCTGAAGAGCTTTGTAAAAGTAAAAAACTGAATGATATTTTTAAAAGTAAAAAACTGCTTGTTTACATCACTGTTTTTATTTTGGTAATATTAATTGTTTTGTACGATTGTGCTTTGCAGTTTTAATTCTCTTAGTAAAACTAATATTTATCTCTGTTAAGGAATCATCTCCTGTTTAGTTTTATGATGTGAATGAAGAATATGAGCTTAGCATAAATAGAAGTAAGGACTGCAGTTTAGCCAGAAACAAAGAAAATACTTTGCCAGCCTTAAAAGCAAAGCAGGAATTGTGAGCTGCAGGGGGAAAGAAGCTTTAACTGTCATAGTATGTACCTAATTTATATTCAATACAAGAGTTGTTTTTTGATATTCAGTTCAAGAAAGTGGCTACATTGATCTTTTAAAACATAGTCTCTGATTTTCCTATCATTTGGTTTGGCTCTTCAGCTGCAAGTAAAACAATGAACAATAGATTGTATTTAAAATGATTACCCAGTTGGCCTAGATCTGTAAGTCCAGGTGGTGGTTCTGCAATAATCTGTGGTGATGTTTCCCACCTGATATGTTGTCTCCGTTTGTCTGATTCAGTTAATAAATGCTATTTCATGATTGGCTGTTTTGGCCTGGAAGTTGTTGAGATGGCTCATGTTACTAAACTCTGTTTCACTTAAACATTGCTAGGTTGTGTTGGTTTTAAAATGACTTGTCCCAGTTTGTAAACTAAATGAGTTTGTGAGTTTGGTGCCATATTAATTTGATCTTATGTCCTGGCAATTAGCCCTAGATAGCAATCTTAATCTTATCTCAAAACAGCAATAGTAGTTTAAGTATTTCAGTGTAAGGTACTTTAGGGCAAAGGGAATCTCACTGCTAAGCTATAAAGTCTACTTTGTACTCTTATTTAAAGACCCGACTTCCATATGAGCATTTGTGAAATACTTTCTCCAATTTCATGCCTGTCATCTAAATCTCTAATCTGTTTGTGGAAGCTATCTTGTTAGTAACTGCCATTTAAAACCAATGTATAAATTTTGAAATTATTTATGATATTCTTTAAGACTTGGTCTTCATAAAATATATTGTAGCTAAATTCTATTTTGCTTGTAATAACTACTATGACATTTCATAAGGATAAACTGGGTAAAAAAAAAAAAATCTTGTCCTTAGGTAGGACAAAAGACACTATTTATCAAACATGAACTCTTATTGTCTTTTGTTCTAAAGACCTTTAATTCTTACTAACTCCAAAACACCTTTAATTCTTACTTACTCCGAAACACCTTTTAAAGAAAAAATAGATGCAGCAATATCAAGCATTAAGAATTTTTTTTTTAGCTTAAGAAATTCATCTTCAATTCTTCAATATGTGCCTTTCAACATAAGCATGATAGAACTACGTCCTGAACACACCTTTATTGTTTCCTTTTAGTTTTAGTCTCATAAAAAGAAGGAGGTAGAAAACGAGGACACAGGACACACTTAGAGGTCAGATGACCACAATGATATAAAATCTAACAATTCATCAGTTATACAGAGTGTGTGTGTGTGTGTGTGTGTGTGTGTGTTTGTGTGCACGCGCACATGTTTGCATGTTGGGTATGCACACATGCTCATCTGTAAATTTGTCTGTACCAGGTTTGAAGTAGAGGATAGCATAGGGATTAAAAATATGGAAAAATACCCTAGCATTGGTATCAGGTACCACACTTGTCAGCATACTATTTCTCTCTGAGTTAAGTGCATGATTCCTACAAACACTGGAAAACACAACTGCAGGACTGTCGGCTATAGTTGGAAACAGGGAGCATATTTGAAACTTACGATCTTTTCAGGCAGAATTAAAAGGAATATGCCTGGCTTTCCTGTGACCAGTTACCTACTTTATTTCTAATCAAATATATTAGATTTAACAATGTATATAATATTTAACTGCATCTAAATAAGTTTTATTTAGTTTTGGCCTAAACACTGAGACCCTAATTTATTATTGTATTCAGTGCTTTGCTACCTTGAATTCAATCCAGAACTGTTAAATATTCATAATTAAATATTTTCCAGGATATATAGAATATCTTGAAAATATACATACATGTTTTTGATATATTTTTCTAATGTAAAAATTCTACTACTAAAACATTATGCTTAAAATGATAATTCTCTTAACTCAGAAAATAATTTACATTTAAAAATTCAAAACTTATCATAAGATAATTTATATTGGTCTACTCTGTGCTCATGTATAATAACCAACCAATTCCTTAACAGGATTTAGAGAGCTCCAAATAAATTCAAATATTATTTGTTTTCACAGCCACTTTTACTTTTTTTAATTTATAAATTAAACATGGTTTCTGTACAGAAAATGAATTGCTAACCTGGAAGCCTTTTAAAATTACTCTTCTTTATCATAGGAATTTTAATTTTAATAATTTCAATACTGTTTTCAAAAGTTTACTTCAAGTATTTCTATTATTTAGAAAATGTGCATTAGTCTTATGTTTTAAAATTAATATATATACATATATATATCATACAGACTGACTACTGTATTGACAATTGATATGTCCATTAAAAAATAATGTTTATAATGCACTTATATATGATTTTAAAACCCCATACATCTTGCTTATGCTACCAAAAAAAACTAAAAGTTGGGGAAGACAGTTGACTCAGAAGCATTAATGAGACACGATAATGAAATATGTAGTCAAAATTTCTAGAGGATAATGAAACGATATCTGAAAATGGAGATGAAGCCAATGCAAATGTTGGGGAGGACAGTTCTTCTATTTATCTGTTCTCACACTGCTAATAAAGACATACTCAAGAGTAGGTAATTTATAAAGGAAAGAGGTTTAAGTGACTCACAGTTCTGTAGGCCTGGGTAAGCCTCAGGAAACTTCCAATCAAGATGGAAGGGGAAGAAAATGTGTCCTTCACAAGGCAGCAGGAGAGAGAAAAAAATGAGAGAGAGTGAAAAAGGAAGCCCCTTATAAAACCATCAGATATAATGAGAACTTACTATCATGAGAATAGTATAGGGGGACTGACCCTATCATCTAATTACCTACCATGAGGTCCCTCCTCCAACACATGTGGATTACAATTAGATTACAATGCAAGATGAGATGTGGGAGGGGCCACAAAGCAAGAACATCATTCTGCACATGGCCCCTCCCAAATCTCATCTTTCTCATATTTCAAAATGCAATTATGCCTTCTCAATAGTTCCCCAAAGTCTTTACTCATTTCAGCATTAACCCAAAAGTCAAAGTCCATAGTCTCATCTGAGACAAGGAAAGTCCTAGTCACCTATGAGCCTGTAAAATCAAAAACTACTTGGTTATATGCAAGATACCAATGGAGGTATATAACTATACTTAGTTATATCCAATGGAGGTATAGGAATTGGGTAAATACACCCATTTCAAAATGGAGAAATAGGCTCAAACAAAGGGGTCATAGGCCCCATCCAATTCTGAAATCTACTACAGCAGTTATTAAACCTTAAAGTTCTAAAATGATCTCCTTTGACTCCATATCTCACATCGAGGACACAATGATGCAAGAGTTGGGCTCCTATACCCTTGGATAGTTCCACCCCTGTGGCTTTGCAGAATAAGCCCTCCACAAATGTGAAATGGCTGCCTTCACAGTTGGCATTGTCTGCGGCTTTTCCAGGCTTACTGTGCAACCTGTCAGTGGATCACATCCTAGGAACTGGGAGGATAATGGACAGTTCATTCTGGGAACTGGAGGATGATGGACAGTTGCAGTACACTGTGTGGGAGCTCCAAACCTACATTTCCCACTGCACTGCCCTAGCAAAGATTCTCCATGAGGACTCCACCCTTGCAAACTTCTGCCTAGATATCATTTCCATACATCCTCAAATCTAGGCGAAAGTTCCCAAACCTCATTTTTTGACTTTTGTTCACCCATAGGATCAACACCACTTGTAAACTGCTAAGGCTTGGGGCTTGTACCCTCTGAAGCAATTGGTTGAGCTATACATTGGCTGCTTTTAGTCATGGCTGAAACTGAAGCAGCTGGGTTGCAAGGCACCATGTCCCAAGGCTGTATAGAGCATGGGAGCCCAGGGCCCAGCCCAGGAAGCCACTTTCCCTTCTATGCCTCCAAGCCTGTGATAGGAGGGGCTAGTGTGAAGGTCTCTGACATGCCCTGGACACATTTTCCCCATTGTCTTAGAGAGTAACATTTGGATCTTCATTATTTATGCAAATTTCTGCAGCCAGCTTAAATTTCTTCCCAGAAAACGGTTTATTTTTTTTTTTTACTTGTACTTTTTTAAAATTGTACTTTTCTGGGCTACATGTGCTGATCATGCAGGATTATTGCATAGGTACATACTTGGCAAGGTGGTTTGCTTCTTCCATCCCCCCAACACCTGTAACTGGCATTTCTCCCCACGTTACCTCTCCTAGCCTCCCCAACCCCTGCTGTCCCTCCCTTAACCCCCCTCACCACTGTACCCAGTGTGTGCTGCTCCTCTCCCTGAGGCCACATGTTCTCATTGTTCAACACCTATCAGTGAGAAGATGTGGTGTTTGGTTTTCTGTTCTTGTGTCAGTTTGCTGAGAATGATGGTTTCCAGATTCATACAAGTCCCTACAGAGGACATGAACTCATCGTTTTTGATGGCTGCATAGTATTCCATGGTGTATATGTACCACATTTTACTCGTCCAGTCTATCATCAATGGACATTTGGGTTGGTTCCAGGACTTTGCTATTGCACTCAGTGCCACAATGAACATACATGTGCATGTGTCTTTATAATAGAACAATTTATAGTCCTTTGGGTATATATTCAGTAATGGGATTGCTGGATCAAATGGAATTTCTATTTCTAGATACTTGAAGAATCACCACACTGTCTTCCACAATGGTTGAACTAATTTACACTCCCAAGAGTGTATAAGTGTTCCTATTTCTCCACATCCTCTCCAGCATCTGTTGTCTCCAGATTTCTTAATGATTGCCAATTCTAACTGGCGTGAGATGGTATCTCAATGTGGTTTTGATTTGCAACTCTCTGATGACCAGCAATGATGTATTTTTTCATATGTTTGTTTCATATGTTCATTTTCATATGTTTTTTGGCCTCGTAAATGTCTTCTTTTGAAAAGTGTCTGTTCATATCCTTCACCCACTTTTGAATAGGTTTGTTTTTTTCTTGTAAATCTGCTTTAGTTCTTTGTAGATTCTGGACATTAGACCTTTGTCAGATGGCTAGATCGCAAAGATTTTTTTACCATTCAGTTGGACACTGGTTCACTCCAATGATTGTTTATTTTGCTGTGCAGAAACTCTTAATTATATCCCATTTGTCTATTTTGGCTTTTGGTGCCATTGCTTTTGGTGTTTTAGTCAGGAAGTCCTTGCCTATGCCTATGTCCTGAATGGTTTTGCCTAGGTTTTCTTCTAGGATTTCTATGGTATTAGGTTTTGCGTTTAAATCTTTAATCCAGCTGGAGTTAATTTTAGTGTAAGCTGTAAGGAAGGGTTCCAGTTTCAGCTTTCTCCAGAAGCTAGACAGTTTTCCCAATCGGGTTTTTTTCTATCACATCATCAGGCTGCAAATTTTCCAAACTCATGCTCTGCTTCTTGAATGCTTTGCTGCTTAGAAATTTCTTCTACCAGAAACCCTTAAGCATCTCTCTCTAGTTCAAAGTTCCACATAGCTCTAGGGTAGGGGCAAAACGCCACCAGTCTCTTTGCATAACAAGAGTGACCTTTACTCCAGTTCACAAAAAGTTCCTCATCTCCATCTGAGACCACCTCAGCCAGGACTTCATTGTCCATATCACTCTCAGCATTTTGGTCAAAGTCATTTGACAAGTCTCTACGAAGTTCCAAACTTTCCCACATCTTCCTGTCTTCTGAATCCTCCAAGTCTCTAGGAATTCCAAAGTTTTCCATGTTTTCCTGTCTTCTTCTGAGCCCTCCAAATGTTTCCAATCTCTTCCTGTTACCCAGTTCCAAAGTCACATCCACATTTTGGGGTATCTTCATAGCAGCACCTAATTTCTGGTACCAATTTACTATATTAGTCTGTTCTCATGCTGTTAATAAAGACATATCTGAAATTAGGTAATTTATAAATAAAAGAGGTTTAATTGACTCGCAGTTCCCCAGGGCTGTGGAAGCCTCAGGAAACTTACAACCCTGGTGGAAGGGGAAGCAAACATGTCCTTCTCCACAAGATGTCAGGAGAAAGAAGAATGAGAGAGAAGGGAGGGGAAAGCCCCTTATAAAACCATCAGATCTCATGAAAACTTACTATCAGGAAACTAGCATGGAGGGATGGCCCTCATGTTCTCATCACCTCCCATAAGGTTCCCCCAATATTTGGGGATTACAATTCAAGAATGAGATTTAGTTGGGGACGTACAGGCAGACTATATGAGTTCTGCCAACCTAAAAATGTCACATTACACCTAGGCTATTCTCTGTCATCACATTTCTCTTCATTCTCCTCAGCCAGGCTTCATGTTGATCTTCCTCTCCATTCAGTTGTCTATGATTATGCTCAATAACATTTATCTTTTTTAAACACTCTCCACTGTAAGAATAATAATAAATAAGTAATTCATATCCCTGGTTGCAATACATTTCTAAATCTATAATCAGATTTAATATATCCTTGAAATCAAACCATAATAGAGAAAAAATAAAATGTCTTTGTATTTTATCTGCTTATCATGAGTCTGATTTCATTGCTTGCTCAGTTGCTGTGCTTGCTATAAAAGAGAAAGCTTAAAGTTTTAGCCAGAGAGGTAAGCTCTAATTCAACGTGTTAAAGATACTCTTTTGATGGGTGATATAGGGTGTGTCCCCTATCTTATGTTGAAATATAATCCCTAATGTTGAAGGCAAGGCCTGGTAGAGGTGTTTCAATTATTTAGTGGATCTTTCGTGAGTGGCTTGGTGCCCTACTCCTGGTAATGAGTTCACACAAGATCTGGTTGTTTAAAAACATGTGACACTCCCCACCACCTTTGCTCCTACTTTCACCATATGATGAATGCACTTCCCCTTTACCTTCTGCCATGATTGTAAGTTTCCTGAGGTCCTCACTAGGAGAACATGCTGGCACCATGTTCTCTGTACAGCCTGCATAATCATGAGTCAAAACGAACTTCTTTTCTTTATAAATCATTCCATCTCAGGTATTCTTTTATAGCAATGCAAATGGACTAACACAGAAAATCGGTACCCATGAGAGAAGTTTTGCTATAAAGATATCTAGAAATGTGGAGGCAGCTTTAGAAGTGGGTAACAGGCAGAGGTTGGAAGTGTTTGAAGGGCTCAAAAGAAGACAAACAGAAAAATGTTTGGAAGTTCTTTGGAAGTTATTAATTGGTTATGACTAAAATGCTGATAGAAATATAGACAGTGAAGGTCAGGCTGATGATATCTCAATTAGAAGAAAGGATTTTATTTGGAATTGGAGCAAAGGTCACCCATGTTACACCCTAGCAAAGCATTTGGCTGTATTGAGTCCACATCTTAAGTATCCGTGGAACTCTGAACTTAAGAGTAATGAGTTGCTATCTGGCAAAAGAAATTTCTAAAGAGCAAAGCATTCAAGGTGTGGCCTTCGTGTTTCTAATATCCTAAATCAAATATGGGACCAAATAAAACACTTGAAGTTGAAACTTATATTTAAAAGGAAGGCAGACTGAAAAAAATGGAAAACTCACAGTCTAGTGATGTGACAGAGAAGAAAAGAACATTTTCAAGAAAGAAATTCAAGAGGACTATGGAGAAACCACTTGCTGGAGATTAGCATGACTAAAAGGGAGCCAAGTTCTACTAAAGACAATGGGAAAAAGACTTCAGGGTATCTCAGAGATGTTGGAGACAGGTCCTGTCATCATAGACCTCCTTTCCAACCAAGGCCTAGGAGAAAAGTTTCATGGGCCATACCAAGGGCTTCATTGCCCTGCTTATCCTTAATAGACTACTCCAGCTTCAGCTGTAGCTCAAAGGATTTCAGGTAAAGCTTGGTTTGCCACTCCAGAGAGCACAAGTCATAGGCCTTGGTGATTCCTTATGATGTTAAGTCTGCTGACATGCAGAATGCAAGACTGAGGAGGTTTGGCACTTCCACCTAGATTTCAGAGGTTGTATCCAAAAGCTTGTTGCCCAGGCAGAAGCATGCTGCAGGGAAGAGCTTTCACAGAGAGTCTCTGCTAGAGCAGTGCTGTGGGGAAATGTGGAGGTGGAGCCCCACACAGAGTTTCCAGTATGGCATTACATGGAGGAGCTGTCTGAATGGGTCTGCCACCCTCCAGACTCCATGATAAAGACAAAGCAGCTTGCAACTTCAGCCTACAAAATCTGCAAGCATTCAACTCCAAACCATAAAAACAGCCACAGGGGTTGTACCTGGCAAAGACACAGGACAGAGCTGCCCAAGGCCTCAGGAGCTCAACCCTTATCTCAGTGTGCTCTGGATGCAGGTCATAGAGGAAAGGATTATTTTGGTGCTTTCTTTAAAATTTAATGCCTGCCCTTCAGGGTTTCAAAGATTTGCATGTGGCCTGATGCCCCTTTCTTTTGGCCAATTTCTCCTTTTGAAATAAGAACATGTATTAGTCTGTTTTCACGCAGCTGATAAAGACATACCTGAGACTGAACAATTTACAAAAGAAAAAGGTTTGTACAGTTCCATGTGGCAAGGAAGCCCTCAATCATGGAATAAGGTGAAAATACCTTCCTACATGGCGGCAAAAGAGAGATTAAGAGCCAAGAGAAAGCAGTTTCCCCTTATCAGACCAGGAGATCTTGTGAGACTATCATGAAAAATGTATGGGGGAACCTCCCCCATGATTCAATTATCTCCATCATGTCCCTCCCATAACATGTGGAAATTATGAGAGCTACAATGTATGATGAGATTTTGGTAAAGAAACAGCCAAACCATATCATTCCTCCCTGGTTCCTCCCAAATCTCATGTCCTCACATTTCAAAACCAATCATGCCTTCCCAACTGTCCCTCAAAGTCTTAACTCATTTCAGCATTAACTCAAAAGTCCACAGTCCAGTGTCTCATCTGAGATAAGCCAAGTCCTTTCTGCCTATGAGCCTGTAAAATCAAAAGCAAGTTAGCTACTTCCTAGATACAATGGGAGTACAGGCATTGGGCAAATACGCCCTTTCCCCGTGGGAGAAATTGGTCAAAACAAACGGGCTACAGATACCATCCAAGTCTGGAACCCAGCAGGGCAGTCAAATCTTAAAACTCCAAAATGATCTCCTTTGACTCTATGTCTCACATTCAGGGCACACTGATACAAGAGGTGAGTTCCCATAGTCTTGAGCAGTTCTGCCTCTATGGTTTTGCAAAGTACAGCATCCCTCCTGGCTGCTTTCACAGGCGGGTGTTGAGTCGTCTGCAGCTTTTCCAAGCGCACTGTGCAAGCTGTCAGTGGATCTACCACTCTGGGGTCTCGAGGATGGTGGCCCTCTTCTCACAGCTCCTCTAAGCAGTGCTCCTGTGGGGACTCTCTGTGGGGGCTTCAACCCTACATTTCCCTTTCTCAGTATCCCAGCAGAGGTTATCCATGAGAGCCCCATCCCTGCAACAAACTTGACATCCAGGTGTTTCTATACATCCTCTGAAATCTAGGCAGAGGTTCCCAAACCCCAATTCTTGACGTCTGGGCACTTGCAGGCTCAACAACACGTGGAAACTGCCAAGGCTTGGGCCTTGCACCCTCTGAAACCATGACCCGAGCTGTGCCTTGGCCCCTTGTAGCTGTGGCTAGAGCATCTGGGACACAGGGCACCAAGTCCTTAGGCTGCATACAGCAGGAGGCTCCCTGGGCCTGGCACATAGATCATTTTTTCCTCCTAGTTCTCTAGACTGGTGATGGGAGGGGCTGCCACAAAGTTCTCTGACATACCCTGAAGATATTTTCCCTACTGTCTTGGCAAGTAACATTTGGTTCCCCATTGCTTATGAAAATTTCTGAAGCCAGATTGAATTTCTCCTCAGAAAATGGGGTTTTCTTTTCTATTGCATCATCAGGCTGCAAATTTTCCAAATTTTATCCTCTGCTTCTTATTTAAAACTGAATGCTTTTGACAGCACAGAAGTCACCTCTTGAATGCTTTGCTGCTTAGACATTTCTTCTGCCAGATACTCTAAATCATCTCCCTCAAGTGCAAAATTCCACTAATCTCTAGGGTAGGGACAAATACTACCAGTCTCTTTGCTAAAATATAACAAGAGTCACCTTTTCTCCAGTTCCCAACAAGTTCCTCATCTCTAGCTGAGATCACCTCAGCCTGAATTTCATTTTCCATATTATTATCAGCATTTTGGTCAAAGCTATTCAACAAGTATCTAGGGTGTTGAAAAGTTTCCCTCATTTTCCTGTCTTCTTCTAAGCCCTCCAAACTGTTCCAACCTCTGCCTGCTACTCAGTTCCAAAGTTGCTTCCACATTTTTGGGTATCTTTTCTGTAGTGTCCACTCTATTGGCACCAATTTACAGTATTAGTCTGTTTTCCTGCTGCTAAAGACACACCAGAGACTGGGCAATTTGCAAAAGAAAGAGGTTTAATGCACTTACAGTTACATGTGACTAGGGAGGCCTCACAATCATGGCAGAAGGCTAAAAGCACTTCATACATGGCAGTGGCAAGTGAGAGAATGAGAATCAAATGAAATGGATTTCTCCTTATAAAACCATCAGATCTCATGAGATAAATTCACTACCATAAAAACCGTATGGTGAAAACTTCCCCCATAATTCAACCATCTCCCACCGGGTCCCTCCTATACCACGGGGGAATGATGGAAGCTACAATTTAAGATGAGATTTGGGTGGAGAAATAGCCAGACTATATCAGAATGTTTACCCAATTCTTATACCATTATTGTATTTTGGAAGTAAGTAACTTATTTTTTATTTTACAGGCTCATAAATGGGGGAAACTTACCTTGCCTTTCAAATAAGGTTTTGGACTATAAGTTAATGCTGCAACAATTTAAGACATTTGGAAACTATTGGGAAGGCATGATTGTATTTGGCTTTGTAAGAAGGGTGTGAGATTTGGAGGGCCAAGGATGGAATGATGTAGTTTGGAGATCTGCCCCCTCTAAATGTCATGTTGAAATGTAACCTCCAATGTTGGATGTTGGGTCTGGCAGGAGGTGTTTGGGTCATGGGGCAGATCCTTCATGAACGGCTTGGTGCCCTCCTTGTTATAATGATTACATTCTTGCACTGAATTAACATGAGATCGGGTTATCTAAAAGAGTGTTGTACCTCCTCTCCCCCTTCTCTTTCTCCTGCTCTCACCATGTGATGTGCCTGCACCGCTTCATCTTCTGCTGTAATTATTAGCTCCCTGAGACTCTTCACAAGAAACAGATGCTGGTGCCATACTTCCTATACAGCCTGCAGAACTGTCAGTCAAAATAAATCATCTCTCTTGATAAATTACCCAGGTTCAGGTATTCTTTTATGGTAATGCAAATGCTCTAATATAATGGGCACTGAATTTCTTTAAACTTTAGTGTTCTCATATGAAAAACAGAGTGAACAATGTTTGACTTACTACATAAAATTAAGATTTAAGACGTGACTGTATGTAAAATACCCAAGATGTATGTTCTTTATAGTGGGTTGAATTGTGCCTCAAAAAATAAAATATCCAAGTTCTAAACCCCAGTATCCATGAATGTGATCTCATTTTAAATTAGAGAGTTTACAAGATGTAATTAAGAATCTCAATTTGAGATGATCTTCAATTTAGGGTTGGCTTTTACTGGTGTAAAGAAAAAAAGAGAGAGGGAAATCGGACATATACAGTTTATAGTTGGCATTGAAATAATGAATCCCTTAACCAAGGATCATCAAGAGTTGGGGACAAAAGTTAAATAAAAGCATGGAATAGATTCTCCTTTAGAGTCTCCAGATGGAATTAATCCCGCCAACACCATGATTAAAGACTTCTGGCCTCTAGAACTGGAGAGAGAGAATTCTGTTTGTTTTTGCTGTCAAATTTGTGACAATTTGTTACAGCAACCCTAGGAAACAGTCTTCAGAATTGATTCTTTTTAATTCTTATGTTTTCTATGAGATTGTATATTTTTAATGCTGATACTTAGTTGGTGTGCACCAATATGGCCATAGAGTTAAATGTAGGGGGCATTGATTTATTTATTGCTCACACTCTAGCAATAAGATTGGGCCTGTGCCATAATTGTTAATAGATATTTTAAGTGATATCCCTCTATATTTATTTTATTGATTCACCCTGAGCACCAAGAAAATGCTTATAAATGGTGTGTATCTTGAGAATAGAAGTAAATTTAGAAGAGAAGTTTGTGGCAGAGGGAATGCAACAAAGTATGGAAGGCAGAGGATAGGGTCTAACCAGGGTTATATTGACCGGTAACACAGGAAATACTGAGTCTTCAGGTGGAAACAGGGAATATTCATTCTTGCTTTTTAGAGTAAAAATACATGTAAGCCCAGATGCCATCTGCCTGAAAACAAAGAGTATTCAGTGTGCCAAAGTCAGGCATATGAACAGGAGTGTCTCTCAAGGTCTTTTCCAAGACTAAAAATCTGTGACCTTTTGGCTAGATTTCAACTACTTTAGGGCAGCTTCAGACTACAGGAATAATTAAGTTGGCAGACTCAGACAGTGCTCTAGGTATTTATGGAAAGTGAAAAGTGAACAACATTTCATGTTCTTAAGGATTGTAAAGTCTAATTAGAAAACTGAGATGTAATGTAACAACAAGCAGTAGCAAATTATAAATGTCATCCAAGAGGCAGTGGCAGAAATCAATTCCTGATTTCATTGTTCATTATGGATCTAGACCAAGAGCTTGCTGTAGGCTGTAGACATTAAAATGTACCCATGTAATGCATATGGCTTTTCTTTTGCAAGTAAGTATATTACTAAATGTATTTCCAATATAAATATATATGTGTATGTGTATATATACATATACATACATATATATATATATATCCATATATATATATATATATATATATATATATATCTCCATCCCTGAAAATTAGGCTAGAGCTGTTCATAGTGAATTTTTGTCTCTACCTGGATAGTATTGTATAATAAATAATAATAATAAATTAAATATTTTCTATTCTTGAAATTATATTTTTTCTCCTAATGAAATCTATTTGTTTATCAACTATTGCTGCCTCAGAAATCAAAGATAAAATTTGATATTGAAAACCATTTTTGGCTTTGCTTTCTTACTTGATTAAAATATAAGATTCTAAGGTAAAAATAATTAAAGTGTAGAAGGAATAGACATGATTGCCTGCACAGTTTTATTGTCTTTATTTCTCTCTAAAAACTACTTTTCCAAACTGGGCTTATTTAAATATATCCTGGTTTTATAGAGTAAAGGGAGACAAAAGCAATGGCTTTAACATAAAAGAATGTAGCTCTTACCCAACCTGAAAAAAAAAAGCTAGGCACCGAAGGGAAAAATAGCAATGATCTGTAAAATAATTTTTTAAATAAATATTTAAGTGGAAATTTCTCTGAATATAAAGCAGATAAAACTATTTTGGAGTATTTTTAATGACATGAAAAATAATTGGAAACAGTTATGTTTACAGTTAGTTATTAATTTTAAGAACTAGCAAACATGTTCCAAACAATTTGTGGTCTAAATAACTGTACAACAGATAAAAATTAGAAATGTATCATGATCTAATTGCACGTTTATATTTAAATTTATGTGAAAAAGAAAAAAAAAAACTTCAGAGCAGAAATAAAAAGAAATACCAATATAGACTTCCGTACTCTTACTTAGGACTGAGTCTAATTTTCAGTTCCTTCCATCACCTTGTGAAACCAATCTAATTTGGCAAAATCGATTCCTCAGCTTTTTAAGCAAGAACTCCTTTATTGGGGGTATTGATTAGAATGAGAAAATGGTATAAGCCCTCTCTTTAATAATATCCACTTCAACAGTCCTGAGATGCTGTGTACTTCACTGATGAAGCTGTCCAGAGTGTGGATTCCCTCTTCTATGTAAAACAACATTGTTCATGATCAAAAACTCTGACACAAATTCTAGGTATACAGTTTTCTACAGCACCAACAGTTTTTCATCCACTGGTAATATCCAAGAGCCAGATTTGTCTCAGATGGTGTATTTTTTAAAAATCACATAAAACAAACAAACAAAAAATACAGCTTAGAGATGTCCCCTGACCTGACCCAGAAGCTCAGGGTTTTCTCTTTTTCAAAGAGGCTGGAATAGGGAAGAGTCTGATGTCTCATCTATACCAAATGCCGTGCTTTACTAATTACCCAAAGATTCTTCTGTGGACATGTCTAATCTTTTTTCAGATCAGTGGTTCTCAATTCTAAGCACCATATTAGAATTACCTCTGAAGCTTCTAAATCTCTCACAATCCAGGCCACAACCCAAAACAATTAAATCAAAATCTTGGTTGTGATATCCAGCATGAGATAAATTCTAAATTTCCCACTTCTTCCTTAGATTGTTTTCCTTACTTCAGATATTTGAAAATGCTCACTGGACTTACAGGGTACACTCGCATAAGGCTTTTATTTAAAGATAAAGGATGAGGTACGAAAATGACTAACAGTGCAGGCAGGCATTAGAGGTCAGAGAGACATTCCAGAATTTGACCTATCCTGAAAAATTTATTTCTTATACACAGGACCATGCTGCATACCAGTTTATTTACATTTATAACTTTAATTATATTTATTGAAAATCATGACTACTAAACATTACAAGTTTTCTATATTAGTCAGTTGATTTCAAAGTGTAATATTCAGTACACAAAGAAGATATGGCATATCTGATTTAACTGGAAATAAAATCTGTAGCCTTTGTGATACATATCTCATGTTTTGACTTATCTAATTGTGTTTAATTTTAGTTTGTATAATTGTCTTCCTCAGAAATGCCTTTATTACTAGTTGAAAGTCTAAAATACAATCTAATTAATTTATTGCTTTTTAGTTTCATTTTCAAGAGATTGAGCAGAATTTCTTGATACTAATTACCCTTAACGTCAACAATTTGGTAAGTACAAAAAGAACTTCAAGTCCATGTTTTTTTTTTCTTTTGTCATCATTGAATGTAATGTCATTGTAATTACAGAGAACTGTAATCTATTAACTATAATATCTGCCCTCTTGGGAATCCTAGGTATTATTTCATATTATTGACGTTTTTCTCCTTTTAATCACAATGTCCTATCGTCCTGTGGATTAAATCCTATTATCTCTGAACCAAATGTCTCCTTGTTACATTTTAAAACATTTTCCCAATGTGACTGTCTTCTCAAAAAGCCACTTTATTGAAGTTGCTAAACATATCATCCTATTACCACTAGATTTATTTTCTTGTCATTATCTTTATATGGTAAACTTATATCAAGTACATTATTATAAAGTTTTCATTAAATTAGTTTGCCAATAGGTTATTTAATGCATTTTTACATTATGAATGACACTTCAGCGAATCATGATAATACTAGAGAAAAAGTACCAGATAGTAACATTTTGTAATCAGCCCAAAATGTAATAAGAACCTGGTCATCATTATCCACACATATTATAATATCTAATAGCAAAAAGCTTCCAAGTATTTCTTACAGAGAAAGTATGCCTTCTATGAATCAATTTTACAAAGATTTTTAAGAGGTAATAACCCAAAATTTTAAAAATTTTAGCAGCTTTGTTTTGGTGCCAATTTGAGTTGACTGGCACAAACCATTTTCCAATCTATGAATCATCCTTTATACTACTGGCTTTGAAATTCAAATATAAAACAACTCATTACTCTGATAGCAAAGTTTTTAAATGTTAATTTTTCTTAACTGATTTCTCTACGTACTTTTCTTTGAGAAAGAAATCAAATTATTTTACCGTTTTGGTAGTTCAGTTTCAGTCACCATTACTAAGATTAGTAATTTTACGTTTATCTCTGAAACCTTGAGAAATAACAACAGCTAGTTAAATGTAATTTATGAATGCAAATTGTAATTAGTTAAAAATCTCATCAATTAATAAGGCATAGATAAGATTTTTCAATAATGGAATGATAAGCTCAGAAAATACGTAAAACTTAAAGAATACTTTGTCAAAAGTGTTATAGAAAAGCCTAAATCCTAATAATGAGGTTAGGATTGAGAGAGTTCCTATTAAGAGATTAAGTAGGCCTGCTGTTGACTGTCTCACGTGGCTGTATCAATATTCCATCTGGATTGCTTAAGTGGTGAATTACAGTGCTATAGAAAAATAGCATAAAATAATAACCTTCAGTTTTCCCTGGAGTATATTGACCTTTTTCTTAAGCTTTAAGCTCATTCAATTCTTGTTAATGTTTAATTCATAGAGCAAATGAATGAAAAGATAAAGTTTTCAGTTCTGTAAAACATCACTGAGCACCGCAAAATGAGAGGGAAACATGACTTGCTTACTTTACCTGATTTTAATATTAAGCTTAGTTAATTTAAGAGCAGCAACCATCGCTTTTTCCATTTGTGAAAAAGGGAAATCTCCTGCCAATTATATTAGTCATGACTTTTAATTCCCAGTTCATAAATATCTGTGACCATAACTCAAATTATTTTCTTTTCCTAACAAGTTAAAAGACTGAGATATATTTGAGTGTTAACATGTTAGAAAAATATTTTAAATAATGGCAATAGCAGGAAGTATATAATTAACAGGTTGAATTGTGCTCACCAAAGAAGAATTGCTCAGTTTCAGAATATTTTAAGAAGACTAGACATAACAGCATGAGCCTGCTATTATGTTCATGAGAAAGAATGATGAGTGAATTTTGGGAAGCAATTTTGACTGTGATAAGAAATAATTATTATTTTCATATTATTATGTCAAGCATAGTAAGTACAGAGAATTTAAATAAATAGGTCTTTACGAACCTGTCATTTCTAAAATTAATTGGCCACTATTAAGTAGTGTGAGCATGGCAACAGTCAGCCCCACCTATGATGAAGTAGCTATATGGTGCCCATGGCCACTGGCTGCTGCTTAAGAAATGAGGGCAGGAACCAAGTATTTAATCAAGGGTTATTCTGGGATGATTATTTTTGTGAGGTATATTATATGTACTGAATAATTAACTGCAGGAAAAAAAATCTGTGAAATAGAAAATGACCTTCTTTAACAAATGATGACATTGAACATCTCTATGGCTCCTGTAATTTACCATAGCCTAGGAGGCAGAGTTCAAAGTTAAACTAAGTTCTCCTTGTTCCAAAACCATATTGTCCAAAACTCCATATTAAATTAAAATATTGAATAATTAATTAAATGCTAAATTGATTGCCCTAGTGTAATTACTGAGGATGATTTAGAGGGCAAACTTAATTTACAGAAAGACTATTTCATTTATCCTTTGTCCATTCCCATGGTTCATCCTAATATTTAATATTGAGCTCTAAAATTGAAAAGAAATATTTTATTCTTTATAGTAAATTTACTAGCAAAAGCAATGTTACTAGTTGCAGTTTCTTCTACCTTTTACCTGTTTATAGGTGAAAGATTTTCAGAATATGGATTAAATAGAGCTGTATTCATTTTTAGGCATTTAGTTTGACTTCCTATTAAAATCCTTAGAGAAGAGTCACAGACATTACAGGAAAGCAACTCATTCCCGGAGCTAAGCCCTTCCATCCTTTGATACCAGGACAAATATTCACTGGTCCCTGCATTCAAGACTAGTTTCTTCAGAAATTAGAAAGTAAGTGCAAATGAGGCTAAAAGACCGGTCTTTTTTAGGCAATCAAAGGAAACAAGTTTTGACATTATTATTGTTATTTTTTATGGGTTAATTTTTTTATTGTACTTTAGATGCTGGGGTACATGTGCAGATCATGTAAGATTGTTGCATAGGCACATTCATGGCAAGGTGGTTTGTTGCCACCATCCCCCCATCATCTATACTTGACATTTCTCCCCTTATTCTCTCTCCCCCACCCTCCCTCCTACTATCCCTTCCACAGCCCCTGCAATGGACCTCAGTGTGTGCTGCTCCCCTCTTTATGTCCAAGTGTTCTCATTGTTCAACACCTGCCTGTGAGTGAGAACATGCGGTGTTTGATTTTCTGTTCTCGTGTCAGTTTGCTGAGAATGATGGTTTCCAGGTTCATCCATGTCCCTACAAAGGACACAAACTCATCGTTTTTTATGGCTGCATAGTATTCCTTGGTATATATATGCCACATTTTCTTTGTCCAGTCTATCACTGATGGGCATTTGAGTTGGTTCCATGTCTTTACTATTGTAAACAGTGCCACAATGAACGTACGTGTGCATGTGTCTTTGTAATAGAATAATTTGTCCTTTGGGTACATACCCAGTAATGGGGTTGCTGGGTCAAACGGAATTTCTATTTCTAGGTCCTTGAGAAATTGCCACACTGTCTTCCACAATGGTTGAACTAATTTACACTACCACCAACAATGTAAAAGTGTTCCTATTTCTCCATATCCTCTCCAGCATCTGTTGTCTCCAGATTTTTTTATGACCACCATTTTAAGTGGCATGAGATGGTATCTCAATGTGGTTTTGATTTGCATTTCTCTAATGACCAGTGAAGATGAGCATTTTTTCATGTTCGTTGGCTTCATATACGTCGTCTTTTGAAAAGTGTCATATATGTTGTCTTTTGAAAAGTGTTTGTTTATATCCTTCTCCCACTTTTGGATGGTTTGTTTATTTGTTTCTTGTAAATCTGTTTCAGTTCTTTGTAGAATCTGGATATTAGCCCTTTGTCAGATGGGTAGATTGCAAAATCTTTTTCCCATTCTGTTGGTTGCTGGTTTGCTCTAATGATTGTTTCTTTTGCTGTACAGAAGCTCTGAAGGTAATGTTATACATCATAGCAATTTCTTGTCAGATTCTTATAGTGGTACAAAATTATCACAGTTCCACTGTACAGTTCATAACTCCATGCCCATCTAGTCTTACCATCAGTCACTTCCCAAAATGCCAATCTGTGTTCCCTCTATTTAATCCAGCAACTAATTCCAATCCTACTCTGTACTACTACCCCTTTCTGATTAATCTCTTTCAGCTATTTCTTGACTATCCTTAATGTGCTCTCTGGAAACCCTTTATGTTCTCAACTTCTTGGCTGAAAGTTCTTTTCTAAACTTCAGCTTAACTGAAACTTGCCTTCCTATCTACACACCCCATGACATCTCCAATGTCAGTGTTATTCTGCAGTGTCCCTTTACATAAGCATGTTGGCCCATTAGCTCTGGTATTCTTCTCTCTTCTTAGTCCCATGAGGATGTGGAACACTAGGCCAAGATTGAGAAATGTCCTTAAATATGCTAATGAGCGGTCATTGGAATCTTAGTGTTCTCTACATCTTTTATCTTTGCCTTTCTAAATAGTCCTGTACCATTCCATGTTTTGGGCGGGGGGCACAATTTCTTTTTTTGCCAGTCCAGTAAACATAATACATAGGTATTCCATGTTTTCTATCATTTAAGAGATCGGTCAATACTAGAATTGGTGTAATTTTCTAATTCTCAAGGACGTAACAATTCAACTTGGGTGAATGTTCTCTTCTGATCTAATCACTATGACTAGGGTGAGGTAGACTCTCATTTTGCACATCTAATATTCCAGAACTATATGAACATATAGAGAGTGAAAAGGCAATCTCCATATGGTGGAGTTAGGCTAACATCTTTATACCATCTCAGTACTTAGAGCACAGAGTAGTTATTTAGATTTGGATCTCAATTTTTCACATGGTCTCACTATTTCTCAGGGGATAATTCTACTTTACTGATAAATAAAGCCTTCTTCTCTTCCACATAGAATCTATTTTTCAACTGTTGCCATGATATAGAAACAACTCGGCAACACGCAAAAAATTTGGATAGGTTGTAAATTGAGCTTATGAATTGAGCATTGTGCTGATATCAAACCTGATGAAAATTGCACTAAATTAAAGGAAATGCAGTAAAATGCCTCTAATGACTAAAAAAAAAACAAGCTGCAAAATAAAATCCTAGACTATTTAAGATACTTGAATTTCTTCTTTCCCTATTCAGGGCTTAAATATATAAGGGCTTATAATTCCTATTGTTTACTAAATTGTACTTTGGCATTAGATTTCATCTCTTCTAGTTTATATAGGACTCAGACAATTCCCCTCCAACTTACTCTGCACATCTCCTTTTTCTTCTACACAGGACCATCTGATCAGCATAAAAATGTGTTATTTCTCCTACCTTAAAAAGCAAGCAAAAAAGAACAAAGCCATAAATCTCTTTTTAGCCCCCCTTTCCTCTCCAGGTACTAGCCCATAGCAAAACATTTTAAAACAGTTGTATATAACAATTATTTTCAATGTTCTCCTCCCATGATCTTTCTAATAACCCACCATGCTACTAACAACGAGGGTTTTGGTGCTCTACATGCTGCTACCACTGATGCAAACTCTCAGCCCTCATCTCACTGGCCTATCAGCACCACTTGGTATGGGCTGTCCATTCTGATCCTTCAATTAGCTTCCTTGATGCCTCACTCTGTAGGTCTTTCTCCTAAGCCAATGACACTCCTCCTCAGTTTCTTCTGCAGATTCTACTTCATCCTCGAAGCTCATATTGTAATACCACTGGCTCATTTGTCAGCCCTCACCTGTATCTACAGTCACTGCCTTGGTGATTTCATCCCATTTTATGGCTTTAAATACTTTCTATATAACATATAATATACAATATTATTATATAGCATTATTATCAATACTTTATATATTACATATAATATCTAGTAATTAATATACATATCAATTATATATCAATATAAAATAAATATATTAATTAATAATATATAATAATATATCATATATAATATAAAGTATTATTATATATAAAACTCCTAGGTTTACATTTCTGTCCAGGTTCTCTCCCTCCTACTAAACCAAATTCAGATATCCACACTGTCTGCACAAAGTCTCCACTTAAATATCTAACGGGCAGGGCAGCTCAACTATAATTTGTCCAAATCTAATCTCCCGATTTCTACTATGTCCAAACAAATCTGTTGCCTTTTATGTTTTTGCCACTCAGTTAATTCTAATTCTATTGCTGTAGAACAACAGCTTCATATATACACCTCATATGTAATATTTTAACTAAATCCTGTCTGCTCTGCTTTTGAAATATTCAAATTCTGAAATTATTCACTATTTCCACTGCTTACAGCCTAATCCGACATCCTCAATGTGTGTGTGTGTGTGTGTGTGTGTGTGTGTGTGTGTGTGTGTGTGTGTGTACAGTAGAGAGTACTGTATGTACATATATAGAGACAGAATCTTGCTCTGTCATCCAGCCTGGAATGCAGTGGCGCGATCTCAGCTCACTACAACTTCCACCTCCCAGGTTGAAGCAATTCTCCTGCCTCAGCCTCCTGGGTAGCTGAGATTACAGGCACGTACCACCACGCCCAGCTAATTTTCATATTATTAATAGAGACAGGATTTCACCATGTTGGTCAGGCTGGTCTTGAACTCCTGACCTTGTGATCTGCCCACCTCGGCCTCTCAAAGTGTTGGTATTATAGGCATGAGCCACTGAGTCCAGCCTCTACTGGACCAAGCAGTCAGAGAGATCATTTTAGAAACAAATTTCAGATCATGACACTTTCCTGCGGGAAACTTTCCAGTGAGTTTACAACTCATTCAGAATAAAAGCCATAGTTATTTGCTAAGTGATCTGATAGCCTGTTCCCTCTCTGGCCTCATTTTCTTTTACTTTCTCAGCATTTCTTATTCCTTGCTGCTGTTTTACTTCTTCCCATATCAATTTTCAAATGATGCATTATATATTTTGCTCTTAATTTTGATTGTTTTTAGTTGTCTCTTATTTAATATATTAATTCCATGAGGTTACCTACTGTTGTAAATTTTCCTTTTGGCTGTATCCCTAGCACTCAGAGTACATGGCACATAACAAGTCTAAAAGTATATGTTGTGTGATTTTAAAAAAAAAACAAAAACAAAACAAACAAACAAAAAAAACATAAAATATCTCTCTCTATGAAAAGCCTGAGAACTCTGCTAGTTTCCTTCTGGGTTCCCTTTTCCTACATTTAGTCACTACCTGAAACTTCAGGTAAGACTCTATTACCTTGAAAGTAATGAGTAAGATGAGACCATTGTCCCTTCATCTTACTATGGCATTCCTTCACTCCTTCCATGGTTACCACCATGGAAAGTCTAGGTGAAGAGGATCTTCAGTAATTTTAGAAAGAAACTGGAGGGCAAGTAAAAGTAATTAATTTATTAATTTGTTCAAAAACTATTTATTATATTGAAATTCCTTTTGAGTCTCAACAGAATTGCTACTAGGCATTTAGGCCCTTTACCAGGAAACAGTCCCCTTTGAGATCAACATGTAACCCATCTCCCTGGTCCTCAGGTGTTCAGTCCCTCCAAAAACCTTTTTATTAAGCAATCCTCCAAATCATCACAGCTCCCCAAACAATTTATTTCTCAATGATTCAAATGCTATATCACCACTAGCTTCTGAAATTCCCTAAACAAAAGGTGAAAATATCTTTAAGTCTGAAGTAGCATCCTCTCAAGGACTCAGTCAGCTATTATGTAACGTCATTGCAGCCCTAATCTTATAATGTCTATCTTTTTACTATAAAAGGAAGATTGGGAGTAGCGTGGAGTAGGTGAACTTCTCTTGGTTAGATTTCCTTTACAATATTTTTGCTAGAGCAATTGTTAGGCAACAGGCATGTTCTACTTTTGTACTTAATAAATTAAATATATTTACATCTTAAAAAGAGAAACAGTTTTCAGGGAGACTGCAATCTAAATTGTGAAATAATTATTTATTCAATTAAAAGTTTATTTGTTTTCTTCAGCTATCAAAAAATCAGCATGCACATGTGTTGTAATGTCTACCACTATTCTAACAGGATATGTTCTTAAAAGAACTTGACAAAATAATGCAAAACTATATTTGGAGGAATTCATATTTAGATAAAGCTAAAATTATTATGATAAAAAAGAAAGAATTGGTTTTACTATCTAATTTAAAATGTATTTCAATAAAATAAGAATCAAAAGAGTGTGGCACTAGTATGAAAAATAACATATACTCTGACTCATAATTAATATCCCAAAAAAGAAACTCTCATATATCAGACAATTTAGCATAATCAATATGGGATTTCAAAAACATGACAATTAGATATACAATAAATGGTCCTGAAATAATTAATTGCATACTAATACAAAAAATAGCTTGCAAGTTCATGTCTGAGACAATTTTCAGATATGAAAAAAGAGAAAAATTATTTTGAAAAATTATCAGAAATGTTGTTTGAAGGATCTGCTAAACATGCTGCAAAACACACGAAAAAAAATCACCATTTTATAATGAGCAATATATTTAGAAAACTAAGCAATGTTGTATATGATACAGGATTAATAGAAAATATCCATTTCTAAACATGAAGACTGATTTGTCTTTGTATATTAAACAAAAAAAGGCTAGAAGGCCTAAGGCTAGAAAGCTACTGCTAGGAATTTTACTCTCAGAAGTTTTTTGTTTTATTTTATTTTTTCACCAGCTCTAAGTTAAAAGGCCACAGAACGAATCTTGGCAGCTTCAAATGCTCTGTCTTGTGTTCCTGAGGTGCCATCTGGCACAGGACTCGACTGCAGACAGCGCTTAATGACCATCCTGGCTGACAGCTATTACGGATGCATCACTGCTACTGTTGCACGATCTGTAAGCAATTCTAACTAGAAAGATGACAGTCACAAATCTCAACAGAGTGTTAGGTTGTTTTCAATTCCAAAAGCCTTTTAAGAATGTGATATTTAGCAAGAGTAAGCAGACTGGTTAACAAAGGTGGAACATGTCCTCATATATAATGAAATCCTCAACAAAAAGAAAAGCCACAATCAGACAACAGAGTTTTGTTCTGAGCAGCCCTACTTCAGGCCATCATTTTTGGAAGCTAAGAACAATTCATTTGCTCATAATCCAAATTTAGAAGCCAGCATCGCTTTGAACTTCAAACAAAATTAAGACATATGCCATCTCAGACAAGAACATGTCTAATACATATTTCTTATACAAACTAAGACTTAAATATGGGGAAAAATAGAAAATAAACCAAAAGAAAGCCGAAATGAGAATGGGAAATTTATAGCACATAATGAGATGTGGGAAACATATAAAGTATGTTTATATGTTTTATTAAAGCTTCGTTGTTAATTATTCCTAAAATAACTACTCATAACATTACACTGACAGTTCAGGTATGTAAGAAGACTTATTGACCTATTTCACCATAAACTCAGAAATGTCATTTGAAGGAAATCATTAAAGTCTCACCACATCAAAAGGAATATTTTATGTTTTGTGGCACTTCACTTCTATAGAAAAAAAAAATCTACTTTGTTTCTGGTTTTAAGAAACTAACTCACCTATATAAATTAATCATTTTTACTTGTAGAACTTTGCCTTCAGCTAAAAAATTGGCAGGTAACAAAAGGAAATTATGACTGTTAGTTCCTATTTTCTATCTATATATTGCACTATAAAGCTACATTTAAACATTTGTGGGGATAGCATTAAAATAATACATTGAAATTGTGTATAAAGAACTTATTTAATTTGTATAAAATAAATGACATGCTTTTATATATAAATGATATGATGGATCACCATTTATTCTTTCAGGGAGGGCTTTCTATATGCCATGGATGTGCTAGATTCCGGGCCCGCTAAGATTGGGAAACAACATCCACTCTTGCCTCAAGGAACATGGTGTCAGGAGATACATACTCTATTTTTCAATAACATGGACTAGATAGATTTATTCAATCACCATTCTTCTCTGGTCCTTTTACTAGTATTGTGGCTTTGTTAGAGAGCTTGCTGGGAAAGCTACAGCAATGGTTAAAAGAAGGGATAAGACAAGAAGAGTTGAATATTCTGTGATCAATAGAAGAAATTATGTTTAGGCACATATGCTATCCCTACATTCATCTTCAACCATATTAGTGTTCTGGTAATTTCTAAATAGAGTCACATAGAAAGAAGGAAAGGTCTCTTACAGATAGAGGTCTAAAGTTAGCTCATCTTGCATGAAGCTGTAGTCCAAATCATCATGTAATTCAGAAGCAGTGTCAGATGCTAAAAATTCACATGTAGGAAACAGTCTTTGGCCACCTTGGAAAATTACTTTTACTTTCCAGCTTTACTGAGGAATAATTGACAAATCAAAATTATATATATATATATATATATATATATATGTAAGGTGTATAACATGGTGATTTCATATATACATTGTGAAATGATTACCACAATGAAGCTAATTAACATATCCATCACCTCCTATAGTTGACTTTTGTGTGTGTGTAGTAAGAATACTCAAGATTTACTCTTAGCAAATTTCAAGTATACAATCCAACATTATTAGCCTTAGTCATCATGCTGTACATAGATGCTCAGAATGTGATTATCTTATAACTGACATGATATGGTTTGCATCCGTGTGCCACCCAAAGCTCATGTCAAATTGCAGTCTCGTGTTGGAATGGGACTTGGTGGGAGGTGACTGGATCATGAAGATGGTTTAATGGTTTACCACCATCCCTCTAGTGCTGTTCTCGTGATAAAGTTCTCCCAAGATCTTGGTGTTTAAAAGTCTGTGTCACCACCTCACCCCTTCCTCCTCCTACCATGTGAGTCTTGCCTGTTTCCCCTTCACGTTCCGCTGTAACTAAAAGTTTCCAGAGGCCTCCCTAGAAGCTGAGCAGATGTGAGCATTATGTTTCCTGTACAGCCTGCAGAAGAGTGAGCTAATTAAACCTCTTTTCTTTATAAATTACCCAGTTTCAGGTATTTCTTTATAGCAGTGTGAGAATGGACTAACATATGAAAGTTTATAACCTTTGACCTACATTTCCTCACTTTCCTTTCTTTCCTTAGCCCCTGGTAGCCACTATTCTACTCTCTGCTTCTATGACTTTGACTATTTCAGATTCGAAATATAAGTGAGATTACGCAGTAACTGTCTTTCTGTCTGTCTTATTTCATTTAGCATAATGTCTTCCAGGTTTGCTCATGTTGTTGCGAATGGCAGGATTTCTTTCTTATTTATATGTAAATAACATTTCACTATATACTACATTGTCTTTATCCATTCATCTTTTTATGGACACTTTGACGGATACTTAGGTTGTTTCCCTATCTTAGCTATTGTAAATAAAGCTGCCATTTAGAAAACTTGGAGACACAAATAAATGAAAAGATATTCTACATTCATGAGTTGTAAGAATTAATACTGTTAAAATGTCCATACTGCCCAAAGCATTGTACAGATTCAATACAATCCCTATGAAAATTCCATGACATTTTTTCACAAAAATAGACAAAAATTACAAAAATTTGTATGGACTTACAAAAGGCTCCAAATAGCCAAAGCAATTCTGAATAAAAAGAATAAAGTTAGAGATATAGTTCTATCTGATTTCAAATATTACACACCTATAATAATCAAAACAGTATTATACAGACATAGAAGCAGACACCTAGGCCAATGCAAGAGGAAAAAGAGCCCAGTACCAAGTCCACATATATATAGTCAACTAATCTTTGAAAATGGCACCAAGAGTATACAGCGGGAAAATGATAATCTTTTTGATAGATAGTGTTTAGAAAACCAAATGTCCACATGCAAAAGACAATAATTGGATGCTTATTTTATACCACACAAAAAAATTGACTCAAAATGAGTTAAAGATCTAATCATAAGACCTGAAACTCTAAAACTTCTAGAAGAAAACTTAGAAGGAAGCCTGTTTGACCTTGTTCTTAGTAATAATTTTTTTTGCATAAGACACCAAATGCAGAGACAAGAAAACCAAAAATAAAAACAAGGGACTACAGCAAACTAAAAAGCTTCTGCACAGAAAAAAAAAAAAAAGAAAGAAAGAAAAAGCAATTTATAGAATGGGAGAAAACATTTGCAAACCATATATCTCATAAGGGGTTATTATTCAAAATATATAAAAACTCATACAACTCAATAGCAAAAAATAAATAAATTACTCAATTTTAGAAATGGAACTTGAATAGATATTTTTCCCAAAGACATCAGAAAAATGCCTAGTAGATATTTGAAAATGTGTTCAACATCACTAACCATCAGTGAATTGCAAATTAAAAGCACAATGAGATATCACCTTACACATATGAGAATAAATATTTTAAAAAGATAAAAAAAATAAGTGTTCACAAGGGTGTGGAAAAAAAAGAATCCTTGTACACTATTGGTAAGAATGTAAATTGGTGCAGTCATTATGGAAAATAGTATGGAGATTTCTCAAAATATGAAAAATAGAACTACCATATGATTCATCATACATTACTTTGTATATAACCAAAGGAAATGTCAATCCTGAGCAATTATTGAATATTAACATGGCTTACATGAAATTAGAAACTAAGTTTGGAAGTGGAGATGTCCTTTTATCTTCAAAGGACCTCTTGCTTCCTAGCCTCATGCAGTATGTGTAAGCTCCTAAAAGATAGATATGTAATAGTCAAAACATGTCAACAGATAATAATTACTAAATGGTAAGGGTAATCTTGTTCAGAAATATACAAATTTTATATCTTGTAAAGTCAACCTGTGTAAAAATATTTAATGTATACTAAAATGTATATCACCTCACATACCCACTTTTTGTGGTGAGAATATTTATGTATACATTTTTAAGCAATTTTCTAATATCCATTATTATTAACTGTAGTTATTTAACTCTATTGTGCATTTCTTAACTCTTATTTTTATATTTGGTACATTTACCTATTATTCCATGTTTGCATACATACATGTGTGTAGGTAAATCTATGTTTAATTTTATATTTTGAATGTCAAATAAATAAGAATTATCAACTTTTTGGCAATGGGTATAAAATGTTAGGACTATACTATTGCCATTCCTTTTATAAAAATTTATGATAAAATATTATGGAAACATCTTCAACACACTATAGGTAATTTTGATTTCTTACATAATAAATTCTGAATGTAATATACTTTTAAAAAATAATGTCCATTGTCTGTACTCCTCTTTATTATTTCTATTTGTTTAATTTGGATCATGAAAATATGGAATGTCTTTACAGAACTCTACACAATAGCCTTCTAACTCTCTAGTTTGCCATGTTCTTCCCCATTCCAAAATTTCCTAAGGTGATCTTTCCATAATACAAAACTGATTGTCATTTATTTGTTTAAAATAAAACAAATATTTAAAACCTTTATGTTTTGCACATTGACCAAAGTCTGCATTTTTTAATAAGATATTCAAGATTCTCAATAGTGTTGGACCTTAACTCCAACACATCATTTTAAATTTTCCATTAATCTTTTAATTATGCCTCATGTCCCAGCTACATTAAATGCCTCAGTTCACCAAGTGCATTTCATTATAACAAATATTTATTAGGCATCTTTAAAAAAAATGAGCAATTCCACTAATCATTTATACATGTTCTCTCCTTTGTTTAGAATAATCTTTTCCACCAGTCAATGGCTGGAAACTCCCATTTGATTTTCATTACCCAGTCCCATACTCCACTATTAGAAAAATCTTGCTCAGCTCCCTCCTCGGAAATTTCGAAACACTTTCTCCTGGTTACTTGATGATAATTGTTTATTTACATCTCTGTATCCTTGTGGGATGAAATACCTCTTCTCCTACCAGTTATAACTCATGTTTTTGTTATTGATTTGAGGTTGAACTGAAGGAAAAGTCAACTCTTGTATACTGAGGTTTGGATCTTTCCTGAAAGTGAAATATTCATGGTGTTCATCAGTTGAAGAAATAGCATGTACCTCAGAATGTACAGCTAAACTAAGAAGGAAACCTCTAAGTAAACATCAGAGAAAGAACGACAAACTCTCATTCTCTTAATAGCCATTTTACAGATCAAAGATGTCTAGCAGATTGCCTCTGCCTGAGATCTTGTGTAGTGGTTACTTCCATGCAGAGAATGGACAGGAGCTAGGAAGAAAAGCAACAAAGTTCCTGAAACTAGGGCTGGAAGAGAGCAAATCCTAATGGTAATTGGAGTAATATGGAACTTTCAAGCTCAGAGTAAAAATATATGTAAGATTAGAAATACATACCTTTTTAAACAGCTTTTTTTGGGCATTAACTACATACAATAAAATATATACCCACTTTGTCTAGGATTAGTAGGTTCTGCCTATGATGCCAGAACTTTGGGAAGCTGAGGCAAAAGGATCACTTGAGCCCAGGACTTCAAGATCAGATTGGGCAACACAGTGAGACCCCATCTCTACAAAAAAAAATTTTAAATAGCCAGCCATGGTGGCTTATGCCTATAGTCCCACCTATTTAGGAGGATGAGGTGGGAGGACCAGTTGAGCCCAAGTGGTAGAGCTGCAGTAAACCATGATGGTGGCAATGAACTCCAGTCTGAGAAAGTGAGACACTGTCTCAAACAAACAAACAAAAAAGTATTATCCATTTTAAGTGTACAGTTTAATGATTTTAGTAACAGAGTCATACAACCATTACCACAATCCAGTTTTGGAATTTTCTCACCCCAAAAATATGTTTTCTGGCCATTTGTGGCCAACTCCTGCTTTCCTCCTAAGTGCCAGGCAACCTCTGATCTGTCCTTTGTGTATAGATTTGCCTTTTCTGGGGATTTCATAAAAATAAAATTATAAAAATAGGTAGTTTTCTGTTTCTGGTTTCTTTCACTTAGCATAATGTTTTTACATTCATACTGTAGCAGGTATAAAAAGTTTATTATTTTTTCATTGCTATATAGTACTCCATTGTATGAGAGATCACTTTCATTTATCCTTTTAGGTGTTTGGATTGTTTCCAGTTTGGAACCATTATTAATATGCTACTATGAACATTTATGTATATGTCCTTGTATGAAAATAATATACTCATTTCTCTTGGGTAGATTCCTAGGAGTGGAATTGCTTGTTGTATGATAAGTCTATGTTTAACCTTTATGAAACAAATAAAATCCAAATGCCCATTGATGATAGACTGGACATGGAAAATGTGACACATATACACCATGGAATACTATGCAGCCTTCAAAAACAATGAGTTTGTGTCCTTTGTAGGGACATGGATGAACCTGAAAACAATAATTCTCAGCAAACTGACACAAGACCAGAAAAATCAAACACCACATGTTCTCACTCATAGGTGGGTGTTGAACAATGAGAATACTTGGACACAAGGAGGGGAGCATCACACACTGGGATCTGTCGGGGGGGAAATAGGGAGGGACAGTGAGGGGTGGGGAGTTGGGGGGAGAGAGCATGGGGAGAAATGTTAGATATAGGTGAAAGGCAGGAAGGCAGCAAATCACACTGCCATGTGTGTACCTATACAACAATCTTGCAAGTTCTTCACATGTATCCCAAAACCTAAAATGCAATAAAAAAATAAAATAGAATAAAATAAAAAATGAAAAATTTTTAAAAGCTATGACATTTTACATTTTTATTGGCAACTTGTGAGACTTTGTTTCTCCATATCTTCAACAACACTTGTCTTATTGATTATATTGATTATAGTGGATGAAGTAGACTCTTACAGGAGTTTTAATTTATATTTCCCTTATTACTAAAGTTCAGCATTTTTACTGTGTTCATTACCCATTCCTATGTCTTTTTCGGTGAAAATTCTATTAAAATATTTTGCCCATTTTTAATTTGGGTTATTTATTATTGAGGTATAAAGATTCTTTATATAATATCCTGTATAAAAGCCCCTTATTAAGATACATAATTTGAAAATATTTTCTCACACTCTGTAACTGGTCTTTTCATTTTTTAATTGTACTATTGAAGTACAAATGTTTATAAATTTTAAGAAGTAAAATTTATTGATTTTCTTTTATTACAGATGATGCTAAAATACTGTTGCCTAATCCAAGTTCACAATAATTTTCTTCTAGGTTTCTTCAAAATATTTTATAGTTTTAGCTCCTACGTTTAGATGATGATTCTTTCTGGGTTAATTTCACGTATAACAGCATGTAAGAGGCTATATCCAGCTTTGTGCCAATGAATATCCAATTATTTCATCACCATTTGTTGAAAAGCCTATCATTGACTGAAAATGAATTCATCATAAATATAAGAGGTTCTTTCAGAACACTTAATTCTTTCATTGATCTATATCAGTGGTTCTCCATTGGGAGTTATTTTTCTCCATAAAGGATATTTCTCAATATCTGATATGGTTTGGATGTTTTCCCCCTCTAAATCTCATCTTAAAATGTGATTCCCAGGGTTGTACATGAGGCCTGGTGGGAGGTGACTAAATCATGGGAGTGGATCCCTCGTGAATGATATAGCCTCGTCCTCTTGGTGATAAGTGAATTCTTGCTGAATTACTTCACTTGAGATGTGGAAGTTTAAAACAGTCTGGGGCATCTTCCTTCTCTCTCTTGGTTCTGCTCTTGCCATGTGATATGCTGACCCCGCTTAACCTACCAGCATGAACAGAAGCTTCCTGAGGCCCTGACCAGAAGCCAATGAGATGCTGACACTCTGCCTGTACAACCTGCAAAGCCAGGAGCCAAGTTAAACCTCTTTTCTTTATAAATGATCTAGTCTCAGGTATTTATTTATAGCAATGAAAAAACAGCCTAACACAATGTCTGAAGAATTTTTATACTGTCATTACTTGGGGGTGAAGGGTAGTACCAAAGATGCTGCCAAACATCATGCAACATACCACTTCTCAAAAAAGAAAAATTATATATACTATTGGGTAAATATGTATATTTAATATGTATATATTATACAACTGTATAATATGTACAATCTATTGTCAGTACACACTGTGCTGATTACTATATCATGTAATAAGTTTTGAAACTAAAAAATAATGTCTCTCAATTTTGTTATTTTCAAAATTGGTTTAGTTATTCTGGGTTTTTCTCATTTGCATATAAAGTGTAGAGTCAGTTTATTTATGAGAAAGAAAACAAAAGCCTATTGGGATTTTGATTGATGTTGCATAATGTCATTTTTTAGAGAATTGCCATCTTAATAATACTGGGTCTTTCAATCCATGAATACAGAATGTCTCTCTAGTTAATTACATTTTCATTAATTTTGCTCAGAAATTTATTTTTGTCATTTTCATTGTTCAAGTTTTTCCTTTATATTGCTAAATATATTTTTTATTTCATTTTTGATGCTATAGAAAATGAAATTGTTTTCATAATCTTATTTACAGATGTTTGTGGTCAGTACATAAACAGACAGCAGTGTATTGCTTAACCACAGAAATATATTCTAAGAAATGTGTTTTTAGGCAATTTCATCATGTTGAAAATATCATGGAGTGTACTTAAACCAATCTACATGATATAGCCTACTACATAAATAGGCTATGTGATATAGCATATTGCTCCTAGGCTACAAAACTGTACAGCCTGCTATTGTGCTGACTGCTGTCGAAAATTGTAATATAATAGTAAGTATTTATGTATCTTATATTTACCATTTATAAATACTTAAAAATACTTACTATTTACGCCTTCATCAGGAATACTTCCTGAAGGACCTGTCTGAGGCTGTTTCATGTTAGTTTTTTTTAATACTATGTGTATTAGTCCATTTTCACGCCACTGATAAATACATACCCAAGACTGAGCAATTTACAAAAGAAAGAGATTTAATACACTTGTAGTTGCACATGGCTGGGGAGGCCTCATAATCCTGGTGAAGGAGTAAGTCACATCTTACATGGATAGCAGCAGGCAGAGAGAAAGAGAAAGAGCTGGTACCGGGAAATTCCCATTATTAAAACCATCAGATCTCATGAAACTTATTCACTATCATGAGAATAGCATGGGAAAGCCCCACCTGCATGATTCAATTATCTCCCCCAAGACCCTCCCTCCCATAATACATGGGAATTATGGGAACTACAATATGAGATTTGGGTGGGGACACAGAGCAAACCATATCACTATGTGGTAGGAAATTTCAGCTCCATAATCTGGTGAGATCACCATCATATATGTGATCTGTCTGACCAAACCATCGTTATGTGGTGCATGATTTTACAAATAAGTTTTGTATATTAATCTTGCATTTTGAAAATTTGTTGAACATACTTATTAGGCTCAGTAGTAGTTTTCTGTATTTCTTAGGACTTCCTACATACAAGATCATGTTGATTGTAAATTAAGACAATTTTACTTTCTTTTCAAACTGGACACCTTTTTCTTTCTAAGCAATTGTATTTTTTGTGTGTAAAAGTTTCATTGAAATATAGTTAATATACCATCATATGCATCCTACTAAAGCATACATTTCAGTACTTTTTTATATATTCACAGAGCTGTGCCACCTCCCCCACTATCAAATTCCAGAACAGTTTTGTCATGCCAAGAAGAAACCCCATGCCTATTAACAGTCACTCCTCACTTTCTCTCCCCTCAGCCACTGGAAACCACTAATCCTATTCCCTGTCTTTATTCATTTGCCTCTTCTGGTATTTCATATAAATTTAATAACATAGTATGTGTCCATTTCTGTCTGGCTTCTCTTTCAGTTAGCAAAATATTTTCAAGATTTTTTCATATTGTTAACATATGTCAGAAAACCAATGGTTAAAGAGCATTACATATATCTGTTTATTCATTTGTTAGTTGATGAGCATTTGAGTTACTTGTTTCTTATAAGTAATACTATGTACATGTGTGTACACATTTTTGTGTGGACATATGTTTTCCTTGTTCTTGAGTATTTACCTAGGAGTAGAATTGCTACATTACATGGTAATTTTGTATTTACATTTTTTAGGAACTGGCAAACTGTTTTAAAAGTGGTTGCACCATTTTGCATTCTTACTGTCAATGTATTGGTATTCCAGTTTCTCCAAATTCTTGTTGACATTTGTTAGTGTCCATGTTGTTTTTATTATGGCCAACATTGTGTATGTGAGGTGACATCTCACTCTGGTTCTGATTTGCATTTTTATAGTGACTTATGATATTTAACATCTTTTCCTGCCCTTATTGGTCATTTCTAGAATTTCTTTGTATAAATGTCATTTAAATCCTTTTCCCATTAACGAAATCTGGTTATTGTCTTTTTTATTACTGAGGCATGTCTTAGTTCAGTCTGACATAACAAAATACCAAAAACAAGGTGGCTTAAACAACAGAAATTTATTTTTCATAGTTCTAAAGATTGAAAAACCTAACATCCGTGTCCTAGCATGGCCAGGTTTTGGCACAGGCTCTCTCCATGGCTTGTAGATAATCACCTTCTTTTTGTGTCCTTACATGCTAAGAGAACTAGCAAGCACCCTGGTATCTCTTCTTCTATGTGATCTAATAACACAATGAGAGTCTCACTCTTACGGTCAAAACTAACGCTCATTAATTCTATATAGGCTTTATCTGCAAATATATTCACACTGCATGTTAAGGCATCAAAATATGAATTTTAGGGGGATGAAAACAGTTAATTGCTAATGAGATACGAGTTCTTAGCACATTCTGAATACAAGTCACATATTGAATATATGGTTTGTAAATATTTTCTTCCATTCTGCATATGGCCATTAGTCTAACGTAATTTACTGAAGCACAAAGGATTTAATTGTCATTAAGTGCAATTCAAATTTTTTTGTACCTTGTGCTTTTTCCATTATATCTAAGAAAATAGTGGCCACTAGCCAAAATTCAGGAATATTTACTCCTATGTTTTCTTCTAAAAGTTTTATATTTTTTTTGCTTATATGTATGTGTATGATTTAATTTTATATGATATGAGTTACTTTTTGAGTTTACATCTATATATGACGTGAAATGTAGTACAATCTCACTTTTTTGCAGGTAGATAGCCAATTGTTTCAATTCCATTTATTGAAATGATTATTCTTTTCCATTTGATGAATCTTGACACTCTTGTCAAAAAATGGTTGACCATCAAGGCAAAGCAAAGGTTGATTCTTGGATTCTGAACTCTATTCCATTGATCTATATGTATATTCCTATGCCAATAATGTGTGATCTTTTTTATTGTGGCTTTGTAGTAACTTTAGAAATAGAAATTATAAACCCTTTGTTTATAATTTGTTATTCTTTTTCAAGATACTCTGACTATTCTGGATCATGGCATTTTCATGTGAATTTTAATATCAGTATGTTTATTTCTGTAACAAAGCCAAATGGTATTTTGATAGGAATTGCATTGAATATATAGATCAAGTTGATGAACATTGCCATCCTTACATTATTAAGTCTTCTGATGTATGAACGTGAGATGTCTATTAATTCAGAAATTCATTAATTTCTTAAAGATGTTTTGTAGTCCACAGTTGAAAGTCTTGCTCTTCTGTTAATTTCTATTTTAATTTTGGTGCTACTGTAAATGAAATTATATTCTTTATTTATTCTCAGGTTGTTTCTTGCAAGTATATAGAAATAAAATTGATTTTTGTATGTTGATCCTATATCCTGTAACTTGATAAGCTGGAGTGCAATGGCGCGATCTCGGCTCACTGCAACCTCCGCCTCCTGGGTTCAGGCAATTCTCCTGCCTCAGCCTCCCGAGTACCTGGGATTACAGGCACGTGCCACCATGCCCAGCTAATTTTTTGTATTTTTAGTAGAGACGGGGTTTCACCATGTTGACCAGGATGGTCTCGATCTCTTGACCTCGTGATCTGCCCGCCTCGGCCTCCCAAAGTGCTGGGATTACAGGCTTGAGCCACCGCACCCGGCCTATAGTAAATCTTAAAATTAAATTTTATATATGCAGGATCATGTCTCTATGAATAGAGATGGTTTTGTTTCTTGAAATCCGGATGCTTTTCGTTGATTGTTCTGGCATAACTGTTCTAGCTAGAACCTCCAATACAATGTTGAATAGAATTGGCAAGAAGAGATATCCTTGTCTTCTTTTTGATCTGAAGCAAAAAATTTTAAGTGTCTTACTATTCATTATATTAGCTATATGCTTTTTATAAATTTCTCATCAATTTAGAGAATTTGCCTTCTGAGTTTATTAAGTGTTATTATGAAAAATACTGAATTTTGTCAAATGCTTTCTCCATATCACTTGAGATTATCATATGAAGTTTCTGTAAAGCTGAAAATATCTTAATTTCTTCTTTTATGAAACATAGTTATGTGTGTGTGTATATATATACATACACACATTATAAAATTATATATATATATATAATTTTTTTTAACAATAGTTTGGTTTTAACATTTTTAGAATGTCATTCCAATGACTTCTGGTTTCCATAACTTCTGATCAGAAGTTATTGTTTATTTTTTTGAGGACTTTTGTTTCTGATGAGTTGTTTCTCTCTTGCTACTTTCAAGATCTTTTGTTTTTCAATTTCACAGTTTGAGTATAATATGTTTAAATTTAGATTTGCTTAAACTCATAGTACTTTTAGGTAGTTTGTAGATTTTTTTTTAATGTAGGTTAATAGTTTTCTTCCATTAGGAAGCTATTGGTCATGATTTATTCAAATATTATTTCTACAGTTTTAT